>NC_092819.1:93896339-94215589 GCF_023375885.2 Dermacentor andersoni | reverse complement strand
GAACCCTTTTATAATGCTGCAGCGAGAGCGCGTAGCGATTTATAGAGCCCCAAGAGTTATGCGACGCGTGTCAGCTTCAGAAAAGGCTTTATTGCGAGCAGCGTAAACGTCAGGAGACTGCCTGTGCAAATCAAGGCGATCCAACCCTTTTCTTGTGCTGCAGGGAGTGCGCGCAGCGATATATTGTGCCCCAAAAGTTATGCGACGCGTGCAAGTTTCAGAAAAGGCTTTATTGCGAGCAGCGTAATCGTCAGGAAACTGCCTGTGCAAATCGAGGCGATCCAACCCTTTTCTGGTGCTGCAGCGAGAGCACACAGCGATATATAGTGCTCCAAGAGTTATGCGACGCGTGTCAGCTTCAGAAAAGGCTTCACTGCGAGCAGCGTAATCGTCAGGAGACTGCGTGTGGAAATCAAAGCGATCCAAGCCTTTTCTGGTGCTGCACCGAGAGCGCGCAGTGATATATATTGCCCCAAGAGTTATGCTACGCGTGTCAGTTTCAGAAAAGCCTTTATTGCGAGCAGCGTAATCGTCAAGACACTGCCTGTGCAAATCAAGCGATCTAACACTTTTCTACTGCTGCAGCGAGACCGCGCAGCGATATATAGTGCCCTATAAGTTATGCGACGCGTGTCAGTTTCATAAAAGGCTTTATTGCGAGCAGCTTAATCGCTAGGAGACTACCTGTACAAATCAAGGCGATCCGACCCTTTTCTAGTGCTGCAGCGAGAGCGCGCAGTGATATATAGTGGCCCAAGAGTTATGCGATGCGTGTAAGTTTCAGAAAAGGCTTTATAGCGAGCAGCGTAATCGTCAGGAAGCTGCCTGTGCAAATCAAGGCGATCAAACCCTTTTCTTTTGCTGCAGCGAGAGCACGCAGGGATATATAATGCCCCAAGAGTTATGCGACGCGTGTAAGTTTCAGAAAAAGCTTTATTGCGAGCAGCTTAATCGCTAGGAGACTGCCTGTGGAAATCGAGGCGATCGAATCCTTTTATAATGCTGCAGCGAGAGCGCGCAGCGATATGTAGTGCCCCAAGAGTTATGCGACGCGTGTAAGTTTCAGAAAAGGCTTTATAGCGAGCAGTGTAAACGTCAGGACACTGCTTGTGCAAATCAAGGCCATCGAACCCTTTTATAATGCTGCAGCGAGAGCGCGTAGCGATATATAGTGCCCCAAGAGTTATGCGACCTGTGTCAGTTTCAGAAAAGGCTGTATTGCGAGCAGCGTAATCGCCAGGAGACTGCCTGTGCAAATCAAGGCGATTCATCCATTTTCAAGTGCTGCAGCTAGAGCGCGCACAGATATATCGCGCCCCAAATGTTATGCGACGCGTGTAAGTTTCACAAAAGGCTTTAGAGCGAGCAGCGTAAACGTCAGGAGACTGCCTGTGCAAATCAAGGCGATCCAACCCTTTTCTAGTGCTGCAGCGAGAGCGCGCCGCGATATATAGTGCCCCAAGAGGTATGCGACGCGTGTCAGTTTCAGAAAAGTTTTTATTGCTAGCAGCATAATCGTTAGGAGGCTGCCTGTGCAAATCGAGGTGATCCAACCCTTTTCTAAGGTTGTAGCGAGAGCGAGCAGCGATATATCGCGCCCCAAATGTTATGCGACGCGCGTCAGTTTCAGAAAAGTCTTTACTAAGAGCAGCGTAATCGTCAGGAGACTGCCTGTGCAAATAAAGGCGATCCAACCTCTTTCTAGTGCTGCAGCGTGAGCGCGCAGCCATATATAGCCCCCCGAGTGTTATGCGACGCGTGTCACTTTCAGAAAAGTTTTTATTGCGAGAAGCGTAATCGTCAGGAGACTACCTGTGCAAATCGAGGCGATCGAACCCTTTTTTAATGCTGCACCGAGAGCGCGTCGCGATATATAGTGCCCCAATGGCTATGCGACGCGTGTCAGTTTCAGAAAAGGCTTTATTGCGAGCAGCGTAATCGCCAGGAGACTGCCTGTGCAAATCTAGGCGATCCAACCATTTTCCAGTGCTGCAGCGAGAGCGCGCAGCGATATATAGTGCCCCAAGAGTTATGCGACGCGTGTCAGTTTCAGAAAACTCTTTATTGCGAGCAGCATAATCGTCAGGAGACTACCTGTGCAAATCAAGGCGATCCAACCCTTTTCTAGCGCTGCAGCGAGAGCGCGCAGCGATATATAGTGCCCCAAGGGTTATGCGACGCGTGTCAGCTTCAGAAAAGGCTTCATTGCGAGCAGCGTAATCGTCAGGAGACTGCCTGTGCAAATCAAGGCGATCCAACCCTTTTCTAGTGTTGCAGTGAGAGCGTGCAGCGATATATAGTGCCCCAAGAGTTATGCGACGCGTGTCAGTTTCAGAAAAGTCTTTATTGCGAGCACCGTAATCGTCAACAGACTGCCTGTGCAAATGAAGCGATCTAACACTTTTCTACTGCTGCAACGAGAGCGCGCAGCGATATATAGTGCCCCATAAGTTATGCGACGCGTGTCAGTTTCAGAAAAGGCTTTATTGCGAGCAGCTTAATCGCTAGGAGACTACCTGTGCAAATCAAGGCGATCCAACCCTTTTCTAGTGCTGCAGCGAGAGCGCGCAGTGATATATGGTGCCCCAAGAGTTATGCGACGCGTGTCAGTTTCAGAAAAGTCTTTACTAAGAGCAGCGTAATCGTCAGGAGACTGCGTGTGCAAATAATGGCGATCCAGCCTCTTTCTTGTGCTGCAGCGAGAGCGCGCAGCGATATATAGTGCCCCAAGAGTTATGTGACGCGTGTCAGTTTCAGAAAAGGCTTTATTGCGAGCAGCGTAAGCGCCAGGAGACTGCCTGTGCAAATCTAGGCGATCCAACCCTTTTCCAGTGCTGCAGCGAGAGCGCGCAGCGATATATAGTGCCCCAAGAGTTATGCGACGCGTGTCAGTTTCAGAAAACTCTTTATTGCGAGCAGCATAATCGTCAGGAGACTGCCTGTGCAAATCAAGGCGATCCAACCCTTTTCTAGTGCTGCAGCGAGATCGCGCAGCGATATGTAGTGCCCCAAGAGTTATGCGACGTGTGTCAGCATCAGAAAAGGCTTAATTCGAGCAGCGTCATCGTCAGGAGACTGCGTGTGCAAATCAAGGCGATCCAACCCTTTTCTAGTGCTGCAGCGAGAGCGCGCAGTGATATATATTGTCCCAAGAGTTATGCGACGCGTGTCAGGTTCAGAAAAGTCTTTCTTGCGAGCAGCGTAATCGTCAGGAGACTGCCTGTGCAAATCATGGCGATCGAACCCTTTTCTAGTCCTGCAGCGAGAGCGCGCAGCGATATATAGTGCCCCAAATGTTATGCGACGCGTGTCAGTTTCAGAAAAGGCTTTATTGCGTGTAGCTTAATCGCTAGGAGACTACCTGTGCAAATCAAGGCGATCCAACCCTTTTCTAGTGCTGCAGCGAGAGCGCGCAGTGATATATAGTGCCCCAAGGGTTATGCGACGCGTGTAAGTTTCAGAAAAGGCTTTAGATCGAGCAGCGTAAACGTCAGGAGACTGCCTGTGCAAATCAAGGCGATCCAACCCTTTGCTAGTGCTGCAGCGAGAGCGCGCCGCGATATATAGTGCCCCAAGAGGTATGCGACGCGTGTCAGTTTCAGAAAAGTTTTTATTGCTAGCAGCGTAATCGTTAGGAGGCTGCCTGTGCAAATTGAGGTGATCCAACCCTTTTCTAAGGTTGTAGCGAGAGCGAGCAGCGATATATCGCGCCCCAAATGTTATGCGACGCGTGTCAGTTTCAGAAAAGTCTTTACTAAGAGCAGCGTAATCGTCAGGAGACTGCCTGTGCAAATAAAGGCGATCCAACCTCTTTCTAGTGCTGCAGCGTGAGCGCGCAGCCATATATAGCCCCCCGAGTGTTATGCGACGCTTTTCAGTTTCAGAAAAGTTTTTATTGCGAGAAGCGTAATCGTCAGGAGACTACCTGTGCAAATCGAGGCGATCGAACCCTTTTTTAATGCTGCCACGAGAGCGCGTCGCGATATATCGCGCCCCAAATGTTATGCGACGCGTGTCAGTTTCAGAAAAGGCTTTATTGCGTGTAGCTTAATCGCTAGGAGACTACCTGTGCAAATCAAGGCGATCCAACCCTTTTCTAGTGCTGCAGCGAGAGCGCGCAGTGATATATAGTGCCTCAAGAGTTATACGACACGTGTAAGTTTCAGAAAAGGCTTTATTGCGAGCAGCGTAAACGTCAGGAGACTGCCTGTGCAAATCATGGCGATCCAACCCTTTTCTAGTGCTGCAGCGAGAGCGCGCAGCGATATATAGTGCCCCAAGAGTTATGCGACGCGTGTCACCTTCAGAAAAGGCTTCATTGCGAGCAGCTTAATCGCTAGGAGACTGCCTGTGCAAATCGAGGCGATCGAACCCTTTTATAATGCTGCAGAGAGTGGGCGTAGCGATTTATAGAGCCCCAAGAGTTATGCGACGCGTGTCAGCTTCAGAAAAGGCTTTATTGCGACCAGCGTAAACGTCAGGAGACTGCCTGTGCAAATCAAGGCGATCCAACCCTTTTCTAGTGCTGCAGCGAGAGCGCGCAGCGATATATAGTGCCACAAGAGTTATGCGACGCGTGTAAGTTTCAGAAAAGGCTTTATTGCGAGCAGCGTAAACGTCAGGAGACTGCCTGTGCAAATCATGGCGATCCAACCCTTTTCTAGTGCTGCAGCGAGAGCGCGCAGCGATATATAGTGCCCCAAGAGTTATGCGACGCGTGTCACCTTCAGAAAAGGCTTCATTGCGAGCACCGTAATCGTCAAGAGACTGCCTGTGCAAATGAAGCGATCTAACACTTTTCTACTGATGCAACGAGAGCGCGCAGCGATATATAGTGCCCCATAAGTTATGCGACGCGTGTCAGTTTCAGAAAAGTCTTTACTAAGAGCAGCGTAATCGTCAGGAGACTGCGTGTGCAAATAAAGGCGATCCAGCCTCTTTCTAGTGCTGCAGCGAGAGCGCGCAGCGATATATAGTGCCCCAAGAGTTATGTGACGCGTGTCAGTTTCAGAAAAGGCTTTATTGCGAGCAGCGTAAGCGCCAGGAGACTGCCTGTGCAAATCTAGGCGATCCAACCCTTTTCCAGTGCTGCAGCGAGAGCGCGCAGCGATATATAGTGCCCCAAGAGTTATGCGACGCGTGTCAGTTTCAGAAAACTCTTTATTGCGAGCAGCATAATCGTCAGGAGACTGCCTGTGCAAATCAAGGCGATCCAACCTTTTCTAGTGCTGCAGCGAGAGCGCGCAGCGATATATAGTGCCCCAAGAGTTATGCGACGCGTGTAAGTTTCAGAAAAAGCTTTATAACGAGCAGTGTAAACGTCAGGACACTGCTTGTGCAAATCAAGGCGATCGAACCCTTTTATAATGCTGCAGCGAGAGCGCGTAGCGATATATAGTGCCCCAAGAGTTATGCGACGTGTGTCAGCATCAGAAAAGGCTTTATTGCGAGCAGCGTCATCGTCAGGAGACTGCGTGTGCAAATCAAGGCGATCCAACCCTTTTCTAGTGCTGCAGCGAGAGCGCGCAGCCATATATAGCCCCCCGAGTGTTATGCGACGCGTGTCAGTTTCAGAAAAGTTTTTATTGCGAGAAGCGTAATCGTCAGGAGACTACCTGTGCAAATCGAGGCGATCGAACCCTTTTTTAATGCTGCAGCGAGAGCGCGTAGCGATATATAGTGCCCCAAGAGTTATGCGACGCGTGTCAGCTTCAGAAAAGTATTTGTTGCGAGCAGCGTAATCGTCAGGAGACTGCCTGTGCGAATCATGGCGATCCAATGCTTTTCTAGTCCTGCAGCGAGAGCGCGCACCGATATATAGTGCCCCAAGAGCTATGCGACGCGTGTCAGTTTCAGAAAAGGCTTTATTGCGAGCAGCGTAATCGCCAGGAGACTGCCTGTTCAAATCAAGGCGATTCATCCATTTTCTAGTGCTGCAGCTAGAGCGCGCAGAGATATATCGCGCCCCAAATGTTATGCGACGCGTGTCAGTTTCAGAAAAGGCTTTATTGCGTGTAGCTTAATCGCTAGGAGACTACCTGTGCAAATCATGGCGATCCAACCCTTTTCTAGTGCTGCAGCGAGAGCGCGCAGTGATGTATAGTGCCCCAAGAGTTATGCGACGCGTGTAAGTTTCAGAAAAGGCTTTAGAGCTAGCAGCGTAAACGTCAGGAGACTGCCTGTGCAAATCAAGGCGATCCAACCCTTTTCTAGTGCTGCAGCGAGAGCGCGCAGCGATATATAGTGCCCCAAGAGGTATGCGACGCGTGTCAGTTTCAGAAAAGTTTTTATTGCTAGCAGCGTAATCGTTAGGAGGCTGCCTGTGCAAATCGAGGTGATCCAACCCTTTTCTAAGGTTGTAGCGAGAGCGAGTAGCGATATATCGCGCCCCAAATGTTATGCGACGCGTGTCAGTTTCAGAAAAGTCTTTACTAAGAGCAGCGTAATCGTCAGGAGACTGCCTGTGCAAATAAAGGCGATCCAACCTCTTTCTAGTGCTGCAGCGTGAGCGCGCAGCCATATATAGCCCCCCGAGTGTTATGCGACGCGTGTCAGTTTCAGAAAAGTTTTTATTGCGAGAAGCGTAATCGTCAGGAGACTACCTGTGCAAATCGAGGCGATCGAACCCTTTTTTAATGCTGCCACGAGAGCGCGTCGCGATATATCGCGCCCCAAATGTTATGCGACGCGTGTCAGTTTCAGAAAAGGCTTTATTGCGTGTAGCTTAATCGCTAGGAGACTACCTGTGCAAATCAAGGCGATCCAACCCTTTTCTAGTGCTGCAGCGAGAGCGCGCAGTGATATATAGTGCCTCAAGAGTTATACGACGCGTGTAAGTTTCAGAAAAGGCTTTATTGCGAGCAGCGCAAACGTCAGGAGACTGCCTGTGCAAATCATGGCGATCCAACCCTTTTCTAGTGCTGCAGCGAGAGCGCGCAGCGATATATAGTGCCCCAAGAGTTGTGCGACGCGTGTCACCTTCAGAAAAGGCTTCATTGCGAGCAGCTTAATCGCTAGGAGACTGCCTTTGCAAATCGAGGCGATCGAACCCTTTTATAATGCTGCAGAGAGTGGGCGTAGCGATTTATAGAGCCCCAAGAGTTATGCGACGCGTGTCAGCTTCAGAAAAGGCTTTATTGCGACCAGCGTAAACGTCAGGAGACTGCCTGTGCAAATCAAGGCGATCCAACCCTTTTCTAGTGCTGCAGCGAGAGCGCGCAGCGATATATAGTGCCACAAGAGTTATGCGACGCGTGTAAGTTTCAGAAAAGGCTTTATTGCGAGCAGCGTAAACGTCAGGAGACTGCCTGTGCAAATCATGGCGATCCAACCCTTTTCTAGTGCTGCAGCGAGAGCGCGCAGCGATATATAGTGCCCCAAGAGTTATGCGACGCGTGTCACCTTCAGAAAAGGCTTCATTGCGAGCACCGTAATCGTCAAGAGACTGCCTGTGCAAATGAAGCGATCTAACACTTTTCTACTGATGCAACGAGAGCGCGCAGCGATATATAGTGCCCCATAAGTTATGCGACGCGTGTCAGTTTCAGAAAAGGCTTTATTGCGAGCAGCTTAATCGCTAGGAGACTACCTGTGCAAATCAAGGCGATCCAACCCTTTTCTAGTGCTGCAGCGAGAGCGCGCAGTGATATATAGTGCCCCAAGAGTTATGCGACGCGCGTCAGTTTCAGAAAAGTCTTCATTGCGAGCAGCGTGAACGTCAGGAGACTGCCTGTGCAAATCAAGGCGATCCAACCATTTTCTAGTGCTGCAGCTAGAGCGCGCAGAGATATATCGCGCCCCAAGAGTTATGCGACGCGTGTCAGTTTCAGAAAAGTCTTTACTAAGAGCAGCGTAATCGTCAGGAGACTGCGTGTGCAAATAAAGGCGATCCAGCCTCTTTCTAGTGCTGCAGCGAGAGCGCGCAGCGATATATAGTGCCCCAAGAGTTATGTGACGCGTGTCAGTTTCAGAAAAGGCTTTATTGCGAGCAGCGTAAGCGCCAGGAGACTGCCTGTGCAAATCTAGGCGATCCAACCCTTTTCCAGTGCTGCAGCGAGAGCGCGCAGCGATATATAGTGCCCCAAGAGTTATGCGACGCGTGTCAGTTTCAGAAAACTCTTTATTGCGAGCAGCATAATCGTCAGGAGACTGCCTGTGCAAATCAAGGCGATCCAACCTTTTCTAGTGCTGCAGCTAGAGCGCGCAGAGATATATCGCGCCCCAAGAGTTATGCGACGCGTGTCAGTTTCAGAAAAGTCTTTACTAAGAGCAGCGTAATCGTCTGGAGACTGCCTGTGCAAATCATGGCGATCCAATGCTTTTCTAGTCCTGCAGCGAGAGCGCGCACCGATATATTGTGCCCCAAGAGCTATGCGACGCGTGTCAGTTTCAGAAAAGGCTTTATTGCGAGCAGCGTAAGCGCCAGGAGACTGCCTGTGCAAATCTAGGCGATCCAACCCTTTTCCAGTGCTGCAGCGAGAGCGCGCAGCGATATATAGTGCCCCAAGAGTTATGCGACACGTGTCAGTTTCAGAAAACTCTTTATTGCGAGCAGCATAATCGTCAGGAGACTGCCTGTGCAAATCAAGGCGATCCAACCCTTTTCCAGTGCTGCAGCGAGAGCGCGCAGCGATATATAGTGCCCCAAGAGTTATGCGACGCGTGTCAGTTTCAGAAAACTCTTTATTGCGAGCAGCGTGAACGTCAGGAGACTGCCTGTGCAAATCAAGGCGATCCAACCATTTTCTAGTGCTGCAGCTAGAGCGCGCAGAGATATATCGCGCCCCAAGAGTTATGCGACGCGTGTCAGTTTCAGAAAAGTCTTTACTAAGAGCAGCGTAATCGTCAGGAGACTGCCTGTGCAAATCAAGGCGATCCAACCTTTTCTAGTGCTGCAGCTAGAGCGCGCAGAGATATATCGCGCCCCAAGAGTTATGCGACGCGTGTCAGTTTCAGAAAAGTCTTTACTAAGAGCAGCGTAATCGTCTGGAGACTGCCTGTGCAAATCATGGCGATCCAATGCTTTTCTAGTCCTGCAGCGAGAGCGCGCACCGATATATTGTGCCCCAAGAGCTATGCGACGCGTGTCAGTTTCAGAAAAGGCTTTATTGCGAGCAGCGTAAGCGCCAGGAGACTGCCTGTGCAAATCTAGGCGATCCAACCCTTTTCCAGTGCTGCAGCGAGAGCGCGCAGCGATATATAGTGCCCCAAGAGTTATGCGACACGTGTCAGTTTCAGAAAACTCTTTATTGCGAGCAGCATAATCGTCAGGAGACTGCCTGTGCAAATCAAGGCGATCCAACCCTTTTCCAGTGCTGCAGCGAGAGCGCGCAGCGATATATAGTGCCCCAAGAGTTATGCGACGCGTGTCAGTTTCAGAAAACTCTTTATTGCGAGCAGCGTGAACGTCAGGAGACTGCCTGTGCAAATCAAGGCGATCCAACCATTTTCTAGTGCTGCAGCTAGAGCGCGCAGAGATATATCGCGCCCCAAGAGTTATGCGACGCGTGTCAGTTTCAGAAAAGTCTTTACTAAGAGCAGCGTAATCGTCAGGAGACTGCGTGTGCAACTAAAGGCGATCCAGCCTCTTTCTAGTGCTGCAGCGAGAGCGCGCAGCGATATATAGTGCCCCAAGAGTTATGTGACGCGAGTCAGTTTCAGAAAAGGCTTTATTGCGAGCAGCGTAAGCGCCAGGAGACTGCCTGTGCAAATCTAGGCGATCCAACCCTTTTCCAGTGCTGCAGCGAGAGCGCGCAGCGATATATAGTGCCCCAAGAGTTATGCGACGCGTGTCAGTTTCAGAAAACTCTTTATTGCGAGCAGCATAATCGTCAGGAGACTGCCTGTGCAAATCAAGGCGATCCAACCTTTTCTAGTGCTGCAGCGAGAGCGCGCAGCGATATATAGTGCCCCAAGAGTTATGCGACGCGTGTAAGTTTCAGAAAAGGCTTTATAACGAGCAGTGTAAACGTCAGGACACTGCTTGTGCAAATCAAGGCGATCGAACCCTTTTATAATGCTGCAGTGAGAGCGCGTAGCGATATATAGTGCCCCAAGAGTTATGCGACGTGTGTCAGCATCAGAAGAGGCTTTATTGCGAGCAGCGTCATCGTCAGGAGACTGCGTGTGCAAATCAAGGCGATCCAACCCTTTTCTAGTGCTGCAGCGAGAGCGCGCAGCCATATATAGCCCCCCGAGTGTTATGCGACGCGTGTCAGTTTCAGAAAAGTTTTTATTGCGAGAAGCGTAATCGTCAGGAGACTACCTGTGCAAATCGAGGCGATCGAACCCTTTTTTAATGCTGCAGCGAGAGCGCGTAGCGATATATAGTGCCCCAAGAGTTATGCGACGCGTGTCAGCTTCAGAAAAGTATTTGTTGCGAGCAGCGTAATCGTCAGGAGACTGCCTGTACAAATCATGGCGATCCAATGCTTTTCTAGTCCTGCAGCGAGAGTGCGCACCGATATATAGTGCCCCAAGAGCTATGCGACGCGTGTCAGTTTCAGAAAAGGCTTTATTGCGAGCAGCGTAATCGCCAGGAGACTGCCTGTGCAAATCAAGGCGATTCATCCATTTTCTAGTGCTGCAGCTAGAGCGCGCAGAGATATATCGCGCCCCAAATGTTATGCGACGCGTGTCAGTTTCAGAAAAGGCTTTATTGCGTGTAGCTTAATCGCTAGGAGACTACCTGTGCAAATCATGGCGATCCAACCCTTTTCTAGTGCTGCAGCGAGAGCGCGCAGTGATGTATAGTGCCCCAAGAGTTATGCGACGCGTGTAAGTTTCAGAAAAGGCTTTAGAGCGAGCAGCGTAAACGTCAGGAGACTGCCTGTGCAAATCAAGGCGATCCAACCCTTTTCTAGTGCTGCAGCGAGAGCGCGCAGCGATATATAGTGCCCCAAGAGGTATGCGACGCGTGTCAGTTTCAGAAAAGTTTTTATTGCTAGCAGCGTAATCGTTAGGAGGCTGCCTGTGCAAATCGAGGTGATCCAACCCTTTTCTAAGGTTGTAGCGAGAGCGAGCAGCGATATATCGCGCCCCAAATGTTATGCGACGCGTGTCAGTTTCAGAAAAGTCTTTACTAAGAGCAGCGTAATCGTCAGGAGACTGCCTGTGCAAATAAAGGCGATCCAACCTCTTTCTAGTGCTGCAGCGTGAGCGCGCAGCCATATATAGCCCCCCGAGTGTTATGCGACGCGTGTCAGTTTCAGAAAAGTTTTTATTGCGAGAAGCGTAATCGTCAGGAGACTACCTGTGCAAATCGAGGCGATCGAACCCTTTTTTAATGCTGCCACGAGAGCGCGTCGCGATATATCGCGCCCCAAATGTTATGCGACGCGTGTCAGTTTCAGAAAAGGCTTTATTGCGTGTAGCTTAATCGCTAGGAGACTACCTGTGCAAATCAAGGCGATCCAACCCTTTTCTAGTGCTGCAGCGAGAGCGCGCAGTGATATATAGTGCCTCAAGAGTTATACGACGCGTGTAAGTTTCAGAAAAGGCTTTATTGCGAGCAGCGTAAACGTCAGGAGACTGCCTGTGCAAATCATGGCGATCCAACCCTTTTCTAGTGCTGCAGCGAGAGCGCGCAGCGATATATAGTGCCCCGAGAGTTATGCGACGCGTGTCACCTTCAGAAAAGGCTTCATTGCGAGCAGCTTAATCGCTAGGAGACTGCCTTTGCAAATCGAGGCGATCGAACCCTTTTATAATGCTGCAGAGAGTGGGCGTAGCGATTTATAGAGCCCCAAGAGTTATGCGACGCGTGTCAGCTTCAGAAAAGGCTTTATTGCGACCAGCGTAAACGTCAGGAGACTGCCTGTGCAAATCAAGGCGATCCAACCCTTTTCTAGTGCTGCAGCGAGAGCGCGCAGCGATATATAGTGCCACAAGAGTTATGCGACGCGTGTAAGTTTCAGAAAAGGCTTTATTGCGAGCAGCGTAAACGTCAGGAGACTGCCTGTGCAAATCATGGCGATCCAACCCTTTTCTAGTGCTGCAGCGAGAGCGCGCAGCGATATATAGTGCCCCAAGAGTTATGCGACGCGTGTCACCTTCAGAAAAGGCTTCATTGCGAGCACCGTAATCGTCAAGAGACTGCCTGTGCAAATGAAGCGATCTAACACTTTTCTACTGATGCAACGAGAGCGCGCAGCGATATATAGTGCCCCATAAGTTATGCGACGCGTGTCAGTTTCAGAAAAGGCTTTATTGCGAGCAGCTTAATCGCTAGGAGACTACCTGTGCAAATCAAGGCGATCCAACCCTTTTCTAGTGCTGCAGCGAGAGCGCGCAGTGATATATAGTGCCCCAAGAGTTATGCGACGCGCGTCAGTTTCAGAAAAGTCTTTATTGCGAGCAGCGTGAACGTCAGGAGACTGCCTGTGCAAATCAAGGCGATCCAACCATTTTCTAGTGCTGCAGCTAGAGCGCGCAGAGATATATCGCGCCCCAAGAGTTATGCGACGCGTGTCAGTTTCAGAAAAGTCTTTACTAAGAGCAGCGTAATCGTCAGGAGACTGCGTGTGCAAATAAAGGCGATCCAGCCTCTTTCTAGTGCTGCAGCGAGAGCGCGCAGCGATATATAGTGCCCCAAGAGTTATGTGACGCGTGTCAGTTTCAGAAAAGGCTTTATTGCGAGCAGCGTAAGCGCCAGGAGACTGCCTGTGCAAATCAAGGCGATTCATCCATTTTCTAGTGCTGCAGCTAGAGCGCGCAGAGATATATCGCGCCCCAAATGTTATGCGACGCGTGTCAGTTTCAGAAAAGGCTTTATTGCGTGTAGCTTAATCGCTAGGAGACTACCTGTGCAAATCATGGCGATCCAACCCTTTTCTAGTGCTGCAGCGAGAGCGCGCAGTGATGTATAGTGCCCCAAGAGTTATGCGACGCGTGTAAGTTTCAGAAAAGGCTTTAGAGCGAGCAGCGTAAACGTCAGGAGACTGCCTGTGCAAATCAAGGCGATCCAACCCTTTTCTAGTGCTGCAGCGAGAGCGCGCAGCGATATATAGTGCCCCAAGAGGTATGCGACGCGTGTCAGTTTCAGAAAAGTTTTTATTGCTAGCAGCGTAATCGTTAGGAGGCTGCCTGTGCAAATCGAGGTGATCCAACCCTTTTCTAAGGTTGTAGCGAGAGCGAGCAGCGATATATCGCGCCCCAAATGTTATGCGACGCGTGTCAGTTTCAGAAAAGTCTTTACTAAGAGCAGCGTAATCGTCAGGAGACTGCCTGTGCAAATAAAGGCGATCCAACCTCTTTCTAGTGCTGCAGCGTGAGCGCGCAGCCATATATAGCCCCCCGAGTGTTATGCGACGCGTGTCAGTTTCAGAAAAGTTTTTATTGCGAGAAGCGTAATCGTCAGGAGACTACCTGTGCAAATCGAGGCGATCGAACCCTTTTTTAATGCTGCCACGAGAGCGCGTCGCGATATATCGCGCCCCAAATGTTATGCGACGCGTGTCAGTTTCAGAAAAGGCTTTATTGCGTGTAGCTTAATCGCTAGGAGACTACCTGTGCAAATCAAGGCGATCCAACCCTTTTCTAGTGCTGCAGCGAGAGCGCGCAGTGATATATAGTGCCTCAAGAGTTATACGACGCGTGTAAGTTTCAGAAAAGGCTTTATTGCGAGCAGCGTAAACGTCAGGAGACTGCCTGTGCAAATCATGGCGATCCAACCCTTTTCTAGTGCTGCAGCGAGAGCGCGCAGCGATATATAGTGCCCCGAGAGTTATGCGACGCGTGTCACCTTCAGAAAAGGCTTCATTGCGAGCAGCTTAATCGCTAGGAGACTGCCTTTGCAAATCGAGGCGATCGAACCCTTTTATAATGCTGCAGAGAGTGGGCGTAGCGATTTATAGAGCCCCAAGAGTTATGCGACGCGTGTCAGCTTCAGAAAAGGCTTTATTGCGACCAGCGTAAACGTCAGGAGACTGCCTGTGCAAATCAAGGCGATCCAACCCTTTTCTAGTGCTGCAGCGAGAGCGCGCAGCGATATATAGTGCCACAAGAGTTATGCGACGCGTGTAAGTTTCAGAAAAGGCTTTATTGCGAGCAGCGTAAACGTCAGGAGACTGCCTGTGCAAATCATGGCGATCCAACCCTTTTCTAGTGCTGCAGCGAGAGCGCGCAGCGATATATAGTGCCCCAAGAGTTATGCGACGCGTGTCACCTTCAGAAAAGGCTTCATTGCGAGCACCGTAATCGTCAAGAGACTGCCTGTGCAAATGAAGCGATCTAACACTTTTCTACTGATGCAACGAGAGCGCGCAGCGATATATAGTGCCCCATAAGTTATGCGACGCGTGTCAGTTTCAGAAAAGGCTTTATTGCGAGCAGCTTAATCGCTAGGAGACTACCTGTGCAAATCAAGGCGATCCAACCCTTTTCTAGTGCTGCAGCGAGAGCGCGCAGTGATATATAGTGCCCCAAGAGTTATGCGACGCGCGTCAGTTTCAGAAAAGTCTTTATTGCGAGCAGCGTGAACGTCAGGAGACTGCCTGTGCAAATCAAGGCGATCCAACCATTTTCTAGTGCTGCAGCTAGAGCGCGCAGAGATATATCGCGCCCCAAGAGTTATGCGACGCGTGTCAGTTTCAGAAAAGTCTTTACTAAGAGCAGCGTAATCGTCAGGAGACTGCGTGTGCAAATAAAGGCGATCCAGCCTCTTTCTAGTGCTGCAGCGAGAGCGCGCAGCGATATATAGTGCCCCAAGAGTTATGTGACGCGTGTCAGTTTCAGAAAAGGCTTTATTGCGAGCAGCGTAAGCGCCAGGAGACTGCCTGTGCAAATCTAGGCGATCCAACCCTTTTCCAGTGCTGCAGCGAGAGCGCGCAGCGATATATAGTGCCCCAAGAGTTATGCGACGCGTGTCAGTTTCAGAAAACTCTTTATTGCGAGCAGCATAATCGTCAGGAGACTGCCTGTGCAAATCATGGCGATCCAATCCTTTTCTAGTCCTGCAGCGAGAGCGCGTAGCCATATGTAGTGCCCCAAGAGTTATGCGACACGTGTCAGCTTCAGAAAAGGCTTTATTGCGAGCAGCGTAAACGTCAGGAGACTGCCTGTGCAAATCAAGGCGATTCAACCCTTTTCTAGTGCTGCAGCGAGAGTGCGCAGTGATATATAGTGCCCCAAGAGTTATGCGACGCGTGTAAGTTTCAGAAAAGGCTTTAGAGCGAGCAGCGTAATCGTCAGGAGACTGCCTGTGCAAATCATGGCGATCCAATGCTTTTCTAGTCCTGCAGCGAGAGCGCGCACCGATATATAGTGCCCCAAGAGCTATGCGACGCGTGTCAGTTTCAGAAAAGGCTTTATTGCGAGCAGCGTAATCGCCAGGAGACTGCCTGTGCAAATCAAGGCGATTCATCCATTTTCTAGTGCTGCAGCTAGAGCGCGCAGAGATATATCGCGCCCCAAATGTTATGCGACGCGTGTCAGTTTGAGAAAAGGCTTTATTGCGTGTAGCTTAATCGCTAGGAGACTACCTGTGCAAATCATGGCGATCCAACCCTTTTCTAGTGCTGCAGCGAGAGCGCGCAGTGATGTATAGTGCCCCAAGAGTTATGCGACGCGTGTAAGTTTCAGAAAAGGCTTTAGAGCGAGCAGCGTAAACGTCAGGAGACTGCCTGTGCAAATCAAGGCGATCCAACCCTTTTCTAGTGCTGCAGCGAGAGCGCGCAGCGATATATAGTGCCCCAAGAGGTATGCGACGCGTGTCAGTTTCAGAAAAGTTTTTATTGCGAGAAGCGTAATCGTCAGGAGACTACCTGTGCAAATCGAGGCCATCGAACCCTTTTTTAATGCTGCCACGAGAGCGCGTCGCGATATATCGCGCCCCAAATGTTATGCGACGCGTGTCAGTTTCAGAAAAGGCTTTATTGCGTGTAGCTTAATCGCTAGGAGACTACCTGTGCAAATCAAGGCGATCCAACCCTTTTCTAGTGCTGCAGCGAGAGCGCGCAGTGATATATAGTGCCTCAAGAGTTATACGACGCGTGTAAGTTTCAGAAAAGGCTTTATTGCGAGCAGCGTAAACGTCAGGAGACTGCCTGTGCAAATCATGGCGATCCAACCCTTTTCTAGTGCTGCAGCGAGAGCGCGCAGCGATATATAGTGCCCCAAGAGTTATGCGACGCGTGTCACCTTCAGAAAAGGCTTCATTGCGAGCAGCTTAATCGCTAGGAGACTGCCTTTGCAAATCGAGGCGATCGAACCCTTTTATAATGCTGCAGAGAGTGGGCGTAGCGATTTATAGAGCCCCAAGAGTTATGCGACGCGTGTCAGCTTCAGAAAAGGCTTCATTGCGACCAGCGTAAACGTCAGGAGACTGCCTGTGCAAATCAAGGCGATCCAACCCTTTTCTAGTGCTGCAGCGAGAGCGCGCAGCGATATATAGTACCACAAGAGTTATGCGACGCGTGTAAGTTTCAGAAAAGGCTTTATTGCGAGCAGCGTAAACGTCAGGAGACTGCCTGTGCAAATCATGGAGATCCAACCCTTTTCTAGTGCTGCAGCGAGAGCGCGCAGCGATATATAGTGCCCCAAGAGTTATGCGACGCGTGTCACCTTCAGAAAAGGCTTCATTGCGAGCACCGTAATCGTCAAGAGACTGCCTGTGCAAATGAAGCGATCTAACACTTTTCTACTGATGCAACGAGAGCGCGCAGCGATATATAGTGCCCCATAAGTTATGCGACGCGTGTCAGTTTCAGAAAAGGCTTTATTGCGAGCAGCTTAATCGCTAGGAGACTACCTGTGCAAATCAAGGCGATCCAACCCTTTTCTAGTGCTGCAGCGAGAGCGCGCAGTGATATATAGTGCCCCAAGAGTTATGCGACGCGCGTCAGTTTCAGAAAAGTCTTTATTGCGAGCAGCGTGAACGTCAGGAGACTGCCTGTGCAAATCAAGGCGATCCAACCATTTTCTAGTGCTGCAGCTAGAGCGCGCAGAGATATATCGCGCCCCAAGAGTTATGCGACGCGTGTCAGTTTCAGAAAAGTCTTTACTAAGAGCAGCGTAATCGTCAGGAGACTGCGTGTGCAAATAAAGGCGATCCAGCCTCTTTCTAGTGCTGCAGCGAGAGCGCGCAGCGATATATAGTGCCCCAAGAGGTATGCGACGCGTGTCAGTTTCAGAAAAGTTTTTATTGCTAGCAGCGTAATCGTTAGGAGGCTGCCTGTGCAAATCGAGGTGATCCAACCCTTTTCTAAGGTTGTAGCGAGAGCGAGCAGCGATATATCGCGCCCCAAATGTTATGCGACGCGTGTCAGTTTCAGAAAAGTCTTTACTAAGAGCAGCGTAATCGTCAGGAGACTGCCTGTGCAAATAAAGGCGATCCAACCTCTTTCTAGTGCTGCAGCGTGAGCGCGCAGCCATATATAGCCCCCCGAGTGTTATGCGACGCGTGTCAGTTTCAGAAAAGGCTTTATTGCGTGTAGCTTAATCGCTAGGAGACTACCTGTGCAAATCAAGGCGATCCAACCCTTTTCTAGTGCTGCAGCGAGAGCGCGCCGTGATATATAGTGCCTCAAGAGTTATACGACGCGTGTAAGTTTCAGAAAAGGCTTTATTGCGAGCAGCGTAAACGTCAGGAGACTGCCTGTGCAAATCATGGCGATCCAACCCTTTTCTAGTGCTGCAGCGAGAGCGCGCAGCGATATATAGTGCCCCAAGAGTTATGCGACGCGTGTCACCTTCAGAAAAGGCTTCATTGCGAGCACCGTAATCGTCAAGAGACTGCCTGTGCAAATGAAGCGATCTAACACTTTTCTACTGATGCAACGAGAGCGCGCAGCGATATATAGTGCCCCATAAGTTATGCGACGCGTGTCAGTTTCAGAAAAGGCTTTATTGCGAGCAGCTTAATCGCTAGGAGACTGCCTGTGCAAATCAAGGCGATCCAACCATTTTCTAGTGCTGCAGCTAGAGCGCGCAGAGATATATCGCGCCCCAAGAGTTATCCGACGCGTGTCAGTTTCAGAAAAGTCTTTACTAAGAGCAGCGTAATCGTCAGGAGACTGCGTGTGCAAATAAAGGCGATCCAGCCTCTTTCTAGTGCTGCAGCGAGAGCGCGCAGCGATATATAGTGCCCCAAGAGTTATGTGACGCGTGTCAGTTTCAGAAAAGGCTTTATTGCGAGCAGCGTAAGCGCCAGGAGACTGCCTGTGCAAATCTAGGCGATCCAACCCTTTTCCAGTGCTGCAGCGAGAGCGCGCAGCGATATATAGTGCCCCAAGAGTTATGCGACGCGTGTCAGTTTCAGAAAACTCTTTATTGCGAGCAGCATAATCGTCAGGAGACTGCCTGTGCAAATCTAGGCGATCCAACCCTTTTCCAGTGCTGCAGCGAGAGCGCGCAGCGATATATAGTGCCCCAAGAGTTATGCGACGCGTGTCAGTTTCAGAAAACTCTTTATTGCGAGCAGCATAATCGTCAGGAGACTGCCTGTGCAAATCAAGGCGATCCAACCTTTTCTAGTGCTGCAGCGAGAGCGCGCAGCGATATATTGCCCCGAGAGGTATGCGACGCGTGTCAGTTTCAGAAAAGTTTTTATTGCTAGCAGCGTAATCGTTAGGAGGCTGCCTGTGCAAATCGAGGTGATCCAACCCTTTTCTAAGGTTGTAGCGAGAGCGAGCAGCGATATATCGCGCCCCAAATGTTATGCGACGCGTGTCAGTTTCAGAAAAGTCTTTACTAAGAGCAGCGTAATCGTCAGGAGACTGCCTGTGCAAATAAAGGCGATCCAACCTCTTTCTAGTGCTGCAGCGTGAGCGCGCAGCCATATATAGCCCCCCGAGTGTTATGCGACGCGTGTCAGTTTCAGAAAAGTTTTTATTGCGAGAAGCGTAATCGTCAGGAGACTACCTGTGCAAATAAAGGCGATCCAGCCTCTTTCTAGTGCTGCAGCGAGAGCGCGTCGCGATATATCGCGCCCCAAATGTTATGCGACGCGTGTCAGTTTCAGAAAAGGCTTTATTGCGTGTAGCTTAATCGCTAGGAGACTACCTGTGCAAATCAAGGCGATCCAACCCTTTTCTAGTGCTGCAGCGAGAGCGCGCAGTGATATATAGTGCCTCAAGAGTTATACGACGCGTGTAAGTTTCAGAAAAGGCTTTATTGCGAGCAGCGTAAACGTCAGGAGACTGCCTGTGCAAATCATGGCGATCCAACCCTTTTCTAGTGCTGCAGCGAGAGCGCGCAGCGATATATAGTGCCCCAAGAGTTATGCGACGCGTGTCACCTTCAGAAAAGGCTTCATTGCGAGCAGCTTAATCGCTAGGAGACTGCCTTTGCAAATCGAGGCGATCGAACCCTTTTATAATGCTGCAGAGAGTGGGCGTAGCGATTTATAGAGCCCCAAGAGTTATGCGACGCGTGTCAGCTTCAGAAAAGGCTTTATTGCGACCAGCGTAAACGTCAGGAGACTGCCTGTGCAAATCAAGGCGATCCAACCCTTTTCTAGTGCTGCAGCGAGAGCGCGCAGCGATATATAGTGCCACAACAGTTATGCGACGCGTGTAAGTTTCAGAAAAGGCTTTATTGCGAGCAGCGTAAACGTCAGGAGACTGCCTGTGCAAATCATGGCGATCCAACCCTTTTCTAGTGCTGCAGCGAGAGCGCGCAGCGATATATAGTGCCCCAAGAGTTATGCGACGCGTGTCACCTTCAGAAAAGGCTTCATTGCGAGCACCGTAATCGTCAAGAGACTGCCTGTGCAAATGAAGCGATCTAACACTTTTCTACTGATGCAACGAGAGCGCGCAGCGATATATAGTGCCCCATAAGTTATGCGACGCGTGTCAGTTTCAGAAAAGGCTTTATTGCGAGCAGCTTAATCGCTAGGAGACTACCTGTGCAAATCAAGGCGATCCAACCCTTTTCTAGTGCTGCAGCGAGAGCGCGCAGTGATATATAGTGCCCCAAGAGTTATGCGACGCGCGTCAGTTTCAGAAAAGTCTTTATTGCGAGCAGCGTGAACGTCAGGAGACTGCCTGTGCAAATCAAGGCGATCCAACCATTTTCTAGTGCTGCAGCTAGAGCGCGCAGCGATATATAGTGCCCCAAGAGTTATGTGACGCGTGTCAGTTTCAGAAAAGGCTTTATTGCGAGCAGCGTAAGCGCCAGGAGACTGCCTGTGCAAATCTAGGCGATCCAACCCTTTTCCAGTGCTGCAGCGAGAGCGCGCAGCGATATATAGTGCCCCAAGAGTTATGCGACGCGTGTCAGTTTCAGAAAACTCTTTATTGCGAGCAGCATAATCGTCAGGAGACTGCCTGTGCAAATCAAGGCGATCCAACCTTTTCTAGTGCTGCAGCGAGAGCGCGCAGCGATATATAGTGCCCCAAGAGTTATGCGACGCGTGTAAGTTTCAGAAAAGGCTTTATAACGAGCAGTGTAAACGTCAGGACACTGCTTGTGCAAATCAAAGCGATCGAACCCTTTTATAATGCTGCAGCGAGAGCGCGTAGCGATATATAGTGCCCCAAGAGTTATGCGACGTGTGTCAGCATCAGAAAAGGCTTTATTGCGAGCAGCGTCATCGTCAGGAGACTGCGTGTGCAAATCAAGGCGATCCAACCCTTTTCTAGCGCTGCAGCGAGAGCGCGCAGCCATATATAGCCCCCCGAGTGTTATGCGACGCGTGTCAGTTTCAGAAAAGTTTTTATTGCGAGAAGCGTAATCGTCAGGAGACTACCTGTGCAAATCGAGGCGATCGAACCCTTTTTTAATGCTGCAGCGAGAGCGCGTAGCGATATATAGTGCCCCAAGAGTTATGCGACGCGTGTCAGCTTCAGAAAAGTATTTGTTGCGAGCAGCGTAATCGTCAGGAGACTGCCTGTGCAAATCATGGCGATCCAATGCTTTTCTAGTCCTGCAGCGAGAGCGCGCACCGATATATAGTGCCCCAAGAGCTATGCGACGCGTGTCAGTTTCAGAAAAGGCTTTATTGCGAGCAGCGTAATCGCCAGGAGACTGCCTGTGCAAATCAAGGCGATTCATCCATTTTCTAGTGCTGCAGCTAGAGCGCGCAGAGATATATTGCGCCCCAAATGTTATGCGACGCGTGTCAGTTTCAGAAAAGGCTTTATTGCGTGTAGCTTAATCGCTAGGAGACTACCTGTGCAAATCATGGCGATCCAACCCTTTTCTAGTGCTGCAGCGAGAGCGCGCAGTGATGTATAGTGCCCCAAGAGTTATGCGACGCGTGTAAGTTTCAGAAAAGGCTTTAGAGCGAGCAGCGTAAACGTCAGGAGACTGCCTGTGCAAATCAAGGCGAGCCAACCCTTTTCTAGTGCTGCAGCGAGAGCGCGCAGCGATATATAGTGCCCCAAGAGGTATGCGACGCGTGTCAGTTTCAGAAAAGTTTTTATTGCTAGCAGCGTAATCGTTAGGAGGCTGCCTCTGCAAATCGAGGTGATCCAACCCTTTTTAAGGTTGTAGCGAGAGCGAGCAGCGATATATCGCGCCCCAAATGTTATGCGACGCGTGTCAGTTTCAGAAAAGTCTTTACTAAGAGCAGCGTAATCGTCAGGAGACTGCCTGTGCAAATAAAGGCGATCCAACCTCTTTCTAGTGCTGCAGCGTGAGCGCGCAGCCATATATAGCCCCCCGAGTGTTATGCGACGCGTGTCAGTTTCAGAAAAGTTTTTATTGCGAGAAGCGTAATCGTCAGGAGACTACCTGTGCAAATGGAGGCGATCGAACCCTTTTTTAATGCTGCCACGAGAGCGCGTCGCGATATATCGCGCCCCAAATGTTATGCGACGCGTGTCAGTTTCAGAAAAGGCTTTATTGCGTGTAGCTTAATCGCTAGGAGACTACCTGTGCAAATCAAGGCGATCCAACCCTTTTCTAGTGCTGCAGCAAGAGCGCGCAGTGATATATAGTGCCTCAAGAGTTATACGACGCGTGTAAGCTTCAGAAAAGGCTTTATTGCGAGCAGCGTAAACGTCAGCAGACTGCCTGTGCAAATCATGGCGATCCAACCCTTTTCTAGTGCTGCAGCGAGAGCGCGCAGCGATATATAGTGCCCCAAGAGTTATGCGACGCGTGTCACCTTCAGAAAAGGCTTCATTGCGAGCAGCTTAATCGCTAGGAGACTGCCTTTGCAAATCGAGGCGATCGAACCCTTTTATAATGCTGCAGAGAGTGGGCGTAGCGATTTATAGAGCCCCAAGAGTTATGCGACGCGTGTCAGCTTCAGAAAAGGCTTTATTGCGACCAGCGTAAACGTCAGGAGACTGCCTGTGCAAATCAAGGCGATCCAACCCTTTTCTAGTGCTGCAGCGAGAGCGCGCAGCGATATATAGTGCCACAAGAGTTATGCGACGCGTTTAAGTTTCAGAAAAGGCTTCATTGCGAGCACCGTAATCGTCAAGAGACTGCCTGTGCAAATGAAGCGATCTAACACTTTTCTACTGATGCAACGAGAGCGCGCAGCGATATATAGTGCCCCATAAGTTATGCGACGCGTGTCAGTTTCAGGAAAGGCTTTATTGCGAGCAGCTTAATCGCTAGGAGACTACCTGTGCAAATCAAGGCGATCCAACCCTTTTCTAGTGCTGCAGCGAGAGCGCGCAGTGATATATAGTGCCCCAAGAGTTATGCGACGCGCGTCAGTTTCAGAAAAGTCTTTATTGCGAGCAGCGTGAACGTCAGGAGACTGCCTGTGCAAATCAAGGCGATCCAACCATTTTCTAGTGCTGCAGCTAGAGCGCGCAGAGATATATCGCGCCCCAAGAGTTATGCGACGCGTGTCAGTTTCAGAAAAGTCTTTACTAAGAGCAGCGTAATCGTCAGGAGACTGCGTGTGCAAATAAAGGCGATCCAGCCTCTTTCTAGTGCTGCAGCGAGAGCGCGCAGCGATATATAGTGCCCCAAGAGTTATGTGACGCGTGTCAGTTTCAGAAAAGGCTTTATTGCGAGCAGCGTAAGCGCCAGGAGACTGCCTGTGCAAATCTAGGCGATCCAACCCTTTTCCAGTGCTGCAGCGAGAGCGCGCAGCGATATATAGTGCCCCAAGAGTTATGCGACGCGTGTCAGTTTCAGAAAACTCTTTATTGCGAGCAGCATAATCGTCAGGAGACTGCCTGTGCAAATCATGGCGATCCAATCCTTTTCTAGTCCTGCAGCGAGAGCGCGTAGCCATATGTAGTGCCCCAAGAGTTATGCGACACGTGTCAGCTTCAGAAAAGGCTTTATTGCGAGCAGCGTAAACGTCAGGAGACTGCCTGTGCAAATCAAGGCGATTCAACCCTTTTCTAGTGCTGCAGCGAGAGTGCGCAGTGATATATTGTGCCCCAAGAGTTATGCAACGTGTGTAAGTTTCAGAAAACGCTTTATTGCGAGCAGCGTAAACGTCAGGAGACTGCCTGTGCAAATCGAGGCGATCGAACCCTTTTCTAGTGCTGCAGCGAGAGCACACAGCGATATATAGTGCTCCAAGAGTTATGCGACGCGTGTCAGCTTCAGAAAAGGCTTCACTGCGAGCAGCGTAATCGTCAGGAGACTGCGTGTGGAAATCAAAGCGATCCAAGCCTTTTCTGGTGCTGCACCGAGAGCGCGCAGTGATATATTGTGCCCCAAGAGTTATGCGACGCGTGTCAGTTTCAGAAAAGTCTTTATTGCGAGCAGCGTAATCGTCAAGACACTGCCTGTGCAAATCAAGCGATCTAACACTTTTCTACTGCTGCAGCGAGAGCGCGCAGCGATATATAGTGCCCTATGAGTTATGCGACGCGTGTCAGTTTCAGAAAAGGCTTTATTGCGAGCAGCTTAATCGCTAGGAGACTACCTGTGCAAATCAAGGCGATCCGACCCTTTTCTAGTGCTGCAGCGAGAGCGCGCAGTGATATATAGTGGCGCAAGAGTTATGCGACGCGTGTAAGTTTCAGAAAAGGCTTTATTGCGAGCAGCGTCATCGTCAGGAGACTGCGTGTGCAAATCAAGGCGATCCAACCCTTTTCTAGTGCTGCAGCGAGAGCGCGCAGTGATATATATTGTCCCAAGAGTTATGCGACGCGTGTCAGTTTCAGAAAAGTCTTTCTTGCGAGCAGCGTAATCGTCAGGAGACTGCCTGTGCAAATAATGGCGATCCAACCCTTTTCTAGTCCTGCAGCGAGAGCGCGCAGCGATATATAGTGTCCCAAGAGTTATGCGACGCGTGTCAGTTTCAGAAAAGCCTTTATTGCGAGCAGCGTAATCGCCAGGAGACTGCCTGTGCAAATCATGGCGATTCATCCATTTTCTAGTGCTGCCGCGAGAGCGCGCAGAGATATATCGCGCCCCAAATGTTATGCGACGCGTGTCAGTTTCAGAAAAGGCTTTATTGCGTGTAGCTTAATCGCTAGGAGACTACCTGTGCAAATCAAGGCGATCCTACCCTTTTCTAGTACTGCAGCGAGAGCGCGCAGTGATATATAGTGCCCCAAGAGTTATGCGACGCGTGTAAGTTTCAGAAAAGGCTTTAGAGCGAGCAGCGTAAACGTCAGGAGACTGCCTGTGCAAATCAAGGCGATCCAACCCTTTTCTAGTGCTGCAGCGAGAGCGCGCCGCGATATATAGTGCCCCAAGAGTTATGAGACGCGTGTCAGTTTCAGAAAAGGCTTTATTGCGAGCAGCGTAAACTTCAGGAGACTGCCTGTGCAAATCAAGGCGATCCAACCCTTTTCTAGTGCTGCAGCGAGAGCGCGCAGTGATATATATTGTCCCAAGAGTTATGCGACGCGTGTCAATTTCAGAAAAGGCTTTATTGCGAGCAGGGTAATCGCCAGGAGACTGCCTGTGCAAATCAAGGCGATTCATCCATTTTCTAGTGCTGCAGCTAGAGCGCGCAGAGATATATCGCGCCCGAAATGTTATGCGACGCGTGTTAGTTTCAGAAAAGGCTTTATTGCGTGTAGCTGAATCGCTAGGAGACTGCCTGTGCAAATAAAGGCGATCGAACCTCTTTCTAGTGCTGCAGCGAGAGCGCGCAGCCATATATAGCCCCCCGAGTGTTATGCGACGCGTGTCAGTTTCAGAAAAGTTTTTATTGCGAGAAGCGTAATCGTCAGGAGACTACCTGTGCAAATCGAGGCGATCGAACCCTTTTTTAATGCTGCCACGAGAGCGCGTCGCGATATATAGTGCCCCAAGAGTTATGCGACGCGTGTCAGTTTCAGAAAAGTTGTTATTGCGAGCAGCGAAATCGTCAGGAGTCTGCCTTTGCAAATCGAGGCGATTGAACCCTTTTATAATGCTGCAGCGAGAGCGCGTAGCGATATATAGTGCCCCAAGAGTTATGCGACGCGTGTCAGCTTCAGAAAAGTATTTGTTGCGAGCAGCGTAATCGTCAGGAGACTGCCTGTGCAAATCATGGCGATCCAATCCTTTTCTAGTCCTGCAGCGAGAGCGCGCACCGATATATAGTGCCCCAAGAGCTAAGCGACGCGTGTCAGTTTCAGAAAAGGCTTTATTGCGAGCAGCGTAATCGCCAGGAGACTCCCTGTGCAAATCAAGGCGATTCATCCATTTTCTAGTGCTGCAGCTAGAGCGCGCAGTGATATATAGTGCCCCAAGAGTTATGCGACGCGTGTCAGCTTCAGAAAAGGCTTTATTGCGAGCAGCGTAAACGTCAGGAGACTGCCTGTGCAAATCAAGGCGATCCAACCCTTTTCTAGTGCTGCAGCGAGAGCGCGCAGCGATATATAGTGCCACAAGAGTTATGCGACGCGTGTAAGTTTCAGAAAAGGCTTTATTGCGAACAGCGTAAACGTCAGGAGACTGCCTGTGCAAATCATGGCGATCCAACCCTTTTCTAGTGCTGCAGCGAGAGCGCGCAGCGATATATAGTGCCCCAAGAGTTATGCGACGCGTGTCACCTTCAGAAAAGGCTTCATTGCGAGCAGCGTAATCGTCAGGAGACTGCGTGTGGAAATCAAAGCGATCCAAGCCTTTTCTAGCGCTGCACCGAAAGCGCGCAGTGATATATAGTGCCCCAAGAGTTATGCGACGCGTGTCAGTTTCAGAAAAGTCTTTATTGCGAGCACCGTAATCGTCAAGAGACTGCCTGTGCAAATGAAGCGATCTAACACTTTTCTACTGCTGCAACGAGAGCGCGCAGCGATATATAGTGCCCCATAAGTTATGCGACGCGTGTCAGTTTCAGAAAAGGCTTTATTGCGAGCAGCTTAATCGCTAGGAGACTACCTGTGCAAATCAAGGCGATCCAACCCCTTTCTAGTGCTGCAGCGAGAGCGCGCAGTGATATATAGTGCCCCAAGAGTTATGCGACGCGTGCCAGTTTCAGAAAAGTCTTTATTGCGAGCAGCGTAATCGTCAGGAGACTGCCTGTGCAAATAAAGGCGATCCAGCCTCTTTCTAGTGCTGCAGCGAGAGCGCGCAGCGATATATAGTGCCCCAAGAGTTATGTGACGCGTGTCAGTTTCAGAAAAGGCTTTATTGCGAGTAGCGTAAGCGCCAGGAGACTGCCTGTGCAAATCTAGGCGATCCAACCCTTTTCCAGTGCTGCAGCGAGAGCGCGCAGCGATGTATAGTGCCCCAAGAGTTATGCGACGCGTGTCAGTTTCAGAAAACTCTTTATTGCGAGCAGCATATTTGTCAGGAGACTGCCTGTGCAAATCAAGGCGATCCAACCCTTTTCTAGTGCTGCAGCGAGAGCGCGCAGCGATATATAGTGCCCCAAGAGTTATGCGACGCGTGTAAGTTTCAGAAAAGGCTTATAGCGAGCAGTGTAAACGTCAGGACACTGCTTGTGCAAATCAAGGCGATCGAACCCTTTTATAATGCTGCAGCGAGAGCGCGTAGCGATATATAGTGCCCCAAGAGTTATGCGACGTGTGTCAGCATCAGAAAAGGCTTTATTGCGAGCAGCGTCATCGTCAGGAGACTGCGTGTGCAAATCAAGGCGATCCAACCCTTTTCTAGTGCTGCAGCGAGAGCGCGCAGTGATATATATTGTCCCAAGAGTTATGCGACGCGTGTCAATTTCAGAAAAGGCTTTATTGCGAGCAGGGTAATCGCCAGGAGACTGCCTGTGCAAATCAAGGCGATTCATCCATTTTCTAGTGCTGCAGCTAGAGCGCGCAGAGATATATCGCGCCCGAAATGTTATGCGACGCGTGTTAGTTTCAGAAAAGGCTTTATTGCGTGTAGCTGAATCGCTAGGAGACTACCTGTGCAAATCAAGGCGATCCAACCCTTTTCTAGTGCTGCAGCGAGAGCGCGCAGTGATATATAGTGCCCCAAGAGTTATGCGACGCGTGTAAGTTTCAGAAAAGGCTTTAGAGCGAGCAGCGTAAACGTCAGGAGACTGCCTGTGCAAATCAAGGCGATATAACCCTTTTCTAGTGCTGCAGCGAGAGCGCGCCGCGATATATAGTGCCCCAAGAGTTATGAGACGCGTTTCAGTTTCAGAAAAGGCTTTATTGCGAGCAGCTTATTCGCTAGGAGACTGCCTGTGCAAATCGAGGCGATCGAACCCTTTTATAATGCTGCAGCGAGAGCGCGTAGCCATATGTAGTGCCCCAAGAGTTATGCGACACGTGTCAGCTTCAGAAAAGGCTTTATTGCGAGCAGCGTAAACGTCAGGAGACTGCCTGTGCAAATCAAGGCGATTCAACCCTTTTCTAGTGCTGCAGCGAGAGTGCGCAGTGATATATTGTGCCCCAAGAGTTATGCAACGTGTGTAAGTTTCAGAAAAAGCTTTATCGCGAGCAGCGTAAACGTCAGGAGACTGCCTGTGCAAATCAAGGCGATCCAACCCTTTTCTAGTGCTGCAGCGAGAGCGCGCAGCGATATATAGTGCCCGAAGAGGTATGCGACGCGTGTAAGTTTCAGAAAAGTTTTTATTGCTAGCAGCGTAATTGTTAGGAGGCTGCCTGTGCAAATCGAGGTGATCCAACCCTTTTCTAAGGTTGTAGCGAGAGCGAGCAGCGATATATCGCGCCCCAAATGTTATGCGACGCGTGTCAGTTTCAGAAAAGTCTTTACCAAGAGCAGCGTAATCGTCAGGAGACTGCCTGTGCAAATAAAGGCGATCCAACCTCTTTCTAGTGCTGCAGCGAGAGCGCGCAGCCATATATAGCCCCCCGAGTGTTATGCGACGCGTGTCAGTTTCAGAAAAGTTTTTATTGCGAGAAGCGTAATCGTCAGGAGACTACCTGTGCAAATCGAGGCGATCGAACCCTTTTTTAATGCTGCCACGAGAGCGCGTCGCGATATATAGTGCCCCAAGAGTTATGCGACGCGTGTCAGTTTCAGAAAAGTTTTTATTGCGAGCAGCGTAATCGTCAGGAGACTGCGTGTGGAAATCAAAGCGATCCAAGCCTTTTCTAGTGCTGCACCGAAAGCGCGCAGTGATATATAGTGCCCCAAGAGTTATGCGACGCGTGTCAGTTTCAGAAAAGTCTTTATTGCGAGCACCGTAATCGTCAAGAGCCTGCCTGTGCAAATGAAGCGATCTAACACTTTTCTACTGCTGCAACGAGAGCGCGCAGCGATATATAGTGCCCCATAAGTTATGGGACGCGTGTCAGTTTCAGAAAAGGCTTTATTGCGAGCAGCTTAATCGCTAGGAGACTACCTGTGCAAATCAAGGCGATCCAACCCCTTTCTAGTGCTGCAGCGAGAGCGCGCAGTGATATATAGTGCCCCAAGAGTTATGCGACGCGTGCCAGTTTCAGAAAAGTCTTTATTGCGAGCAGCGTAATCGTCAGGAGACTGCCTGTGCAAATAAAGGCGATCCAGCCTCTTTCTAGTGCTGCAGCGAGAGCGCGCAGCGATATATAGTGCCCCAAGAGTTATGTGACGCGTGTTAGTTTCAGAAAAGGCTTTATTGCGAGCAGCGTAAGCGCCAGGAGACTGCCTGTGCAAATCTAGGCGATCCAACCCTTTTCTAGTGCTGCAGCGAGAGCGCGCAGCGATATATAGTGCCCCAAGAGTTATGCGACGCGTGTAAGTTTCAGAAAAGGCTTTATAGCGAGCAGTGTAAACGTCAGGACACTGCTTGTGCAAATCAAGGCGATCGAACCCTTTTATAATGCTGCAGCGAGAGCGCGTAGCGATATATAGTGCCCCAAGAGTTATGCGACGTGTGTCAGCATCAGAAAAGGCTTTATTGCGAGCAGCGTCATCGTCAGGAGACTGCGTGTGCAAATCAAGGCGATCCAACCCTTTTCTAGTGCTGCAGCGAGAGCGCGCAGTGATATATATTGTCCCAAGAGTTATGCGACGCGTGTCAGTTTCAGAAAAGTCTTTCTTGCGAGCAGCGTAATCGTCAGGAGACTGCCTGTGCAAATCATGGCGATCCAACCCTTTTCTAGCCCTGCAGCGAGAGCGCGCAGCGATATATAGTGCCCCAAGAGTTATGCGACGCGTGTCAATTTCAGAAAAGGCTTTATTGCGAGCAGCGTAATCGCCAGGAGACTGCCTGTGCAAATCAAGGCGATTCATCCATTTTCTAGTGCTGCAGCTAGAGCGTGCAGAGATATATCGCGCCCCAAATGTTATGCGACGCGTGTTAGTTTCAGAAAAGGCTTTATTGCGTGTAGCTGAATCGCTAGGAGACTACCTGTGCAAATCAAGGCGATCCAACCCTTTTCTAGTGCTGCAGCGAGAGCGCGCAGTGATATATAGTGCCCCAAGAGTTATGCGACGCGTGTAAGTTTCAGAAAAGGCTTTAGAGCGAGCAGCGTAAACGTCAGGAGACTGCCTGTGCAAATCAAGGCGATCCAACCCTTTTCTAGTGCTGCAGCGAGAGCGCGCCGCGATATATAGTGCCCCAAGAGTTATGAGACGCGTTTCAGTTTCAGAAAAGGCTTTATTGCGAGCAGCTTATTCGCTAGGAGACTGCCTGTGCAAATCGAGGCGATCGAACCCTTTTATAATGCTGCAGCGAGAGCGCGTAGCCATATGTAGTGCCCCAAGAGTTATGCGACACGTGTCAGCTTCAGAAAAGGCTTTATTGCGAGCAGCGTAAACGTCAGGAGACTGCCTGTGCAAAGCAAGGCGATTCAACCCTTTTCTAGTGCTGCAGCGAGAGTGCGCAGTGATATATTGTGCCCCAAGAGTTATGCAACGTGTGTAAGTTTCAGAAAACGCTTTATTGCGAGCAGCGTAAACGTCAGGAGACTGCCTGTGCAAATCAAGGCGATCCAACCTTTTTCTAGTGCTGCAGGGAGAGCGCGCAGCGATATATAGTGCCCCAAGAGGTATGCGACGCGTGTAAGTTTCAGAAAAGTTTTTATTGCTAGCAGCGTAATTGTTAGGAGGCTGCCTGTGCAAATTGAGGTGATCGAACCCTTTTCTAAGGTTGTAGCGAGAGCGAGCAGCGATATATCGCGCCCCAAATGTTATGCGACGCGTGTCAGTTTCAGAAAAGTCTTTACTAAGAGCAGCGTAATCGTCAGCAGACTGCCTGTGCAAATAAAGGCGATCCAACCTCTTTCTAGTGCTGCAGCGAGAGCGCGCAGCCATATATAGCCCCCCGAGTGTTATGCGACGCGTGTCAGTTTCAGAAAAGTTTTTATTGCGAGAAGCGTAATCGTCAGGAGACTACCTGTGCAAATCGAGGCGATCGAACCCTTTTTTAATGCTGCCACGAGAGCACGTCGCGATATATAGTGCCCCAAGAGTTATGCGACGCGTGTCAGTTTCAGAAAAGTTTTTATTGCGAGCAGCGTAATCGTCAGGAGTCTGCCTTTGCAAATCGAGGCGATTGAACCCTTTTATAATGCTGCAGCGAGAGCGCGTAGCGATATATAGTGCCCCAAGAGTTATGCGACGCGTGTCAGCTTCAGAAAAGTATTTGTTGCGAGCAGCGTAATCGTCAGGAGACTGCCTGTGCAAATCATGGCGATCCAATCCTTTTCTAGTCCTGCAGCGAGAGCGCGCACCGATATATAGTGCCCCAAGAGCTATGCGACGCGTGTCAGTTTCAGAAAAGGCTTTATTGCGAGCAGCGTAATCGCCAGGAGACTGCCTGTGCAAATCAAGGCGATTCATCCATTTTCTAGTGCTGCAGCTAGAGCGCGCAGAGATATATCGCGCCCCAAATGTTATGCGACGCGTGTCAGTTTCAGAAAAGGCTTTATTGCGTGTAGCTTAATCGCTAGGAGACTACCAGTGCAAATCAAGGCGATCCAACCCTTTTCTAGTGCTGCAGCGAGAGCGCGCAGTGATATATAGTGCCCCAAGAGTTATGCGACGCGTGTAAGTTTCAGAAAAGGCTTTAGAGCGAGCAGCGTAAACGTCAGGAGACTGCCTGTGCAAATCAAGGCGATCCAACCCTTTTCTAGTGCTGCAGCGAGAGCGCGCAGCGATATATAGTGCCCCAAGAGTTCTGAGACGCGATTTAGTTTCAGAAAAGGCTTTATTGCGAGCAGCTTATTCGCTAGGAGACTGCCTGTGCAAATCGAGGCGATCGAACCCTTTTATAATGCTGCAGCGAGAGCGCGTAGCCATATGTAGTGCCCCAAGAGTTATGCGACACGCGTCAGCTTCAGAAAAGGCTTTATTGCGAGAAGCGTAAACGTCAGGAGACTGCCTGTGCAAATCAAGGCGATTTAACCCTTTTCTAGTGCTGCAGCGAGAGTGCGCAGTGATATATTGTGCCCCAAGAGTTATGCAACGTGTGTAAGTTTCAGAAAACGCTTTATTGCGAGCAGCGTAAACGTCAGCAGTCTGCCTGTGCAAATCAAGGCGATCCAACCCTTTTCTAGTGCTGCAGCGAGAGCGCGCAGCGATATATAGTGCCCCAAGAGGTATGCGACGCGTGTCAGTTTCAGAAAAGTTTTTATTGCTAGCAGCGTAATTGTTAGGAGGCTGCCTGTGCAAATCGAGGTGATCCAACCCTTTTCTAAGGTTGTAGCGAGAGCGAGCAGCGATATATCGCGCCCCAAATGTTATGCGACGCGTGTCAGTTTCAGAAAAGTCTTTACTAAGAGCAGCGTAATCGTCAGGAGACTGCCTGTGCAAATAAAGGCGATCCAACCTCTTTCTAGTGCTGCAGCGAGAGCGCGCAGCCATATATAGCCCCCCGAGTGTTACGCGACGCGTGTCAGTTTCAGAAAAGTTTTTATTGCGAGAAGCGTAATCGTCAGGAGACTACCTGTGCAAATCGAGGCGATCGAACCCTTTTTTAATGCTGCCACGAGAGCGCGTCGCGATATATAGTGCCCCAAGAGTTATGCGACGCGTGTCAGTTTCAGAAAAGTTTTTATTGCGAGCAGCGTAATCGTCAGGAGACTGCCTTTGCAAATCGAGGCGATTGAACCCTTTTATAATGCTGCAGCGAGAGCGCGTAGCGATATATAGTGCCCCAAGAGTTATGCGACGCGTGTCAGCTTCAGAAAAGTATTTGTTGCGAGCAGCGTAATCGTCAGGAGACTGCCTGTGCAAATCATGGCGATCCAATGCATTTCTAGTCCTGCAGCGAGAGCGCGCACCGATATATAGTGCCCCAAGAGCTATGCGACGCGTGTCAGTTTCAGAAAAGGCTTTATTGCGAGCAGCGTAATCGCCAGGAGACTGCCTGTGCAAATCTAGGCGATCCAACCCTTTTGCAGTGCTGCAGCGAGAGCGCGCAGCGATATATAGTGCCCCAAGAGTTATGCGACGCGTGTCAGTTTCAGAAAACTCTTTATTGCGAGCAGCATAATCGTCAGGAGACTGCCTGTGCAAATCAAGGCGATCCAACCCTTTTCTAGCGCTGCAGCGAGAGCGCGCAGCGATATTGTGCCCCAAGGGTTATGCGACGCATGTCAGCTTCAGAAAAGGCTTCATTGCGAGCAGCGTAATCGTCAGGAGACTGCGTGTGCAAATCAAGGCGATCCAACCTTTTTCTAGTGTTGCAGCGAGAGCGTGCAGCGATATATAGTGCCCCAAGAGGTATGCGACGCGTGTCAGCTTCAGAAAAGGCTTCATTGCGAGCAGCGTAATCGTCAGGAAACTGCCTGTGCAAATCGAGGCGATCGAACCCTTTTCTAGTGCTGCAGCAAGAGCGCGCAGCGATATATAGTGCTCCAAGAGTTATGCGACGCGTGTCAGTTTCAGAAAAGTCTTTATTGCAAGCAGCGTAATCGTCAGGAGACTGCCTGTCCAAATCAAGGCGATCCAACCCTTTTCTAGTGTTGGAGCGAGAGCGCGCAGCGATATATAGTGCCCCAAGAGTGATGCGACGCGTGTCAGTTTCAGAAAAGGCTTTATTGCGAGCAGCTTAATCGCTAGGCGACTGCCTGTTCAAATCGAGGTGATCGAACCCTTTTATAATGCTGCAGCGAGAGCGCGTAGCGATTTATAGAGCCCCAAGAGTTATGCGACGCGTGTCAGTTTCAGAAAACTCTTTATTGCGAGCTGCGTAATCGTCAGGAGACTGCCTGTGCAAATCGAGGCGATCCAACCCTTTTCTTGTCCTGCAGCGAGAGCGCGCAGCGATATATAGTGCCCCAAGAGTTATGCGACGCGTGTCAGTTTCAGAAAAGGCTTTATTGCGAGCAGCGTAATCGCCAGGAGACTGCCTGTTCAAATCTAGGCGATCCAACCCTTTTGCAGTGCTGCAGCGAGAGCGCGCAGCGATATATAGTGCCCCAAGAGTTATGCGACGCGTGTCAGTTTCAGAAAACTCTTTATTGCGAGCAGCATAATCTTCAGGAGATTGCCTGTCCAAATCAAGGCGATCCAACCCTTTTCTAGTCCTGCAGCGAGAGCGCGCACCGATATATAGTGCCCCAAGAGCTATGCGACGCGTGTCAGTTTCAGAAAAGGCTTTATTGCGAGCAGCGTAATCGCCAGGAGACTGCCTGTGCAAATCAAGGCGATTCATCCATTTTCTAGTGCTGCAGCTAGAGCGCGCAGAGATATATCGCGCCCCAAATGTTATGCGACGCGTGTCAGTTTCAGAAAAGGTTTTATTGCGTGTAGCTTAATCGCTAGGAGACTACCAGTGCAAATCAAGGCGATCCAACCCTTTTCTAGTGCTGCAGCGAGAGCGCGCAGTGATATATAGTGCCCCAAGAGTTATGCGACGCGTGTAAGTTTCAGAAAAGGCTTTAGAGCGAGCAGCGTAAACGTCAGGAGACTGCCTGTGCAAATCAAGGCGATCCAACCCTTTTCTAGTGCTGCAGCGAGAGCGCGCAGCGATATATAGTGCCCCAAGAGTTCTGAGACGCGAGTCAGTTTCAGAAAAGGCTTTATTGCGAGCAGCTTATTCGCTAGGAGACTGCCTGTGCAAATCGAGGCGATCGAACCCTTTTATAATGCTGCAGCGAGAGCGCGTAGCCATATGTAGTGCCCCAAGAGTTATGCGACACGCGTCAGCTTCAGAAAAGGCTTTATTGCGAGCAGCGTAAACGTCAGGAGACTGCCTGTGCAAATCAAGGCGATTCAACCCTTTTCTAGTGCTGCAGCGAGAGTGCGCAGTGATATATTGTGCCCCAAGAGTTATGCAACGTGTGTAAGTTTCAGAAAACGCTTTATTGCGAGCAGCGTAAACGTCAGCAGTCTGCCTGTGCAAATCAAGGCGATCCAACCCTTTTCTAGTGCTGCAGCGAGAGCGCGCAGCGATATATAGTGCCCCAAGAGGTATGCGACGCGCGTCAGTTTCAGAAAAGTTTTTATTGCTAGCAGCGTAATTGTTAGGAGGCTGCCTGTGCAAATCGAGGTGATCCAACCCTTTTCTAAGGTTGTAGCGAGAGCGAGCAGCGATATATCGCGCCCAAAATGTTATGCGACGCGTGTCAGTTTCAGAAAAGTCTTTACTAAGAGCAGCGTAATCGTCAGGAGACTGCCTGTGCAAATCATGGCGATCCAATGCATTTCTAGTCCTGCAGCGAGAGCGCGCACCGATATATAGTGCCCCAAGAGTTATGCGACGCGTGTCAGTTTCAGAAAACTCTTTATTGCGAGCAGCATAATCGTCAGGAGACTGCCTGTGCAAATCAAGGCGATCCAACCCTTTTCTAGCGCTGCAGCGAGAGCGCGCAGCGATATTGTGCCCCAAGGGTTATGCGACGCATGTCAGCTTCAGAAAAGGCTTCATTGCGAGCAGCGTAATCGTCAGGAGACTGCGTGTGCAAATCAAGGCGATCCAACCTTTTTCTAGTGTTGCAGCTTGAGCGTGCAGCGATATATAGTGCCCCAAGAGGTATGCGACGCGTGTCAGCTTCAGAAAAGGCTTCATTGCGAGCAGCGTAATCGTCAGGAAACTGCCTGTGCAAATCGAGGCGATCGAACCCTTTTCTAGTGCTGCAGCAAGAGCGCGCAGCGATATATAGTGCTCCAAGAGTTATGCGACGCGTGTCAGTTTCAGAAAAGTCTTTATTGCAAGCAGCGTAATCGTCAGGAGACTGCCTGTGCAAATCAAGGCGATCCAACCCTTTTCTAGTGTTGGAGCGAGAGCGCGCAGCGATATATAGTGCCCCAAGAGTGATGCGACGCGTGTCAGTTTCAGAAAAGGCTTTATTGCGAGCAGCTTAATCGCTAGGCGACTGCCTGTTCAAATCGAGGTGATCGAACCCTTTTATAATGCTGCAGCGAGAGCGCGTAGCGATTTATAGAGCCCCAAGAGTTATGCGACGCGTGTCAGTTTCAGAAAAGGCTTTATTGCGAGCAGCGTAATCGCCAGGAGACTGCCTGTTCAAATCTAGGCGATCCAACCCTTTTGCAGTGCTGCAGCGAGAGCGCGCAGCGATATATAGTGCCCCAAGAGTTATGCGACGCGTGTCAGTTTCAGAAAACTCTTTATTGCGAGCTGCGTAATCGTCAGGAGACTGCCTGTGCAAATCGAGGCGATCCAACCCTTTTCTTGTCCTGCAGCGAGAGCGCGCAGCGATATATAGTGCCCCAAGAGTTATGCGACGCGTGTCAGTTTCAGAAAAGGCTTTATTGCGAGCAGCGTAATCGCCAGGAGACTGCCTGTTCAAATCTAGGCGATCCAACCCTTTTGCAGTGCTGCAGCGAGAGCGCGCAGCGATATATAGTGCCCCAAGAGTTATGCGACGCGTGTCAGTTTCAGAAAACTCTTTATTGCGAGCAGCATAATCTTCAGGAGATTGCCTGTGCAAATCAAGGCGATCCAACCCTTTTCTAGTCCTGCAGCGAGAGCGCGCACCGATATATAGTGCCCCAAGAGCTATGCGACGCGTGTCAGTTTCAGAAAAGGCTTTATTGCGAGCAGCGTAATCGCCAGGAGACTGCCTGTGCAAATCAAGGCGATTCATCCATTTTCTAGTGCTGCAGCTAGAGCGCGCAGAGATATATCGCGCCCCAAATGTTATGCGACGCGTGTCAGTTTCAGAAAAGGTTTTATTGCGTGTAGCTTAATCGCTAGGAGACTACCAGTGCAAATCAAGGCGATCCAACCCTTTTCTAGTGCTGCAGCGAGAGCGCGCAGTGATATATAGTGCCCCAAGAGTTATGCGACGCGTGTAAGTTTCAGAAAAGGCTTTAGAGCGAGCAGCGTAAACGTCAGGAGACTGCCTGTGCAAATCAAGGCGATCCAACCCTTTTCTAGTGCTGCAGCGAGAGCGCGCAGCGATATATAGTGCCCCAAGAGTTCTGAGACGCGAGTCAGTTTCAGAAAAGGCTTTATTGCGAGCAGCTTATTCGCTAGGAGACTGCCTGTGCAAATCGAGGCGATCGAACCCTTTTATAATGCTGCAGCGAGAGCGCGTAGCCATATGTAGTGCCCCAAGAGTTATGCGACACGCGTCAGCTTCAGAAAAGGCTTTATTGCGAGCAGCGTAAACGTCAGGAGACTGCCTGTGCAAATCAAGGCGATTCAACCCTTTTCTAGTGCTGCAGCGAGAGTGCGCAGTGATATATTGTGCCCCAAGAGTTATGCAACGTGTGTAAGTTTCAGAAAACGCTTTATTGCGAGCAGCGTAAACGTCAGCAGTCTGCCTGTGCAAATCAAGGCGATCCAACCCTTTTCTAGTGCTGCAGCGAGAGCGCGCAGCGATATATAGTGCCCCAAGAGGTATGCGACGCGCGTCAGTTTCAGAAAAGTTTTTATTGCTAGCAGCGTAATTGTTAGGAGGCTGCCTGTGCAAATCGAGGTGATCCAACCCTTTTCTAAGGTTGTAGCGAGAGCGAGCAGCGATATATCGCGCCCCAAATGTTATGCGACGCGTGTCAGTTTCAGAAAAGTCTTTACTAAGAGCAGCGTAATCGTCAGGAGACTGCCTGTGCAAATCATGGCGATCCAATGCATTTCTAGTCCTGCAGCGAGAGCGCGCACCGATATATAGTGCCCCAAGAGTTATGCGACGCGTGTCAGTTTCAGAAAACTCTTTATTGCGAGCAGCATAATCGTCAGGAGACTGCCTGTGCAAATCAAGGCGATCCAACCCTTTTCTAGCGCTGCAGCGAGAGCGCGCAGCGATATTGTGCCCCAAGGGTTATGCGACGCATGTCAGCTTCAGAAAAGGCTTCATTGCGAGCAGCGTAATCGTCAGGAGACTGCGTGTGCAAATCAAGGCGATCCAACCTTTTTCTAGTGTTGCAGCTTGAGCGTGCAGCGATATATAGTGCCCCAAGAGGTATGCGACGCGTGTCAGCTTCAGAAAAGGCTTCATTGCGAGCAGCGTAATCGTCAGGAAACTGCCTGTGCAAATCGAGGCGATCGAACCCTTTTCTAGTGCTGCAGCAAGAGCGCGCAGCGATATATAGTGCTCCAAGAGTTATGCGACGCGTGTCAGTTTCAGAAAAGTCTTTATTGCAAGCAGCGTATTCGTCAGGAGACTGCCTGTGCAAATCAAGGCGATCCAACCCTTTTCTAGTGTTGGAGCGAGAGCGCGCAGCGATATATAGTGCCCCAAGAGTGATGCGACGCGTGTCAGTTTCAGAAAAGGCTTTATTGCGAGCAGCTTAATCGCTAGGCGACTGCCTGTTCAAATCGAGGTGATCGAACCCTTTTATAATGCTGCAGCGAGAGCGCGTAGCGATTTATAGAGCCCCAAGAGTTATGCGACGCGTGTCAGTTTCAGAAAAGGCTTTATTGCGAGCAGCGTAATCGCCAGGAGACTGCCTGTTCAAATCTAGGCGATCCAACCCTTTTGCAGTGCTGCAGCGAGAGCGCGCAGCGATATATAGTGCCCCAAGAGTTATGCGACGCGTGTCAGTTTCAGAAAACTCTTTATTGCGAGCAGCATAATCTTCAGGAGATTGCCTGTGCAAATCAAGGCGATCCAACCCTTTTCTAGTCCTGCAGCGAGAGCGCGCACCGATATATAGTGCCCCAAGAGCTATGCGACGCGTGTCAGTTTCAGAAAAGTTTTTATTGCGAGCAGCGTAATCGTCAGGAGAGTGCCTGTGCAAATCGAGGTGATCCAACCCTTTTCTAACGTTGTACCGAGAGCGAGCAGCAATATGTCGCGCCCCAAATGGTATGCGACGCGTGTCAGTTTCAGAAAAGTCTTTATTGCAAGCAGCGTAAACGTCAGGAGACTGCCTGTGCAAATAAAGGCGATCCAACCTCTTTCTAGTGCTGCAGCGAGAGCGCGCACCCATATATAGCCCCCCGAGTGTTATTCGACGCGTGTCAGTTTCAGAAAAGTTTTTATTGCGAGCTGCGTAATCGTCAGGAGACTGCCTGTGCAAATGGAGGCGATCGAACCCTGTTATAATGCTGCAGCGAGAGCGCGTAGCGATATATAGTGCCCCAAGAGTTATGCGACGCTTGTCAGTTTCAGAAAAGTTTTTATTGCGAGCCGCGTAATCGTCAGGAGACTGCCTGTGCAAATCGAGGCGATCGAACCCTTTTATAATGCTGCAGCGAGAGCGCGTAGCAATATATAGTGCCCAAGGAGTTATGCGACGCGTGTCAGCTTCAGAAAAGGCTTTATTGCGAGCAGCGTAAACGTCAGGAAATGCCTGTGCAAATCAAGGCAATCTAACCCTTTTTTAGTGCTGCAGCGAGAGCGCGCAGTGATATATAGTACCCCAAGAGGTTTGCGACGCGTGTCAGTTTCAGAAAAGTCTTTATTGCGAGCAGCGTAATCGTCAGGAGACTGCCTGTGCAAATCAAGGCGATCCAACCCTTTTCTAGTGCTGCAGCGAGAGCGCGCAGCGATATATGGTGCCCCAAGAGTTATGCGACGCGTGTCAGTTTCAGAAAAGGCTTTATTGCGAGCAGCGTAATCGCCAGGAGACTGCCTGTTCAAATCTAGGCGATCCAACCCTTTTGCAGTGCTGCAGCGAGAGCGCGCAGCGATATATAGTGCCCCAAGAGTTATGCGACGCGTGTCAGTTTCAGAAAACTCTTTATTGCGAGCAGCATAATCTTCAGGAGATTGCCTGTGCAAATCAAGGCGATCCAACCCTTTCTAGTGCTGCAGCGAGAGCGCGCAGCGATATATAGTGCCCCAAGAGTTATGCGACGCGTGTCAGTTTCAGAAAAGTTTTTGTTGCGAGCAGCGTAATCGTCAGGAGAGTGCCTGTGCAAATCGAGGTGATCCAACCCTTTTCTAACGTTGTACCGAGAGCGAGCAGCAATATGTCGCGCCCCAAATGGTATGCGACGCGTGTCAGTTTCAGAAAAGTCTTTATTGCGAGCAGCGTAAACGTCAGGAGACTGCCTGTGCAAATAAAGGCGATCCAACCTCTTTCTAGTGCTGCAGCGAGAGCGCGCACCCATATATAGCCCCCCGAGTGTTATTCGACGCGTGTCAGTTTCAGAAAAGTTTTTATTGCGAGCTGCGTAATCGTCAGGAAAGTGCCTGTGCAAATCGAGGCGATCCAACCCTTTTCTAGCGCTGCAGCGAGAGCGCGCAGCGATATATAGTGCCCCAAGAGTTATGAGACGCCTGTCAGTTTCAGAAAAGGCTTTATTGCGAGCAGCTTAATAGCTAGGAGACTGCCTGTGCAAATCGAGGCGATCGAACCCTTTTATAATGCTACAGCGAGAGCGCGTAGCCATATGTAGTGCCCCAAGAGTTATGCGACACGTGTCAGCTTCAGAAAAGGCTTTATTGCGAGCAGCGTAATCGTCAGGAAACTGCCTGTGCAAATCGAGGCGATCTAACCCTTTTCTAGTGCTGCAGCAAGAGCGCGCAGCGATATATAGTGCTCCAAGAGTTATGCGACGCGTGTCAGTTCCAGAAAAGTTTATTGCAAGCAGCGTAATCGTCAGGAGACTGCCTGTGCAAATCAAGGCGATCCAACCCTTTTCTAGTGTTGGAGCGAGAGCGCGCAGCGATATATAGTGCCCCAAGAGTGATGCGACGCGTGTCAGTTTCAGAAAAGGCTTTATTGCGAGCAACTTAATCGCTAGGCGACTGCCTGTTCAAATCGAGGTGATCGAACCCTTTTATAATGCTGCAGCGAGAGCGCGTAGCGATTTATAGAGCCCCAAGAGTTATGCGACGCGTGTCAGCTTCAGAAAAGGCTTTATTGCGAGCAGCGTAAACGTCAGGAGACTGCCTGTGCAAATCAAGGCGATCCAACCCTTTTCTTGTGCTGCAGGGAGTGCGCGCAGCGATATATTGTGCCCCAAAAGTTATGCGACGCGTGCAAGTTTCAGAAAAGGCTTTATTGCGAGCAGCGTAATCGTCAGGAAACTGCCTGTGCAAATCGAGGCGATCCAACCCTTTTCTGGTGCTGCAGCGAGAGCACACAGCGATATATAGTGCTCCAAGAGTTATGCGACGCGTGTCAGCTTCAGAAAAGGCTTCACTGCGAGCAGCGTAATCGTCAGGAGACTGCGTGTGGAAATCAAAGCGATCCAAGCCTTTTCTGGTGCTGCACCGAGAGCGCGCAGTGATATATATTGCCCCAAGAGTTATGCTACGCGTGTCAGTTTCAGAAAAGCCTTTATTGCGAGCAGCGTAATCGTCAAGACACTGCCTGTGCAAATCAAGCGATCTAACACTTTTCTACTGCTGCAGCGAGACCGCGCAGCGATATATAGTGCCCTATAAGTTATGCGACGCGTGTCAGTTTCATAAAAGGCTTTATTGCGAGCAGCTTAATCGCTAGGAGACTACCTGTACAAATCAAGGCGATCCGACCCTTTTCTAGTGCTGCAGCGAGAGCGCGCAGTGATATATAGTGGCCCAAGAGTTATGCGATGCGTGTAAGTTTCAGAAAAGGCTTTATAGCGAGCAGCGTAATCGTCAGGAAGCTGCCTGTGCAAATCAAGGCGATCAAACCCTTTTCTTTTGCTGCAGCGAGAGCACGCAGGGATATATAATGCCCCAAGAGTTATGCGACGCGTGTAAGTTTCAGAAAAAGCTTTATTGCGAGCAGCTTAATCGCTAGGAGACTGCCTGTGGAAATCGAGGCGATCGAATCCTTTTATAATGCTGCAGCGAGAGCGCGCAGCGATATGTAGTGCCCCAAGAGTTATGCGACGCGTGTAAGTTTCAGAAAAGGCTTTATAGCGAGCAGTGTAAACGTCAGGACACTGCTTGTGCAAATCAAGGCCATCGAACCCTTTTATAATGCTGCAGCGAGAGCGCGTAGCGATATATAGTGCCCCAAGAGTTATGCGACGTGTGTCAGCATCAGAAAAGGCTTTATTGCGAGCAGCGTCATCGTCAGGAGACTGCGTGTGCAAATCAAGGCGATCCAACCCTTTTCTAGTGCTGCAGCGAGAGCGCGCAGTGATATATATTGTCCCAAGAGTTATGCGACGCGTGTCAGTTTCAGAAAAGTCTTTCTTGCGAGCAGCGTAATCGTCAGGAGACTGCCTGTGCAAATCATGGCGATCGAACCCTTTTCTAGTCCTGCAGCGAGAGCTCGCAGCGATATATAGTGCCCCAAGAGTTATGCGACGCGTGTCAGTTTCAGAAAAGGCTGTATTGCGAGCAGCGTAATCGCCAGGAGACTGCCTGTGCAAATCAAGGCGATTCATCCATTTTCAAGTGCTGCAGCTAGAGCGCGCACAGATATATCGCGCCCCAAATGTTATGCGACGCGTGTAAGTTTCAGAAAAGGCTTTAGAGCGAGCAGCGTAAACGTCAGGAGACTGCCTGTGCAAATCAAGGCGATCCAACCCTTTTCTAGTGCTGCAGCGAGAGCGCGCCGCGATATATAGTGCCCCAAGAGGTATGCGACGCGTGTCAGTTTCAGAAAAGTTTTTATTGCTAGCAGCATAATCGTTAGGAGGCTGCCTGTGCAAATCGAGGTGATCCAACCCTTTTCTAAGGTTGTAGCGAGAGCGAGCAGCGATATATCGCGCCCCAAATGTTATGCGACGCGCGTCAGTTTCAGAAAAGCCTTTACTAAGAGCAGCGTAATCGTCAGGAGACTGCCTGTGCAAATAAAGGCGATCCAACCTCTTTCTAGTGCTGCAGCGTGAGCGCGCAGCCATATATAGCCCCCCGAGTGTTATGCGACGCGTGGCACTTTCAGAAAAGTTTTTATTGCGAGAAGCGTAATCGTCAGGAGACTACCTGTGCAAATCGAGGCGATCGAACCCTTTTTTAATGCTGCACCGAGAGCGCGTCGCGATATATAGTGCCCCAATGGCTATGCGACGCGTGTCAGTTTCAGAAAAGGCTTTATTGCGAGCAGCGTAATCGCCAGGAGACTGCCTGTGCAAATCTAGGCGATCCAACCATTTTCCAGTGCTGCAGCGAGAGCGCGCAGCGATATATAGTGCCCCAAGAGTTATGCGACGCGTGTCAGTTTCAGAAAACTCTTTATTGCGAGCAGCATAATCGTCAGGAGACTACCTGTGCAAATCAAGGCGATCCAACCCTTTTCTAGCGCTGCAGCGAGAGCGCGCAGCGATATATAGTGCCCCAAGGGTTATGCGACGCGTGTCAGCTTCAGAAAAGGCTTCATTGCGAGCAGCGTAATCGTCAGGAGACTGCCTGTGCAAATCAAGGCGATCCAACCCTTTTCTAGTGTTGCAGTGAGAGCGTGCAGCGATATATAGTGCCCCAAGAGTTATGCGACGCGTGTCAGTTTCAGAAAAGTCTTTATTGCGAGCACCGTAATCGTCAAGAGACTGCCTGTGCAAATGAAGCGATCTAACACTTTTCTACTGCTGCAACGAGAGCGCGCAGCGATATATAGTGCCCCATAAGTTATGCGACGCGTGTCAGTTTCAGAAAAGGCTTTATTGCGAGCAGCTTAATCGCTAGGAGACTACCTGTGCAAATCAAGGCGATCCAACCCTTTTCTAGTGCTGCAGCGAGAGCGCGCAGTGATATATGGTGCCCCAAGAGTTATGCGACGCGTGCAAGTTTCAGAAAAGGCTTTATTGCGAGCAGCGTAATCGTCAGGAAACTGCCTGTGCAAATCGAGGCGATCCAACCCTTTTCTGGTGCTGCAGCGAGAGCACACAGCGATATATAGTGCTCCAAGAGTTATGCGACGCGTGTCAGCTTCAGAAAAGGCTTCACTGCGAGCAGCGTAATCGTCAGGAGACTGCGTGTGGAAATCAAAGCGATCCAAGCCTTTTCTGGTGCTGCACCGAGAGCGCGCAGTGATATATATTGCCCCAAGAGTTATGCTACGCGTGTCAGTTTCAGAAAAGCCTTTATTGCGAGCAGCGTAATCGTCAAGACACTGCCTGTGCAAATCAAGCGATCTAACACTTTTCTACTGCTGCAGCGAGACCGCGCAGCGATATATAGTGCCCTATAAGTTATGCGACGCGTGTCAGTTTCATAAAAGGCTTTATTGCGAGCAGCTTAATCCCTAGGAGACTACCTGTACAAATCAAGGCGATCCGACCCTTTTCTAGTGCTGCAGCGAGAGCGCGCAGTGATATATAGTGGCCCAAGAGTTATGCGATGCGTGTAAGTTTCAGAAAAGGCTTTATAGCGAGCAGCGTAATCGTCAGGAAGCTGCCTGTGCAAATCAAGGCGATCAAACCCTTTTCTTTTGCTGCAGCGAGAGCACGCAGGGATATATAATGCCCCAAGAGTTATGCGACGCGTGTAAGTTTCAGAAAAAGCTTTATTGCGAGCAGCTTAATCGCTAGGAGACTGCCTGTGGAAATCGAGGCGATCGAATCCTTTTATAATGCTGCAGCGAGAGCGCGCAGCGATATGTAGTGCCCCAAGAGTTATGCGACGCGTGTAAGTTTCAGAAAAGGCTTTATAGCGAGCAGTGTAAACGTCAGGACACTGCTTGTGCAAATCAAGGCCATCGAACCCTTTTATAATGCTGCAGCGAGAGCGCGTAGCGATATATAGTGCCCCAAGAGTTATGCGACGTGTGTCAGCATCAGAAAAGGCTTTATTGCGAGCAGCGTCATCGTCAGGAGACTGCGTGTGCAAATCAAGGCGATCCAACCCTTTTCTAGTGCTGCAGCGAGAGCGCGCAGTGATATATATTGTCCCAAGAGTTATGCGACGCGTGTCAGTTTCAGAAAAGTCTTTCTTGCGAGCAGCGTAATCGTCAGGAGACTGCCTGTGCAAATCATGGCGATCGAACCCTTTTCTAGTCCTGCAGCGAGAGCGCGCAGCGATATATAGTGCCCCAAGAGTTATGCGACGCGTGTCAGTTTCAGAAAAGGCTGTATTGCGAGCAGCGTAATCGCCAGGAGACTGCCTGTGCAAATCAAGGCGATTCATCCATTTTCAAGTGCTGCAGCTAGAGCGCGCACAGATATATCGCGCCCCAAATGTTATGCGACGCGTGTAAGTTTCAGAAAAGGCTTTAGAGCGAGCAGCGTAAACGTCAGGAGACTGCCTGTGCAAATCAAGGCGATCCAACCCTTTTCTAGTGCTGCAGCGAGAGCGCGCCGCGATATATAGTGCCCCAAGAGGTATGCGACGCGTGTCAGTTTCAGAAAAGTTTTTATTGCTAGCAGCATAATGGTTAGGAGGCTGCCTGTGCAAATCGAGGTGATCCAACCCTTTTCTAAGGTTGTAGCGAGAGCGAGCAGCGATATATCGCGCCCCAAATGTTATGCGACGCGCGTCAGTTTCAGAAAAGTCTTTACTAAGAGCAGCGTAATCGTCAGGAGACTGCCTGTGCAAATAAAGGCGATCCAACCTCTTTCTAGTGCTGCAGCGTGAGCGCGCAGCCATATATAGCCCCCCGAGTGTTATGCGACGCGTGGCACTTTCAGAAAAGTTTTTATTGCGAGAAGCGTAATCGTCAGGAGACTACCTGTGCAAATCGAGGCGATCGAACCCTTTTTTAATGCTGCACCGAGAGCGCGTCGCGATATATAGTGCCCCAATGGCTATGCGACGCGTGTCAGTTTCAGAAAAGGCTTTATTGCGAGCAGCGTAATCGCCAGGAGACTGCCTGTGCAAATCTAGGCGATCCAACCATTTTCCAGTGCTGCAGCGAGAGCGCGCAGCGATATATAGTGCCCCAAGAGTTATGCGACGCGTGTCAGTTTCAGAAAACTCTTTATTGCGAGCAGCATAATCGTCAGGAGACTACCTGTGCAAATCAAGGCGATCCAACCCTTTTCTAGCGCTGCAGCGAGAGCGCGCAGCGATATATAGTGCCCCAAGGGTTATGCGACGCGTGTCAGCTTCAGAAAAGGCTTCATTGCGAGCAGCGTAATCGTCAGGAGACTGCCTGTGCAAATCAAGGCGATCCAACCCTTTTCTAGTGTTGCAGTGAGAGCGTGCAGCGATATATAGTGCCCCAAGAGTTATGCGACGCGTGTCAGTTTCAGAAAAGTCTTTATTGCGAGCACCGTAATCGTCAAGAGACTGCCTGTGCAAATGAAGCGATCTAACACTTTTCTACTGCTGCAACGAGAGCGCGCAGCGATATATAGTGCCCCATAAGTAATGCGACGCGTGTCAGTTTCAGAAAAGGCTTTATTGCGAGCAGCTTAATCGCTAGGAGACTACCTGTGCAAATCAAGGCGATCCAACCCTTTTCTAGTGCTGCAGCGAGAGCGCGCACTGATATATGGTGCCCCAAGAGTTATGCGACGCGTGTCAGTTTCAGAAAAGTCTTTACTAAGAGCAGCGTAATCGTCAGGAGACTGCGTGTGCAAATAATGGCGATCCAGCCTCTTTCTTGTGCTGCAGCGAGAGCGCGCAGCGATATATAGTGCCCCAAGAGTTATGCGACGCGTGTCAGTTTCAGAAAACTCTTTATTGCGAGCAGCATAATCGTCAGGAGACTGCGTGTGCAAATCAAGGCGATCCAACCCTTTTCTAGTGCTGCAGCGAGAGCGCGCAGTGATATATATTGTCCCAAGAGTTATGCGACGCGTGTCAGTTTCAGAAAAGTCTTTCTTGCGAGCAGCGTAATCGTCAGGAGACTGCCTGTGCAAATCATGGCGATCGAACCCTTTTCTAGTCCTGCAGCGAGAGCGCGCAGCGATATATAGTGCCCCAAATGTTATGCGACGCGTGTCAGTTTCAGAAAAGGCTTTATTGCGTGTAGCTTAATCGCTAGGAGACTACCTGTGCAAATCAAGGCGATCCAACCCTTTTCTAGTGCTGCAGCGAGAGCGCGCAGTGATATATAGTGCCCCAAGAGTTATGCGACGCGTGTAAGTTTCAGAAAAGGCTTTAGATCGAGCAGCGTAAACGTCAGGAGACTGCCTGTGCAAATCAAGGCGATCCAACCCTTTGCTAGTGCTGCAGCGAGAGCGCGCCGCGATATATAGTGCCCCAAGAGGTATGCGACGCGTGTCAGTTTCAGAAAAGTTTTTATTGCTAGCAGCGTAATCGTTAGGAGGCTGCCTGTGCAAATCGAGGTGATCCAACCCTTTTCTAAGGTTGTAGCGAGAGCGAGCAGCGATATATCGCGCCCCAAATGTTATGCGACGCGTGTCAGTTTCAGAAAAGTCTTTACTAAGAGCAGCGTAATCGTCAGGAGACTGCCTGTGCAAATAAAGGCGATCCAACCTCTTTCTAGTGCTGCAGCGTGAGCGCGCAGCCATATATAGCCCCCCGAGTGTTATGCGACGCTTTTCAGTTTCAGAAAAGTTTTTATTGCGAGAAGCGTAATCGTCAGGAGACTACCTGTGCAAATCGAGGCGATCGAACCCTTTTTTAATGCTGCCACGAGAGCGCGTCGCGATATATCGCGCCCCAAATGTTATGCGACGCGTGTCAGTTTCAGAAAAGGCTTTATTGCGTGTAGCTTAATCGCTAGGAGACTACCTGTGCAAATCAAGGCGATCCAACCCTTTTCTAGTGCTGCAGCAAGAGCGCGCAGTGATATATAGTGCCTCAAGAGTTATACGACACGTGTAAGTTTCAGAAAAGGCTTTATTGCGAGCAGCGTAAACGTCAGGAGACTGCCTGTGCAAATCATGGCGATCCAACCCTTTTCTAGTGCTGCAGCGAGAGCGCGCAGCGATATATAGTGCCCCAAGAGTTATGCGACGCGTGTCACCTTCAGAAAAGGCTTCATTGCGAGCAGCTTAATCGCTAGGAGACTGCCTGTGCAAATCGAGGCGATCGAACCCTTTTATAATGCTGCAGAGAGTGGGCGTAGCGATTTATAGAGCCCCAAGAGTTATGCGACGCGTGTCAGCTTCAGAAAAGGCTTTATTGCGACCAGCGTAAACGTCAGGAGACTGCCTGTGCAAATCAAGGCGATCCAACCCTTTTCTAGTGCTGCAGCGAGAGCGCGCAGCGATATATAGTGCCACAAGAGTTATGCGACGCGTGTAAGTTTCAGAAAAGGCTTTATTGCGAGCAGCGTAAACGTCAGGAGACTGCCTGTGCAAATCATGGCGATCCAACCCTTTTCTAGTGCTGCAGCGAGAGCGCGCAGCGATATATAGTGCCCCAAGAGTTATGCGACGCGTGTCACCTTCAGAAAAGGCTTCATTGCGAGCACCGTAATCGTCAAGAGACTGCCTGTGCAAATGAAGCGATCTAACACTTTTCTACTGATGCAACGAGAGCGCGCAGCGATATATAGTGCCCCATAAGTTATGCGACGCGTGTCAGTTTCAGAAAAGTCTTTACTAAGAGCAGCGTAATCGTCAGGAGACTGCGTGTGCAAATAAAGGCGATCCAGCCTCTTTCTAGTGCTGCAGCGAGAGCGCGCAGCGATATATAGTGCCCCAAGAGTTATGTGACGCGTGTCAGTTTCAGAAAAGGCTTTATTGCGAGCAGCGTAAGCGCCAGGAGACTGCCTGCGCAAATCTAGGCGATCCAACCCTTTTCCAGTGCTGCAGCGAGAGCGCGCAGCGATATATAGTGCCCCAAGAGTTATGCGACGCGTGTCAGTTTCAGAAAACTCTTTATTGCGAGCAGCATAATCGTCAGGAGACTGCCTGTGCAAATCAAGGCGATCCAACCCTTTTCTAGTGGTGCAGCGAGATCGCGCAGCGATATGTAGTGCCCCAAGAGTTATGCGACGTGTGTCAGCATCAGAAAAGGCTTAATTCGAGCAGCGTCATCGTCAGGAGACTGCGTGTGCAAATCAAGGCGATCCAACCCTTTTCTAGTGCTGCAGCGAGAGCGCGCAGTGATATATATTGTCCCAAGAGTTATGCGACGCGTGTCAGTTTCAGAAAAGTCTTTCTTGCGAGCAGCGTAATCGTCAGGAGACTGCCTGTGCAAATCATGGCGATCGAACCCTTTTCTAGTCCTGCAGCGAGAGCGCGCAGCGATATATAGTGCCCCAAATGTTATGCGACGCGTGTCAGTTTCAGAAAAGGCTTTATTGCGTGTAGCTTAATCGCTAGGAGACTACCTGTGCAAATCAAGGCGATCCAACCCTTTTCTAGTGCTGCAGCGAGAGCGCGCAGTGATATATAGTGCCCCAAGAGTTATGCGACGCGTGTAAGTTTCAGAAAAGGCTTTAGATCGAGCAGCGTAAACGTCAGGAGACTGCCTGTGCAAATCAAGGCGATCCAACCCTTTGCTAGTGCTGCAGCGAGAGCGCGCCGCGATATATAGTGCCCCAAAAGGTATGCGACGCGTGTCAGTTTCAGAAAAGTTTTTATTGCTAGCAGCGTAATCGTTAGGAGGCTGCCTGTGCAAATCGAGGTGATCCAACCCTTTTCTAAGGTTGTAGCGAGAGCGAGCAGCGATATATCGCGCCCCAAATGTTATGCGACGCGTGTCAGTTTCAGAAAAGTCTTTACTAAGAGCAGCGTAATCGTCAGGAGACTGCCTGTGCAAATAAAGGCGATCCAACCTCTTTCTAGTGCTGCAGCGTGAGCGCGCAGCCATATATAGCCCCCCGAGTGTTATGCGACGCTTTTCAGTTTCAGAAAAGTTTTTATTGCGAGAAGCGTAATCGTCAGGAGACTACCTGTGCAAATCGAGGCGATCGAACCCTTTTTTAATGCTGCCACGAGAGCGCGTCGCGATATATCGCGCCCCAAATGTTATGCGACGCGTGTCAGTTTCAGAAAAGGCTTTATTGCGTGTAGCTTAATCGCTAGGAGACTACCTGTGCAAATCAAGGCGATCCAACCCTTTTCTAGTGCTGCAGCAAGAGCGCGCAGTGATATATAGTGCCTCAAGAGTTATACGACACGTGTAAGTTTCAGAAAAGGCTTTATTGCGAGCAGCGTAAACGTCAGGAGACTGCCTGTGCAAATCATGGCGATCCAACCCTTTTCTAGTGCTGCAGCGAGAGCGCGCAGCGATATATAGTGCCCCAAGAGTTATGCGACGCGTGTCACCTTCAGAAAAGGCTTCATTGCGAGCAGCTTAATCGCTAGGAGACTGCCTGTGCAAATCGAGGCGATCGAACCCTTTTATAATGCTGCAGAGAGTGGGCGTAGCGATTTATAGAGCCCCAAGAGTTATGCGACGCGTGTCAGCTTCAGAAAAGGCTTTATTGCGACCAGCGTAAACGTCAGGAGACTGCCTGTGCAAATCAAGGCGATCCAACCCTTTTCTAGTGCTGCAGCGAGAGCGCGCAGCGATATATAGTGCCACAAGAGTTATGCGACGCGTGTAAGTTTCAGAAAAGGCTTTATTGCGAGCAGCGTAAACGTCAGGAGACTGCCTGTGCAAATCATGGCGATCCAACCCTTTTCTAGTGCTGCAGCGAGAGCGCGCAGCGATATATAGTGCCCCAAGAGTTATGCGACGCGTGTCACCTTCAGAAAAGGCTTCATTGCGAGCACCGTAATCGTCAAGAGACTGCCTGTGCAAATGAAGCGATCTAACACTTTTCTACTGATGCAACGAGAGCGCGCAGCGATATATAGTGCCCCATAAGTTATGCGACGCGTGTCAGTTTCAGAAAAGTCTTTACTAAGAGCAGCGTAATCGTCAGGAGACTGCGTGTGCAAATAAAGGCGATCCAGCCTCTTTCTAGTGCTGCAGCGAGAGCGCGCAGCGATATATAGTGCCCCAAGAGTTATGTGACGCGTGTCAGTTTCAGAAAAGGCTTTATTGCGAGCAGCGTAAGCGCCAGGAGACTGCCTGCGCAAATCTAGGCGATCCAACCCTTTTCCAGTGCTGCAGCGAGAGCGCGCAGCGATATATAGTGCCCCAAGAGTTATGCGACGCGTGTCAGTTTCAGAAAACTCTTTATTGCGAGCAGCATAATCGTCAGGAGACTGCCTGTGCAAATCAAGGCGATCCAACCTTTTCTAGTGCTGCTGCGAGAGCGCGCAGCGATATATAGTGCCCCAAGAGTTATGCGACGCGTGTAAGTTTCAGAAAAGGCTTTATAACGAGCAGTGTAAACGTCAGGACACTGCTTGTGCAAATCAAGGCGATCGAACCCTTTTATAATGCTGCAGCGAGAGCGCGTAGCGATATATAGTGCCCCAAGAGTTATGCGACGTGTGTCAGCATCAGAAAAGCCTTTATTGCGAGCAGCGTCATCGTCAGGAAACTGCGTGTGCAAATCAAGGCGATCCAACCCTTTTCTAGTGCTGCAGCGAGAGCGCGCAGCCATATATAGCCCCCCGAGTGTTATGCGACGCGTGTCAGTTTCAGAAAAGTTTTTATTGCGAGAAGCGTAATCGTCAGGAGACTACCTGTGCAAATCGAGGCGATCGAACCCTTTTTTAATGCTGCAGCGAGAGCGCGTAGCGATATATAGTGCCCCAAGAGTTATGCGACGCGTGTCAGCTTCAGAAAAGTATTTGTTGCGAGCAGCGTAATCGTCAGGAGACTGCCTGTGCGAATCATGGCGATCCAATGCTTTTCTAGTCCTGCAGCGAGAGCGCGCACCGATATATAGTGCCCCAAGAGCTATGCGACGCGTGTCAGTTTCAGAAAAGGCTTTATTGCGAGCAGCGTAATCGCCAGGAGACTGCCTGTTCAAATCAAGGCGATTCATCCATTTTCTAGTGCTGCAGCTAGAGCGCGCAGAGATATATCGCGCCCCAAATGTTATGCGACGCGTGTCAGTTTCAGAAAAGGCTTTATTGCGTGTAGCTTAATCGCTAGGAGACTACCTGTGCAAATCATGGCGATCCAACCCTTTTCTAGTGCTGCAGCGAGAGCGCGCAGTGATGTATAGTGCCCCAAGAGTTATGCGACGCGTGTAAGTTTCAGAAAAGGCTTTAGAGCTAGCAGCGTAAACGTCAGGAGACTGCCTGTGCAAATCAAGGCGATCCAACCCTTTTCTAGTGCTGCAGCGAGAGCGCGCAGCGATATATAGTGCCCCAAGAGGTATGCGACGCGTGTCAGTTTCAGAAAAGTTTTTATTGCTAGCAGCGTAATCGTTAGGAGGCTGCCTGTGCAAATCGAGGTGATCCAACCCTTTTCTAAGGTTGTAGCGAGAGCGAGTAGCGATATATCGCGCCCCAAATGTTATGCGACGCGTGTCAGTTTCAGAAAAGTCTTTACTAAGAGCAGCGTAATCGTCAGGAGACTGCCTGTGCAAATAAAGGCGATCCAACCTCTTTCTATTGCTGCAGCGTGAGCGCGCAGCCATATATAGCCCCCCGAGTGTTATGCGACGCGTGTCAGTTTCAGAAAAGTTTTTATTGCGAGAAGCGTAATCGTCAGGAGACTACCTGTGCAAATCGAGGCGATCGAACCCTTTTTTAATGCTGCCACGAGAGCGCGTCGCGATATATCGCGCCCCAAATGTTATGCGACGCGTGTCAGTTTCAGAAAAGGCTTTATTGCGTGTAGCTTAATCGCTAGGAGACTACCTGTGCAAATCAAGGCGATCCAACCCTTTTCTAGTGCTGCAGCGAGAGCGCGCAGTGATATATAGTGCCTCAAGAGTTATACGACGCGTGTAAGTTTCAGAAAAGGCTTTATTGCGAGCAGCGCAAACGTCAGGAGACTGCCTGTGCAAATCATGGCGATCCAACCCTTTTCTAGTGCTGCAGCGAGAGCGCGCAGCGATATATAGTGCCCCAAGAGTTATGCGACGCGTGTCACCTTCAGAAAAGGCTTCATTGCGAGCAGCTTAATCGCTAGGAGACTGCCTTTGCAAATCGAGGCGATCGAACCCTTTTATAATGCTGCAGAGAGTGGGCGTAGCGATTTATAGAGCCCCAAGAGTTATGCGACGCGTGTCAGCTTCAGAAAAGGCTTTATTGCGACCAGCGTAAACGTCAGGAGACTGCCTGTGCAAATCAAGGCGATCCAACCCTTTTCTAGTGCTGCAGCGAGAGCGCGCAGCGATATATAGTGCCACAAGAGTTATGCGACGCGTGTAAGTTTCAGAAAAGGCTTTATTGCGAGCAGCGTAAACGTCAGGAGACTGCCTGTGCAAATCATGGCGATCCAACCCTTTTCTAGTGCTGCAGCGAGAGCGCGCAGCGATATATAGTGCCCCAAGAGTTATGCGACGCGTGTCACCTTCAGAAAAGGCTTCATTGCGAGCACCGTAATCGTCAAGAGACTGCCTGTGCAAATGAAGCGATCTAACACTTTTCTACTGATGCAACGAGAGCGCGCAGCGATATATAGTGCCCCATAAGTTATGCGACGCGTGTCAGTTTCAGAAAAGGCTTTATTGCGAGCAGCTTAATCGCTAGGAGACTACCTGTGCAAATCAAGGCGATCCAACCCTTTTCTAGTGCTGCAGCGAGAGCGCGCAGTGATATATAGTGCCCCAAGAGTTATGCGACGCGCGTCAGTTTCAGAAAAGTCTTCATTGCGAGCAGCGTGAACGTCAGGAGACTGCCTGTGCAAATCAAGGCGATCCAACCATTTTCTAGTGCTGCAGCTAGAGCGCGCAGAGATATATCGCGCCCCAAGAGTTATGCGACGCGTGTCAGTTTCAGAAAAGTCTTTACTAAGAGCAGCGTAATCGTCAGGAGACTGCGTGTGCAAATAAAGGCGATCCAGCCTCTTTCTAGTGCTGCAGCGAGAGCGCGCAGCGATATATAGTGCCCCAAGAGTTATGTGACGCGTGTCAGTTTCAGAAAAGGCTTTATTGCGAGCAGCGTAAGCGCCAGGAGACTGCCTGTGCAAATCTAGGCGATCCAACCCTTTTCCAGTGCTGCAGCGAGAGCGCGCAGCGATATATAGTGCCCCAAGAGTTATGCGACGCGTGTCAGTTTCAGAAAACTCTTTATTGCGAGCAGCATAATCGTCAGGAGACTGCCTGTGCAAATCAAGGCGATCCAACCTTTTCTAGTGCTGCAGCTAGAGCGCGCAGAGATATATCGCGCCCCAAGAGTTATGCGACGCGTGTCAGTTTCAGAAAAGTCTTTACTAAGAGCAGCGTAATCGTCAGGAGACTGCCTGTGCAAATCACGGCGATCCAATGCTTTTCTAGTCCTGCAGCGAGAGCGCGCACCGATATATTGTGCCCCAAGAGCTATGCGACGCGTGTCAGTTTCAGAAAAGGCTTTATTGCGAGCAGCGTAAGCGCCAGGAGACTGCCTGTGCAAATCTAGGCGATCCAACCCTTTTCCAGTGCTGCAGCGAGAGCGCGCAGCGATATATAGTGCCCCAAGAGTTATGCGACACGTGTCAGTTTCAGAAAACTCTTTATTGCGAGCAGCATAATCGTCAGGAGACTGCCTGTGCAAATCAAGGCGATCCAACCCTTTTCCAGTGCTGCAGCGAGAGCGCGCAGCGATATATAGTGCCCCAAGAGTTATGCGACGCGTGTCAGTTTCAGAAAACTCTTTATTGCGAGCAGCGTGAACGTCAGGAGACTGCCTGTGCAAATCAAGGCGATCCAACCATTTTCTAGTGCTGCAGCTAGAGCGCGCAGAGATATATCGCGCCCCAAGAGTTATGCGACGCGTGTCAGTTTCAGAAAAGTCTTTACTAAGAGCAGCGTAATCGTCAGGAGACTGCGTGTGCAAATAAAGGCGATCCAGCCTCTTTCTAGTGCTGCAGCGAGAGCGCGCAGCGATATATAGTGCCCCAAGAGTTATGTGACGCGTGTCAGTTTCAGAAAAGGCTTTATTGCGAGCAGCGTAAGCGCCAGGAGACTGCCTGTGCAAATCTAGGCGATCCAACCCTTTTCCAGTGCTGCAGCGAGAGCGCGCAGCGATATATAGTGCCCCAAGAGTTATGCGACGCGTGTCAGTTTCAGAAAACTCTTTATTGCGAGCAGCATAATCGTCAGGAGACTGCCTGTGCAAATCAAGGCGATCCAACCTTTTCTAGTGCTGCAGCGAGAGCGCGCAGCGATATATAGTGCCCCAAGAGTTATGCGACGCGTGTAAGTTTCAGAAAAGGCTTTATAACGAGCAGTGTAAACGTCAGGACACTGCTTGTGCAAATCAAGGCGATCGAACCCTTTTATAATGCTGCAGTGAGAGCGCGTAGCGATATATAGTGCCCCAAGAGTTATGCGACGTGTGTCAGCATCAGAAAAGGCTTTATTGCGAGCAGCGTCATCGTCAGGAGACTGCGTGTGCAAATCAAGGCGATCCAACCCTTTTCTAGTGCTGCAGCGAGAGCGCGCAGCCATATATAGCCCCCCGAGTGTTATGCGACGCGTGTCAGTTTCAGAAAAGTTTTTATTGCGAGAAGCGTAATCGTCAGGAGACTACCTGTGCAAATCGAGGCGATCGAACCCTTTTTTAATGCTGCAGCGAGAGCGCGTAGCGATATATAGTGCCCCAAGAGTTATGCGACGCGTGTCAGCTTCAGAAAAGTATTTGTTGCGAGCAGCGTAATCGTCAGGAGACTGCCTGTACAAATCATGGCGATCCAATGCTTTTCTAGTCCTGCAGCGAGAGTGCGCACCGATATATAGTGCCCCAAGAGCTATGCGACGCGTGTCAGTTTCAGAAAAGGCTTTATTGCGAGCAGCGTAATCGCCAGGAGACTGCCTGTGCAAATCAAGGCGATTCATCCATTTTCTAGTGCTGCAGCTAGAGCGCGCAGAGATATATCGCGCCCCAAATGTTATGCGACGCGTGTCAGTTTCAGAAAAGGCTTTATTGCGTGTAGCTTAATCGCTAGGAGACTACCTGTGCAAATCATGGCGATCCAACCCTTTTCTAGTGCTGCAGCGAGAGCGCGCAGTGATGTATAGTGCCCCAAGAGTTATGCGACGCGTGTAAGTTTCAGAAAAGGCTTTAGAGCGAGCAGCGTAAACGTCAGGAGACTGCCTGTGCAAATCAAGGCGATCCAACCCTTTTCTAGTGCTGCAGCGAGAGCGCGCAGCGATATATAGTGCCCCAAGAGGTATGCGACGCGTGTCAGTTTCAGAAAAGTTTTTATTGCTAGCAGCGTAATCGTTAGGAGGCTGCCTGTGCAAATCGAGGTGATCCAACCCTTTTCTAAGGTTGTAGCGAGAGCGAGTAGCGATATATCGCGCCCCAAATGTTATGCGACGCGTGTCAGTTTCAGAAAAGTCTTTACTAAGAGCAGCGTAATCGTCAGGAGACTGCCTGTGCAAATAAAGGCGATCCAACCTCTTTCTAGTGCTGCAGCGTGAGCGCGCAGCCATATATAGCCCCCCGAGTGTTATGCGACGCGTGTCAGTTTCAGAAAAGTTTTTATTGCGAGAAGCGTAATCGTCAGGAGACTACCTGTGCAAATCGAGGCCATCGAACCCTTTTTTAATGCTGCCACGAGAGCGCGTCGCGATATATCGCGCCCCAAATGTTATGCGACGCGTGTCAGTTTTAGAAAAGGCTTTATTGCGTGTAGCTTAATCGCTAGGAGACTACCTGTGCAAATCAAGGCGATCCAACCCTTTTCTAGTGCTGCAGCGAGAGCGCGCAGTGATATATAGTGCCTCAAGAGTTATACGACGCGTGTAAGTTTCAGAAAAGGCTTTATTGCGAGCAGCGTAAACGTCAGCAGACTGCCTGTGCAAATCATGGCGATCCAACCCTTTTCTAGTGCTGCAGCGAGAGCGCGCAGCGATATATAGTGCCCCAAGAGTTATGCGACGCGTGTCACCTTCAGAAAAGGCTTCATTGCGAGCAGCTTAATCGCTAGGAGACTGCCTTTGCAAATCGAGGCGATCGAACCCTTTTATAATGCTGCAGAGAGTGGGCGTAGCGATTTATAGAGCCCCAAGAGTTATGCGACGCGTGTCAGCTTCAGAAAAGGCTTTATTGCGACCAGCGTAAACGTCAGGAGACTGCCTGTGCAAATCAAGGCGATCCAACCCTTTTCTAGTGCTGCAGCGAGAGCGCGCAGCGATATATAGTGCCACAAGAGTTATGCGACGAGTGTAAGTTTCAGAAAAGGCTTTATTGCGAGCAGCGTAAACGTCAGGAGACTGCCTGTGCAAATCATGGCGATCCAACCCTTTTCTAGTGCTGCAGCGAGAGCGCGCATCGATATATAGTGCCCCAAGAGTTATGCGACGCGTGTCACCTTCAGAAAAGGCTTCATTGCGAGCACCGTAATCGTCAAGAGACTGCCTGTGCAAATGAAGCGATCTAACACTTTTCTACTGATGCAACGAGAGCGCGCAGCGATATATAGTGCCCCATAAGTTATGCGACGCGTGTCAGTTTCAGAAAAGGCTTTATTGCGAGCAGCTTAATCGCTAGGAGACTACCTGTGCAAATCAAGGCGATCCAACCCTTTTCTAGTGCTGCAGCGAGAGCGCGCAGTGATATATAGTGCCCCAAGAGTTATGCGACGCGCGTCAGTTTCAGAAAAGTCTTTATTGCGAGCAGCGTGAACGTCAGGAGACTGCCTGTGCAAATCAAGGCGATCCAACCATTTTCTAGTGCTGCAGCTAGAGCGCGCAGAGATATATCGCGCCCCAAGAGTTATGCGACGCGTGTCAGTTTCAGAAAAGTCTTTACTAAGAGCAGCGTAATCGTCAGGAGACTGCGTGTGCAAATAAAGGCGATCCAGCCTCTTTCTAGTGCTGCAGCGAGAGCGCGCAGCGATATATAGTGCCCCAAGAGGTATGCGACGCGTGTCAGTTTCAGAAAAGTTTTTATTGCTAGCAGCGTAATCGTTAGGAGGCTGCCTGTGCAAATCGAGGTGATCCAACCCTTTTCTAAGGTTGTAGCGAGAGCGAGCAGCGATATATCGCGCCCCAAATGTTATGCGACGCGTGTCAGTTTCAGAAAAGTCTTTACTAAGAGCAGCGTAATCGTCAGGAGACTGCCTGTGCAAATAAAGGCGATCCAACCTCTTTCTAGTGCTGCAGCGTGAGCGCGCAGCCATATATAGCCCCCCGAGTGTTATGCGACGCGTGTCAGTTTCAGAAAAGTTTTTATTGCGAGAAGCGTAATCGTCAGGAGACTACCTGTGCAAATCGAGGCGATCGAACCCTTTTTTAATGCTGCCACGAGAGCGCGTCGCGATATATCGCGCCCCAAATGTTATGCGACGCGTGTCAGTTTCAGAAAAGGCTTTATTGCGTGTAGCTTAATCGCTAGGAGACTACCTGTGCAAATCAAGGCGATCCAACCCTTTTCTAGTGCTGCAGCGAGAGCGCGCCGTGATATATAGTGCCTCAAGAGTTATACGACGCGTGTAAGTTTCAGAAAAGGCTTTATTGCGAGCAGCGTAAACGTCAGGAGACTGCCTGTGCAAATCATGGCGATCCAACCCTTTTCTAGTGCTGCAGCGAGAGCGCGCAGCGATATATAGTGCCCCAAGAGTTGTGCGACGCGTGTCACCTTCAGAAAAGGCTTCATTGCGAGCACCGTAATCGTCAAGAGACTGCCTGTGCAAATGAAGCGATCTAACACTTTTCTACTGATGCAACGAGAGCGCGCAGCGATATATAGTGCCCCATAAGTTATGCGACGCGTGTCAGTTTCAGAAAAGGCTTTATTGCGAGCAGCTTAATCGCTAGGAGACTACCTGTGCAAATCAAGGCGATCCAACCCTTTTCTAGTGCTGCAGCGAGAGCGCGCAGTGATATATAGTGCCCCAAGAGTTATGCGACGCGCGTCAGTTTCAGAAAAGTCTTTATTGCGAGCAGCGTGAACGTCAGGAGACTGCCTGTGCAAATCAAGGCGATCCAACCATTTTCTAGTGCTGCAGCTAGAGCGCGCAGAGATATATCGCGCCCCAAGAGTTATCCGACGCGTGTCAGTTTCAGAAAAGTCTTTACTAAGAGCAGCGTAATCGTCAGGAGACTGCGTGTGCAAATAAAGGCGATCCAGCCTCTTTCTAGTGCTGCAGCGAGAGCGCGCAGCGATATATAGTGCCCCAAGAGTTATGTGACGCGTGTCAGTTTCAGAAAAGGCTTTATTGCGAGCAGCGTAAGCGCCAGGAGACTGCCTGTGCAAATCTAGGCGATCCAACCCTTTTCCAGTGCTGCAGCGAGAGCGCGCAGCGATATATAGTGCCCCAAGAGTTATGCGACGCGTGTCAGTTTCAGAAAACTCTTTATTGCGAGCAGCATAATCGTCAGGAGACTGCCTGTGCAAATCTAGGCGATCCAACCCTTTTCCAGTGCTGCAGCGAGAGCGCGCAGCGATATATAGTGCCCCAAGAGTTATGCGACGCGTGTCAGTTTCAGAAAACTCTTTATTGCGAGCAGCATAATCGTCAGGAGACTGCCTGTGCAAATCAAGGCGATCCAACCTTTTCTAGTGCTGCAGCGAGAGCGCGCAGCGATATATTGCCCCGAGAGGTATGCGACGCGTCTCAGTTACAGAAAAGTTTTTATTGCTAGCAGCGTAATCGTTAGGAGGCTGCCTGTGCAAATCGAGGTGATCCAACCCTTTTCTAAGGTTGTAGCGAGAGCGAGCAGCGATATATCGCGCCCCAAATGTTATGCGACGCGTGTCAGTTTCAGAAAAGTCTTTACTAAGAGCAGCGTAATCGTCAGGAGACTGCCTGTGCAAATAAAGGCGATCCAACCTCTTTCTAGTGCTGCAGCGTGAGCGCGCAGCCATATATAGCCCCCCGAGTGTTATGCGACGCGTGTCTGTTTCAGAAAAGTTTTTATTGCGAGAAGCGTAATCGTCAGGAGACTACCTGTGCAAATCGAGGCGATCGAACCCTTTTTTAATGCTGCAGCGAGAGCGCGCAGCGATATATAGTGCCACAACAGTTATGCGACGCGTGTAAGTTTCAGAAAAGGCTTTATTGCGAGCAGCGTAAACGTCAGGAGACTGCCTGTGCAAATCATGGCGATCCAACCCTTTTCTAGTGCTGCAGCGAGAGCGCGCAGCGATATATAGTGCCCCAAGAGTTATGCGACGCGTGTCACCTTCAGAAAAGGCTTCATTGCGAGCACCGTAATCGTCAAGAGACGGCCTGTGCAAATGAAGCGATCTAACACTTTTCTACTGATGCAACGAGAGCGCGCAGCGATATATAGTGCCCCATAAGTTATGCGACGCGTGTCAGTTTCAGAAAAGGCTTTATTGCGAGCAGCTTAATCGCTAGGAGACTACCTGTGCAAATCAAGGCGATCCAACCCTTTTCTAGTGCTGCAGCGAGAGCGCGCAGTGATATATAGTGCCCCAAGAGTTATGCGACGCGCGTCAGTTTCAGAAAAGTCTTTATTGCGAGCAGCGTGAACGTCAGGAGACTGCCTGTGCAAATCAAGGCGATCCAACCATTTTCTAGTGCTGCAGCTAGAGCGCGCAGCAATATATAGTGCCCCAAGAGTTATGTGACGCGTGTCAGTTTCAGAAAAGGCTTTATTGCGAGCAGCGTAAGCGCCAGGAGACTGCCTGTGCAAATCTAGGCGATCCAACCCTTTTCCAGTGCTGCAGCGAGAGCGCGCAGCGATATATAGTGCCCCAAGAGTTATGCGACGCGTGTCAGTTTCAGAAAACTCTTTATTGCGAGCAGCATAATCGTCAGGAGACTGCCTGTGCAAATCAAGGCGATCCAACCTTTTCTAGTGCTGCAGCGAGAGCGCGCAGCGATATATAGTGCCCCAAGAGTTATGCGACGCGTGTAAGTTTCAGAAAAGGCTTTATAACGAGCAGTGTAAACGTCAGGACACTGCTTGTGCAAATCAAGGCGATCGAACCCTTTTATAATGCTGCAGCGAGAGCGCGTAGCGATATATAGTGCCCCAAGAGTTATGCGACGTGTGTCAGCATCAGAAAAGGCTTTATTGCGAGCAGCGTCATCGTCAGGAGACTGCGTGTGCAAATCAAGGCGATCCAACCCTTTTCTAGCGCTGCAGCGAGAGCGCGCAGCCATATATAGCCCCCCGAGTGTTATGCGACACGTGTCAGTTTCAGAAAAGTTTTTATTGCGAGAAGCGTAATCGTCAGGAGACTACCTGTGCAAATCGAGGCGATCGAACCCTTTTTTAATGCTGCAGCGAGAGCGCGTAGCGATATATAGTGCCCCAAGAGTTATGCGACGCGTGTCAGCTTCAGAAAAGTATTTGTTGCGAGCAGCGTAATCGTCAGGAGACTGCCTGTGCAAATCATGGCGATCCAATGCTTTTCTAGTCCTGCAGCGAGAGCGCGCACCGATATATAGTGCCCCAAGAGCTATGCGACGCGTGTCAGTTTCAGAAAAAGCTTTATTGCGAGCAGCGTAATCGCCAGGAGACTGCCTGTGCAAATCAAGGCGATTCATCCATTTTCTAGTGCTGCAGCTAGAGCGCGCAGAGATATATCGCGCCCCAAATGTTATGCGACGCGTGTCAGTTTCAGAAAAGGCTTTATTGCGTGTAGCTTAATCGCTAGGAGACTACCTGTGCAAATCATGGCGATCCAACCCTTTTCTAGTGCTGCAGCGAGAGCGCGCAGTGATGTATAGTGCCCCAAGAGTTATGCGACGCGTGTAAGTTTCAGAAAAGGCTTTAGAGCGAGCAGCGTAAACGTCAGGAGACTGCCTGTGCAAATCAAGGCGATCCAACCCTTTTCTAGTGCTGCAGCGAGAGCGCGCAGCGATATATAGTGCCCCAAGAGGTATGCGACGCGTGTCAGTTTCAGAAAAGTTTTTATTGCTAGCAGCGTAATCGTTAGGAGGCTGCCTGTGCAAATCGAGGTGATCCAACCCTTTTCTAAGGTTGTAGCGAGAGCGAGCAGCGATATATCGCGCCCCAAATGTTATGCGACGCGTGTCAGTTTCAGAAAAGTCTTTACTAAGAGCAGCGTAATCGTCAGGAGACTGCCTGTGCAAATAAAGGCGATCCAACCTCTTTCTAGTGCTGCAGCGTGAGCGCGCAGCCATATATAGCCCCCCGAGTGTTATGCGACGCGTGTCAGTTTCAGAAAAGTTTTTATTGCGAGAAGCGTAATCGTCAGGAGACTACCTGTGCAAATGGAGGCGATCGAACCCTTTTTTAATGCTGCCACGAGAGCGCGTCGCGATATATCGCGCCCCAAATGTTATGCGACGCGTGTCAGTTTCAGAAAAGGCTTTATTGCGTGTAGCTTAATCGCTAGGAGACTACCTGTGCAAATCAAGGCGATCCAACCCTTTTCTAGTGCTGCAGCGAGAGCGCGCAGTGATATATAGTGCCTCAAGAGTTATACGACGCGTGTAAGCTTCAGAAAAGGCTTTATTGCGAGCAGCGTAAACGTCAGCAGACTGCCTGTGCAAATCATGGCGATCCAACCCTTTTCTAGTGCTGCAGCGAGAGCGCGCAGCGATATATAGTGCCCCAAGAGTTATGCGACGCGTGTCACCTTCAGAAAAGGCTTCATTGCGAGCAGCTTAATCGCTAGGAGACTGCCTTTGCAAATCGAGGCGATCGAACCCTTTTATAATGCTGCAGAGAGTGGGCGTAGCGATTTATAGAGCCCCAAGAGTTATGCGACGCGTGTCAGCTTCAGAAAAGGCTTTATTGCGACCAGCGTAAACGTCAGGAGACTGCCTGTGCAAATCAAGGCGATCCAACCCTTTTCTAGTGCTGCAGCGAGAGCGCGCAGCGATATATAGTGCCACAAGAGTTATGCGACGCGTGTAAGTTTCAGAAAAGGCTTCATTGCGAGCACCGTAATCGTCAAGAGACTGCCTGTGCAAATGAAGCGATCTAACACTTTTCTACTGATGCAACGAGAGCGCGCAGCGATATATAGTGCCCCATAAGTTATGCGACGCGTGTCAGTTTCAGGAAAGGCTTTATTGCGAGCAGCTTAATCGCTAGGAGACTACCTGTGCAAATCAAGGCGATCCAACCCTTTTCTAGTGCTGCAGCGAGAGCGCGCAGTGATATATAGTGCCCCAAGAGTTATGCGACGCGCGTCAGTTTCAGAAAAGTCTTTATTGCGAGCAGCGTGAACGTCAGGAGACTGCCTGTGCAAATCAAGGCGATCCAACCATTTTCTAGTGCTGCAGCTAGAGCGCGCAGAGATATATCGCGCCCCAAGAGTTATGCGACGCGTGTCAGTTTCAGAAAAGTCTTTACTAAGAGCAGCGTAATCGTCAGGAGACTGCGTGTGCAAATAAAGGCGATCCAGCCTCTTTCTAGTGCTGCAGCGAGAGCGCGCAGCGATATATAGTGCCCCAAGAGTTATGTGACGCGTGTCCGTTTCAGAAAAGGCTTTATTGCGAGCAGCGTAAGCGCCAGGAGACTGCCTGTGCAAATCTAGGCGATCCAACCCTTTTCCAGTGCTGCAGCGAGAGCGCGCAGCGATATATAGTGCCCCAAGAGTTATGCGACGCGTGTCAGTTTCAGAAAACTCTTTATTGCGAGCAGCATAATCGTCAGGAGACTGCCTGTGCAAATCATGGCGATCCAATCCTTTTCTAGTCCTGCAGCGAGAGCGCGTAGCCATATGTAGTGCCCCAAGAGTTATGCGACACGTGTCAGCTTCAGAAAAGGCTTTATTGCGAGCAGCGTAAACGTCAGGAGACTGCCTGTGCAAATCAAGGCGATTCAACCCTTTTCTAGTGCTGCAGCGAGAGTGCGCAGTGATATATTGTGCCCCAAGAGTTATGCAACGTGTGTAAGTTTCAGAAAACGCTTTATTGCGAGCAGCGTAATTGTTAGGAGGCTGCCTGTGCAAATCGAGGTGATCCAACCCTTTTCTAAGGTTGTAGCGAGAGCGAGCAGTGATATATCGCGCCCCAAATGTTATGCGACGCGTGTCAGTTTCAGAAAAGTCTTTACTAAGAGCAGCGTAATCGTCAGGAGACTGCCTGTGCAAATAAAGGCGATCCAACCTGTTTCTAGTGCTGCAGCGAGAGCGCGCAGCCATATATAGCCCCCCGAGTGTTATGCGACGCGTGTCAGTTTCAGAAAAGTTTTTATTGCGAGAAGCGTAATCGTCAGGAGACTACCTGTGCAAATCGAGGCGATCGAACCCTTTTTTAATGCTGCCACGAGAGCGCGTCGCGATATATAGTGCCCCAAGAGTTATGCGACGCGTGTCAGTTTCAGAAAAGTTTTTATTGCGAGCAGCGTAATCGTCAGGAGACTGCCTTTGCAAATCGAGGCGATTGAACCCTTTTATAATGCTGCAGCGAGAGCGCGTAGCGATATATAGTGCCCCAAGAGTTATGCGACGCGTGTCAGCTTCAGAAAAGTATTTGTTGCGAGCAGCGTAATCGTCAGGAGACTGCCTGTGCAAATCATGGCGATCCAATCCTTTTCTAGTCCTGCAGCGAGAGCGCGCACCGATATATAGTGCCCCAAGAGCTATGCGACGCGTGTGAGTTTCAGAAAAGGCTTTATTGCGAGCAGCGTAATCGCCAAGAGACTGCCTGTGCAAATCTAGGCGATCCAACCCTTTTCCAGTGCTGCAGCGAGAGCGCGCAGCGATATATAGTGCCCCAAGAGTTATGGGACGCGTGTCAGTTTCAGAAAACTCTTTATTGCGAGCAGCATAATCGTCAGGAGACTGCCTGTGCAAATCATGGCGATCCAATCCTTTTCTAGTCCTGCAGCGAGAGCGCGCAGCGATATATAGTGCCCCAAGGGTTATGCGACGCATGTCAGCTTCAGAAAAGGCTTCATTGCGAGCAGCGTAATCGTCAGGAGCCTGCCTGTGCAAATCAAGGCGATCCAACCCTTTTCTAGTGTTGCAGCGAGAGCGTGCAGCGATATATAGTGCCCCAAGAGGTATGCGACGCGTGTCAGTTTCAGAAAAGTTTTTATTGCTAGCAGCGTAATTGTTAGGAGGCTGCCTGTGCAAATCGAGGTGATCCAACCCTTTTCTAAGGTTGTAGCGAGAGCGAGCAGCGATATATCGCGCCACAAATGTTATGCGACGCGTGTCAGTTTCAGAAAAGTCTTTACTAAGAGCAGCGTAATCGTCAGGAGACTGCCTGTGCAAATAAAGGCGATCCAACCTCTTTCTAGTGCTGAAGCGAGAGCGCGCAGCCATATATAGCCCCCCGAGTGTTATGCGACGCGTGTCAGTTTCAGAAAAGTTTTTATTGCGAGAAGCGTAATCGTCAGGAGACTACCTGTGCAAATCGAGGCGATCGAACCCCTTTTTAATGCTGCCACGAGAGCGCGTCGCGATATATAGTGCCCCAAGAGTTATGCGACGCGTGTCAGTTTCAGAAAAGTTTTTATTGCGAGCAGCGTAATCGTCAGGAGACTGCCTTTGCAAATCGAGGCGATTGAACCCTTTTATAATGCTGCAGCGAGAGCGCGTAGCGATATATAGTGCCCCAAGAGTTATGCGACGCGTGTCAGCTTCAGAAAAGTATTTGTTGCGAGCAGCGTAATCGTCAGGAGAGTGCCTGTGCAAATCATGGCGACCCAATGCTTTTCTAGTCCTGCAGCGAGAGCGCGCACCGATATATAGTGCCCCAAGAGCTATGCGACGCGTGTCAGTTTCAGAAAAGGCTTTATTGCGAGCAGCGTAATCGCCAGGAGACTGCCTGTGCAAATCAAGGCGATTCATCCATTTTCTAGTGCTGCAGCTAGAGCGCGCAGAGATATATCGCGCCCCAAATGTTATGCGAAGCGTGTCAGTTTCAGAAAAGGCTTTATTGCGTGTAGCTTAATCGCTAGGAGACTACCTGTGCAAATCATGGCGATCCAACCCTTTTCTAGTGCTGCAGCGAGAGCGCGCAGTGATATATAGTGCCCCAAGAGTTATGCGACGCGTGTAAGTTTCAGAAAAGGCTTTAGAGCGAGCAGCGTAAACGTCAGGAGACTGCCTGTGCAAATCAAGGCGATCCAACACTTTTCGAGTGCTGCAGCGAGAGCGCGCAGCGATATATAGTGCCCCAAGAGTTATGAGACGCGTGTCAGTTTCAGAAAAGGCTTTATTGCGAGCAGCTTATTCGCTAGGAGACTGCCTGTGCAAATCGAGGCGATCGAACCCTTTTATAATGCTGCAGCGAGAGCGCGTAGTCATATGTAGTGCCCCAAGAGTTATGCGACACGTGTCAGCTTCAGAAAAGGCTTTATTGCGAGCAGCGTAATCGCCAGGAGACTGCCTGTGCAAATCTAGGCGATCCAACCCTTTTCCAGTGCTGCAGCGAGAGCGCGCAGCGATATATAGTGCCCCAAGAGTTATGCGACGCGTTTCAGTTTCAGAAAACTCTTTATTGCGAGCAGCATAATCATCAGGAGACTGCCTGTGCAAATCAAGGCGATCCAACCCTTTTCCAGTGCTGCAGCGAGAGCGCGCAGCGATATATAGTGCCCCAAGAGTTATGCGACGCGTGTCAGTTTCAGAAAAGGCTTCATTGCGAGCAGCGTAATCGTCAGGAGCCTGCCTGTGCAAATCAAGGCGATCCAACCCTTTTCTAGTGTTGCAGCGAGAGCGTGCAGCGATATATAGTGCCCCAAGAGGTATGCGAGTGTAAGTTTCAGAAAAGGCTTTATTGCGAGCACCGTAAACGTCAGGAGACTGCCTGTGCAAATCAAGGCGATCCAACCCTTTTCTAGTGCTGCAGCGAGAGCGCGCAGCGATATATAGTGCCCCAAGAGTTATGCGACGAGTGTCAGTTTCAGAAAAGGCTTCATTGCGAGCAGCTTAACGCTAGGAGACTGCCTGTGCAAACCGAGGCGATCGAACCATTTCATAATGCTGCAGCGAGTGGGCGTAGCGATTTATAGAGCTCCAAGAGTTACGCGACGCGTGTCAGCTTCAGAAAAGGCTTTATTGCGAGCAGCGTAAACGTCAGGAGACTGCCTGTGCAAATCAAGGCGATCCAACCCTTTCCTAGTGGTTCAGCGAGAGCGCGCAGCGATATATAGTGCCCCAAGAGTTATGCGACGCGTGTAAGTTTCAGAAAAGGCTTTATTGCGAGCAGCGTAAACGTCAGGAGACTGCCTGTGCAAATGAAGGCGATCCAACCCTTTTCTAGTGCTGCAGCGAGAGCGCGCAGCGATATATAGTGCCCCAAGAGTTATGCGACGCGTGTCACCTTCAGAAAAATCTTCATTGCGAGCAGCGTAATCGTCAGGAGACTGCGTGTGGAAATCAAAGCGATCCAAGCCTTTTCTAGTGCTGCACCGAGAGCGCGCAGTGATACATAGTGCCCCAAGAGTTATGCGACGCGTGTCAGTTTCAGAAAAGTCTTTATTGCGAGCACCGTAATCGTCAAGAGACTGCCTGTGCAAATGAAGCGATCTAATACTTTTCTACTGCTGCAACGAGAGCGCGCAGCGATATATTGTGCCCCATAAGTGATGCGACGCGTGTCAGTTTCAGAAAAGGCTTTATTGCGAGCAGCTTAATCGCTAGGAGACTACCTGTGCAAATCAAGGCGACCCAACCCTTTTCTAGTGCTGCAGCGAGAGCGCGCAGTGATATATAGTACCCCAAGAGTTTTGCGACGCGTGTCAGTTTCAGAAAAGTCTTTACTAAGAGCAGCCTAATCGTCAAGAGACTGCGTGTGCAAATAAAGGCGATCCAGCCTCTTTCTAGTGCTGCAGCGAGAGCGCGCAGCGATATATAGTGCCCCAAGAGTTATGTGACGCGTGTCAGTTTCAGAAAAGGCTTTATTGCGAGCAGCGTAAGCGCCAGGAGACTGCCTGTGCAAATCTAGGCGATCCAACCCTTTTCCAGTGCTGCAGCGAGAGCGCGCAGCGATATATAGTGCCCCAAGAGTTATGCGACGCGTGTCAGTTTCAGAAAACTCTTTATTGCGAGCAGCATAATCGTCAGGAGACTGCCTGTGCAAATCAAGGCGATCCAACCCTTTTCTAGTGCTGCAGCAAAAGCGCGCAGTAATATTTATTGTCCCAAGAGTTATGCGACGCGTGTCAGTTTCAGAAAAGTCTTTCTTGCGAGCAGCGTAATCGTCAGGAGACTGCCTGTGCAAATCAAGGCGATCCAACCCTTTTCTAGCGCTGCAGCGAGAGCGCGCAGCGATATATAGTGCCCCAAGAGTTATGAGACGCGTGTCAGTTTCAGAAAAGGCTTTATTGCGAGCAGCTTATTCGCTAGGAGACTGCCTGTGCATATCGAGGCGATCGAACCCTTTTATAATGCTGCAGCGAGAGCGCGTAGTCATATGTAGTGCCCCAAGAGTTATGCGACACGTGTCAGCTTCAGAAAAGGCTTTATTGCGAGCAGCGTAAACGTCAGGAGACTGCCTGTGCAAATCAAGGCGATTCAACCCTTTTCTAGTGCTGCAGCGAGAGTGCGCAGTGATATATTGTGCCCCAAGAGTTATGCGACGCGTGTCAGTTTCAGAAAAGGCTTTATTGCGTGTAGCTTAATCGCTAGGAGACTACCTGTGCAAATCAAGGCGATCCAACCCTTTTCTAGTGCTGCAGCGAGAGCGCGCAGTGATATATAGTGCCCCAAGAGTTATGCGACGCGTGTAAGTTTCAGAAAAGGCTTTAGAGCGAGCAGCGTAAACGTCAGGAGACTGCCTGTGCAAATCAAGGCGATCCAACCCTTTTCTAGTGCTGCATCGAGAGCGCGCAGCGATATATAGTGCCCCAAGAGTTATGCAACGTGTGTAAGTTTCAGAAAACGCTTTATTGCGAGCAGCATAAACGTCAGGAGACTGCCTGTGCAAATCAAGGCGATCCAACCCTTTTCTAGTGCTGCAGCGAGAGCGCGCAGGGATATATAGTGCCCCAAGAGGTATGCGACGCGTGTCAGTTTCAGAAAAGTTTTTATTGCTAGCAGCGTAATTGTTAGGAGGCTGCCTGTGCAAATCGAGGTGATCCAACCCTTTTCTAAGGTTGTAGCGAGAGCGAGCAGCGATATATCGCGCCCCAAATGTTATGCGACGCGTGTCAGTTTCAGAAAAGTCTTTACTAAGAGCAGCGTAATCGTCAGGAGACTGCCTGTGCAAATAAAGGCGATCCAACCTCTTTCTAGTGCTGCAGCGAGAGCGCGCAGCCATATATAGCCCCCCGAGTGTTATGCGACGCGTGTCAGTTTCAGAAAAGTTTTTATTGCGAGAAGCGTAATCGTCAGGAGACTACCTGTGCAAATCGAGGCGATCGAACCCTTTTTTAATGCTGCCACGAGAGCGCGTCGCGATATATAGTGCCCCAAGAGTTATGCGACGCGTGTCAGTTTCAGAAAAGTTTTTATTGCGAGCAGCGTAATCGTCAGGAGACTGCCTTTGCAAATCGAGGCGATTGAACCCTTTTATAATGCTGCAGCGAGAGCGCGTAGCGATATATAGTGCCCCAAGAGTTATGCGACGCGTGTCAGCTTCAGAAAAGTATTTGTTGCGAGCAGCGTAATCGTCAGGAGACTGCCTGTGCAAATCATGGCGATCCAATCCTTTTCTAGTCCTGCAGCGAGAGCGCGCACCGATATATAGTGCCCCAAGAGCTATGCGACGCGTGTCAGTTTCAGAAAAAGCTTTATTGCGAGCAGCATAATCGTCAGGAGACTGCCTGTGCAAATCAAGGCGATCCAACCCTTTTCTAGCGCTGCAGCGAGAGCGCGCAGCGATATATAGTGCCCCAAGGGTTATGCGACGCATGTCAGCTTCAGAAAAGGCTTCATTGCGAGCAGCGTAATCGTCAGGAGACTGCCTGTGCAAATCAAAGCGATCCAACCCTTTTCTAGTGTTGCAGCGAGAGCGTGCAGCGATATATAGTGCCCCAAGAGGTATGCGACGCGTCTAAGTTTCAGAAAAGGCTTTATTGCGAGCACCGTAAACGTCAGGAGACTGCCTGTGCAAATCAAGGCGATCCAACCCTTTTCTAGTGCTGCAGCGAGAGCGCGCAGCGATATATAGTGCCCCAAGAGTTATGCGACGAGTGTCAGTTTCAGAAAAGGCTTCATTGCGAGCAGCTTAATCGCTAGGAGACTGCCTGTGCAAATCGAGGCGATCGAACCATTTTATAATGCTGCAGCGAGTGGGCGTAGCGATTTATAGAGCCCCAAGAGTTACGCGACGCGTGTCAGCTTCAGAAAAGGCTTTATTGCGAGCAGCTTAAACGTCAGGAGACTGCCTGTGCAAATCAAGGCGATCCAACCCTTTTCTAGTGCTGCAGCGTGTACGCGCAGCGATATATAGTGCCCCAAGAGTTATGCGACGCGTGTAAGTTTCAGAAAAGGCTTTATTGCGAGCAGCGTAAACGTCAGGAGACTGCCTGTGCAAATCAAGGCGATCCAACCCTTTTCTAGTGCTGCAGCGAGAGCGCGCAGCGATATATAGTGCCCCAAGAGTTATGAGACGCGTGTCAGTTTCAGAAAAGGCTTTATTGCGAGCAGCTTATTCGCTAGGAGACTGCCTGTGCATATCGAGGCGATCGAACCCTTTTATAATGCTGCAGCGAGAGCGCGTAGTCATATGTAGTGCCCCAAGAGTTATGCGACACGTGTCAGCTTCAGAAAAGGCTTTATTGCGAGCAGCGTAAACGTCACGAGACTGCCTGTGCAAATCAAGGCGATTCAACCCTTTTCTAGTGCTGCAGCGAGAGTGCGCAGTGATATATTGTGCCCCAAGAGTTATGCGACGCGTGTCAGTTTCAGAAAAGGCTTTATTGCGTGTAGCTTAATCGCTAGGAGACTACCTGTGCAAATCAAGGCGATCCAACCCTTTTCTAGCGCTGCAGCGAGAGCGCGCAGTGATATATAGTGCCCCAAGAGTTATGCGACGCGTGTAAGTTTCAGAAAAGGCTTTAGAGCGAGCAGCGTAAACGTCAGGAGACTGCCTGTGCAAATCAAGGCGATCCAACCCTTTTCTAGTGCTGCAGCGAGAGCGCGCAGCGATATATAGTGCCCCAAGAGTTATGCAACGTGTGTAAGTTTCAGAAAACGCTTTATTGCGAGCAGCATAAACGTCAGGAGACTGCCTGTGCAAATCAAGGCGATCCAACCCTTTTCTAGTGCTGCAGCGAGAGCGCGCAGGGATATATAGTGCCCCAAGAGGTATGCGACGCGTGTCAGTTTCAGAAAAGTTTTTATTGCTAGCAGCGTAATTGTTAGGAGGCTGCCTGTGCAAATCGAGGTGATCCAACCCTTTTCTAAGGTTGTAGCGAGAGCGAGCAGCGATATATCGCGCCCCAAATGTTATGCGACGCGTGTCAGTTTCAGAAAAGTCTTTACTAAGAGCAGCGTAATCGTCAGGAGACTGCCTGTGCAAATAAAGGCGATCCAACCTCTTTCTAGTGCTGCAGCGAGAGCGCGCAGCCATATATAGCCCCCCGAGTGTTATGCGACGCGTGTCAGTTTCAGAAAAGTTTTTATTGCGAGAAGCGTAATCGTGAGGAGACTACCTGTGCAAATCGAGGCGATCGAACCCTTTTTTAATGCTGCCACGAGAGCGCGTCGCGATATATAGTGCCGCAAGAGTTATGCGACGCGTGTCAGTTTCAGAAAAGTTTTTATTGCGAGCAGCGTAATCGTCAGGAGACTGCCTTTGCAAATCGAGGCGATTGAACCCTTTTATAATGCTGCAGCGAGAGCGCGTAGCGATATATAGTGCCCCAAGAGTTATGCGACGCGTGTCAGCTTCAGAAAAGTATTTGTTGCGAGCAGCGTAATCGTCAGGAGACTGCCTGTGCAAATCATGGCGATCCAATCCTTTTCTAGTCCTGCAGCGAGAGCGCGCACCGATATATAGTGCCCCAAGAGGTATGCGACGCGTCTAAGTTTCAGAAAAGGCTTTATTGCGAGCACCGTAAACGTCAGGAGACTGCCTGTGCAAATCAAGGCGATCCAACCCTTTTCTAGTGCTGCAGCGAGAGCGCGCAGCGATATATAGTGCCCCAAGAGTTATGCGACGAGTGTCAGTTTCAGAAAAGGCTTCATTGCGAGCAGCTTAATCGCTAGGAGACTGCCTGTGCAAATCGAGGCGATCGAACCATTTTATAATGCTGCAGCGAGTGGGCGTAGCGATTTATAGAGCCCCAAGAGTTACGCGACGCGTGTCAGCTTCAGAAAAGGCTTTATTGCGAGCAGCTTAAACGTCAGGAGACTGCCTGTGCAAATCAAGGCGATCCAACCCTTTTCTAGTGCTGCAGCGTGTACGCGCAGCGATATGTAGTGCCCCAAGAGTTATGCGACGCGTGTAAGTTTCAGAAAAGGCTTTATTGCGAGCAGCGTAAACGTCAGGAGACTGCCTGTGCAAATCAAGGCGATCCAACCCTTTTCTAGTGCTGCAGCGAGAGCGCGCAGCGATATATAGTGCCCCAAGAGTTATGAGACGCGTGTCAGTTTCAGAAAAGGCTTTATTGCGAGCAGCTTATTCGCTAGGAGACTGCCTGTGCATATCGAGGCGATCGAACCCTTTTATAATGCTGCAGCGAGAGCGCGTAGTCATATGTAGTGCCCCAAGAGTTATGCGACACGTGTCAGCTTCAGAAAAGGCTTTATTGCGAGCAGCGTAAACGTCACGAGACTGCCTGTGCAAATCAAGGCGATTCAACCCTTTTCTAGTGCTGCAGCGAGAGTGCGCAGTGATATATTGTGCCCCAAGAGTTATGCGACGCGTGTCAGTTTCAGAAAAGGCTTTATTGCGTGTAGCTTAATCGCTAGGAGACTACCTGTGCAAATCAAGGCGATCCAACCCTTTTCTAGCGCTGCAGCGAGAGCGCGCAGTGATATATAGTGCCCCAAGAGTTATGCGACGCGTGTAAGTTTCAGAAAAGGCTTTAGAGCGAGCAGCGTAAACGTCAGGAGACTGCCTGTGCAAATCAAGGCGATCCAACCCTTTTCTAGTGCTGCAGCGAGAGCGCGCAGCGATATATAGTGCCCCAAGAGTTATGCAACGTGTGTAAGTTTCAGAAAACGCTTTATTGCGAGCAGCATAAACGTCAGGAGACTGCCTGTGCAAATCAAGGCGATCCAACCCTTTTCTAGTGCTGCAGCGAGAGCGCGCAGGGATATATAGTGCCCCAAGAGGTATGCGACGCGTGTCAGTTTCAGAAAAGTTTTTATTGCTAGCAGCGTAATTGTTAGGAGGCTGCCTGTGCAAATCGAGGTGATCCAACCCTTTTCTAAGGTTGTAGCGAGAGCGAGCAGCGATATATCGCGCCCCAAATGTTATGCGACGCGTGTCAGTTTCAGAAAAGTCTTTACTAAGAGCAGCGTAATCGTCAGGAGACTGCCTGTGCAAATAAAGGCGATCCAACCTCTTTCTAGTGCTGCAGCGAGAGCGCGCAGCCATATATAGCCCCCCGAGTGTTATGCGACGCGTGTCAGTTTCAGAAAAGTTTTTATTGCGAGAAGCGTAATCGTGAGGAGACTACCTGTGCAAATCGAGGCGATCGAACCCTTTTTTAATGCTGCCACGAGAGCGCGTCGCGATATATAGTGCCGCAAGAGTTATGCGACGCGTGTCAGTTTCAGAAAAGTTTTTATTGCGAGCAGCGTAATCGTCAGGAGACTGCCTTTGCAAATCGAGGCGATTGAACCCTTTTATAATGCTGCAGCGAGAGCGCGTAGCGATATATAGTGCCCCAAGAGTTATGCGACGCGTGTCAGCTTCAGAAAAGTATTTGTTGCGAGCAGCGTAATCGTCAGGAGACTGCCTGTGCAAATCATGGCGATCCAATCCTTTTCTAGTCCTGCAGCGAGAGCGCGCACCGATATATAGTGCCCCAAGAGCTATGCGACGCGTGTCAGTTTCAGAAAAAGCTTTATTGCGAGCAGCGTAATCGCCAGGAGACTGCCTGTGCAAATCTAGGCGATCCAACCCTTTTCCAGTGCTGCAGCGAGAGCGCGCAGCGATATATAGTGCCCCAAGAGTTATGCGACGCGTGTCAGTTTCAGAAAACTCTTTATTGCGAGCAGCATAATCGTCAGGAGACTGCCTGTGCAAATCAAGGCGATCCAACCCTTTTCTAGCGCTGCAGCGAGAGCGCGCAGCGATATATAGTGCCCCAAGGGTTATGCGACGCATGTCAGCTTCAGAAAAGGCTTCATTGCGAGCAGCGTAATCGTCAGGAGACTGCCTGTGCAAATCAAAGCGATCCAACCCTTTTCTAGTGTTGCAGCGAGAGCGTGCAGCGATATATAGTGCCCCAAGAGGTATGCGACGCGTCTAAGTTTCAGAAAAGGCTTTATTGCGAGCACCGTAAACGTCAGGAGACTGCCTGTGCAAATCAAGGCGATCCAACCCTTTTCTAGTGCTGCAGCGAGAGCGCGCAGCGATATATAGTGCCCCAAGAGTTATGCGACGAGTGTCAGTTTCAGAAAAGGCTTCATTGCGAGCAGCTTAATCGCTAGGAGACTGCCTGTGCAAATCGAGGCGATCGAACCATTTTATAATGCTGCAGCGAGTGGGCGTAGCGATTTATAGAGCCCCAAGAGTTACGCGACGCGTGTCAGCTTCAGAAAAGGCTTTATTGCGAGCAGCGTAAACGTCAGGAGACTGCCTGTGCAAATCAAGGCGATCCAACCCTTTTCTAGTGCTGCAGCGTGTACGCGCAGCGATATATAGTGCCCCAAGAGTTATGCGACGCGTGTAAGTTTCAGAAAAGGCTTTATTGCGAGCAGCGTAAACGTCAGGAGACTGCCTGTGCAAATGAAGGCGATCCAACCCTTTTCTAGTGCTGCAGCGAGAGCGCGCAGCGATATATAGTGCCCCAAGAGTTATGCGACGCGTGTCACCTTCAGAAAAGGCTTCATTGCGAGCAGCGTAATCGTCAGGAGACTGCGTGTGGAATTTAAAGCGATGCAAGCCTTTTCTAGTGCTGCACCGAGAGCGCGCAGTGATATATAGTGCCCCAAGAGTTATGCGACGCGTGTCAGTTTCAGAAAAGTCTTTATTGCGAGCACCGTAATCGTCAAGAGACTGCCTGTGCAAATGAAGCGATCTAACACTTTTCTACTGCTGCAACGAAAGCGCGTAGCGATATATAGTGCCCCATAAGTTATGCGACGCGTTTCAGTTTCAGAAAAGGCTTTATTGCGAGCAGCTTAATCGCTAGGAGACTACCTGTGCAAATCAAGGCGACCCAACCCTTTTCTAGTGCTGCAGCGAGAGTGCGCAGTGATATATAGTGCCCCAAGAGTTATGCGACGCGTGTCAGTTTCAGAAAAGTCTTTATTGCGAGCAGCGTAATCGTCAGGAGACTGCCTGTGCAAATCAAGGCGATCCATCCATTTTCTAGTGCTGCAGCTAGAGCGCGCAGAAATATATCGCGCCCCAAGAGTTATGCGACGCGTGTCAGTTTCAGAAAAGTCTTTACTAAGAGCAGCGTAATCGTCAGGAGACTGCGTGTGCAAATGAAGGCGATCCAGCCTCTTTCTAGTGCTGCAGCGAGAGCGCGCAGCGATATATAGTGCCCCAAGAGTTATGTGACGCGTGTCAGTTTCAGAAAAGGCTTTATTGCGAGCAGCATAAGCGCCAGGAGACTGCCTGTGCAAATCTAGGCGATCCAACCCTTTTCCAGTGCTGCAGCGAGAGCGCGCAGCGATTTATAGTGCCCCAAGAGTTATGCGACGCGTGTCAGTTTCAGAAAACTCTTTATTGCGAGCAGCATAATCGTCAGGCGACTGCCTGTGCAAATCAAGGCGATCCAACCCTTTTCTAGTGCTGCAGCGAGAGCGCGCAGCGATATATAGTGCCCCAAGAGCTATGCGACGCGTGTTAGCTTCAGAAAAGGCTTTATTGCGAGCACCGTAATCGTCAAGAGACTGCCTGTGCAAATGAAGCGATCTAACACTTTTCTACTGCTGCAACGAGAGCGCGCAGCGATATATAGTGCCCCATAAGTTATGCGACGCGTGTAAGTTTCAGAAAAGGCTTTATAGCGAGCAGCGTAAACGTCAGGACACTGCCTGTGCAAATCAAGGCGATCGAACCCTTTTATAATGCTGCAGCGAGAGCGCGTAGCGATATATAGTGCCCCAAGAGTTATGCGACGTGTGTCAGCTCCAGAAAAGGCTTTATTGCGAGCAGCGTAAACGTCAGGAGACTGCCTGTGCAAATCAAGGCGATCCAACCCTTTTCTAGTGCTGCAGCGAGAGCGCGCAGCGATATATAGTGCCCCAAGAGTTATGCGACGCGTGTAAGTTTCAGAAAAGGCTTTATTGCGAGCAGCGTAAACCTCAGGAGACTGCCTGTGCAAATGAAGGCGATCCAACCCTTTTCTAGTGCTGCAGCGAGAGCGCGCAGCGATATATAGTGCCCCAAGAGTTATGCGACGCGTGTCACCTTCAGAAAAGGCTTCATTGCGAGCAGCGTAATCGTCAGGAGACTGCGTGTGGAAATCAAAGCGATCCAAGCCTTTTCTAGTGCTGCACCGAGAGCGCGCAGTGATATATAGTGCCCCAAGAGTTATGCGACGCGTGTCAGTTTCAGAAAAGTCTTTATTGCGAGCACCGTAATCGTCAAGAGACTGCCTGTGCAAATGAAGCGATCTAACACTTTTCTACTGCTGCAACGAAAGCGCGCAGCGATATATAGTGCCCCAGAAGTTATGCGACGCGTGTCAGTTTCTGAAAAGGCTTTATTGCGAGCAGCTTAATCGCTAGGAGACTACCTGTGCAAATCAAGGCGACCCAGCCCTTTTCTAGTGCTGCAGCGAGAGCGCGTAGCGATATATAGTGCCCCAAGAGTTATGCGACGTGTGTCAGCTCCAGAAAAGGCTTTATTGCGAGCAGCGTAAACGTCAGGAGACTGCCTGTGCAAATCAAGGCGATCCAACCCTTTTCTAGTGCTGCAGCGAGAGCGCGCAGCGATATATAGTGCCCCAAGACTTATGCGACGCGTGTCAGTTTGAGAAAAGTTTTTGTTGCGAGCAGCGTAATCGTCAGGAGGCTGCCTTTGCAAATCGAGGCGATCGAACCCTTTTATAATGCTGCAGCGAGAGCGCGTAGCGATATATAGTGCCCCAAGAGTTATGCGACGCGTGTCAGCTTCAGAAAAGGCGTTATTGCGAGCAGCAATCGCCAGGAGACTGCCTGTGCAAATCTAGGCGATCCAACCCTTTTCCAGTGCTGCAGCGAGAGCGGGCAGCGATATATAGTGCCCCAAGAGTTATGCGACGCGTGTCAGTTTCAGAAAACTCTTTATTGCGAGCAGCATAATCGTCAGGAGACTGCCTGTGCAAATCAAGGCGATCCAACCCTTTTCTAGTGCTGCAGCGAGAGCGCGCAGCGATATATAGTGCCTGAAGAGTTATGCGACGCGTGTCAGCTTCAGAAAAGGCTTCATTGCGAGCAGCTTAATCGCTAGGAAACTACCTGTGCAAATCAAGGCGATCCGACCCTTTTCTAGTGCTGCAGCGAGAGCGCGCAGTGATATATAGTGCCCAAGAGTTATGCGACGCGTGTCAGTTTCAGAAAAGTCTTTATTGCGAGCAGCGTAATCGTCAGGAGACTGCCTGTGCAAATCAAGACGATTCATCCATTTTGTAGTGCTGCAGCTAGAGCGCGCAGAGATATATCGCGCCCCAAATGTTATGCGACGCGTGTCAGTTTCAGAAAAGGCTTTATTGCGAGCAGCTTAATCGCTAGGAGACTACCTGTGCGAATCAAGGCGATCCAACCCTTTTCTAGTGCTGCAGCGAGAGCGCGCAGTGATATATAGTGCCCCAAGAGTTATGCGACGCGTGTAAGTTTCAGAAAAGGCTTTATAGCGAGCAGCGTAATTGTAAGGAGGCTGCCTGTGCAAATCAAGGCGATCAAACCCTTTTCTTTTGCTGCAGCGAGAGCGCGCAGGGATATATAGTGCCCTAAGAGTTATGCGACGCGTGTAAGTTTCAGAAAAGGCTTTATTGCGAGCAGCGTAAACGTCGGGAGACTGCCTGTGCAAATCAAGGCGATCCAACCCTTTTCTAGTGCTGCAGCGAGATCGCGCAGCAATATATAGCGCCCAAAGTGTTATGCCACGCGTGTCAGTTTTAGAAAAGTGTTTTTGCGAGCAGCGTAATCGTCAGGAGACTGCCTGTGGAAATCAAGGCGGTCCTACCCGTTTCTAACGTTGCAGCGAGAGCGCGCAGCGATATATAGCGCCCCAAGTGTTAAGCGACGCGTGTCAGTTTCAGAAAAGTGTTTATTGCGAGCAGCGTAATCGTCAGGAGACTGCCTGTGCAAGTTAAGGCGATCCAACCCTTTTCTAGTGCTGCAGCGAGAGCGCGCAGCGATAGATAGCGTCCCAAGGGTTATGCGACGCGTTTCAGTTTCAGAAAAGTCTTTATTGCGAGCAGCTTAATCGTCAGGAGACTTGCTGTGCAAATCAAGGTGATCCAACCCTTTTCTAGTGCTGCAGAGAGAGCTTGAAGCGATATAGAGCGCCCCAAGAGTTATGCGACGCGTTTCAGTTTTAGAAAAGTGTTTATTGCGAGCAGCGTAATCGTCAGGAGACTGCCTGTGCAAATCAGGGCGATCCAACCCTTTTCTAGTGCTGCAGCGAGAGTTTGCAGCGATATATAGCGCCCCAAGTGTTATGCGACGCGTGTCAGTTTCAGGAAAGTCTTCATTGCGAGCAGCGTCATCATCAGGAGACTGCCTGTGCAAATCAAAGCGATCCAACCCTTTTCTTACGTTGTAGCGAGAGCGCGCAGCGATATATCGCGCCCCAAGTGTTATTCGATGCGTGTTAGTTTCAGAAAAGTGTTTTTTGCGAGCAGCGTAATCACCAGGAACCTGCCTGTGCAAATCAAGGCGATCCAACCCTTTTCTAGTGCTGCAGTGAGAGCGCGCCGCAATACATAGCGCCCCAAGTGTTATGCGACGCGTCTCAGTTGCAGAAAAGTCTTTATTGCGAGCAGTGTAATCGTCAGGAGACTGCCTGTGCATGTCAAGGCGATCCAACCCTTTTCTAGTGCTGCAGGGAGAGCGCGAAGCGATATATAGTGCCCCAAGAGTTATGCGACGCGTCTCCGTTTCAGAAAAGTCTTTATTGCGAGCAGCGTAATCCCCAGGAGCCTGCCTGTGCAAATCAGAACGATCCAACCCTTTTCTAACGCTGCAGCGAGAGCGCGCAGCGATATCTCGCGCCCCAAGTGTTATGCGAGGCGTGTTAGTTTCAGAAAAGTGTTTGTTGCGAGCAGCGTAATCGCCAGGAGACTACCTGTGCAAATCAAGGCGATCCGACCCGTTTCTAGTGCTGTAGAGAGAGCGCGCAGCGATATATAGCGCCCCAAGTGTTATGCGACGCTTTCAGTTTCAGAAAAGTCTTTATTGCGAGCAGCGTAATCGTCAGGAGACTGCCTGTGCAAATCAGGGCGATCTAACCCTTTTCTCGGGCTGCAGCGAGAGCGCGTAGCGATATATAGCGCCCCAAGTGTTATGCAACGCGTCTCCGTTTCAGAAAAGTCTTTATTGCGAGCAGCGTAATCCCCAGGAGACTGCCTGTGCAAATCAAAGCGATCCAACCCTTTTCTAACGCTGCAGCGAGAGCGTGCAGCGATATATCGCGCCCCAAGTGTTATGGGACACGTGTTAATTTCAGAAAAGTGTTTTATGGGAGCAGCGTAATCACCAGGAGACTGCCTGTGCAAATCAAGGCGATGCAACCCTTTTCTAGTGCTGCAGGGAGAGAGCGCAGCGATATATAGCGCCCCAAGAGTTATGCGACGCGTGTGAGTTTCAGAAAACTCTTTATTGCGAGCAGCGTAATCGTAAGGAGACTGCCTGTGGAAATCAAGGCGATCCAACCCTTTTGTAGTGCTTCAGCGAGAGCGCGTAGCGTTATATTGCGCCCCAAGTGTCATGCGACGCGTTTCAGTTGCAGAAAAGTTTTTATTGCGAGCAGCGTAATCGTCAGGACACTGCCTGTGCAAATCAAGGCGATCCAACACTTTTCTAGTGCTGCAGCGAGAGCGCGCGGCGATATATAGCGCCCCAAGTGTTATGCGACGCGTGTCAGTTTCACAAAAGTATTTATTGCGAGCAGCCTAATCGTCAGGAGACTGCCTGTGCAAATCAAGGTGATCCAACCCTTTTCTAGTGCTGCAGCAAGAGCGCGCAGCGATATATAGCGCCCCAAATGTTATGCGACACGTGTCAGTTTCAGAAAAGTGTTTATTGCGAGCAGCGTAATCGTCAGGAGACTGCCTGTGCAAATCAAGGCGATCCAACACTTTTCTAGTGCTGCAGCGAGAGCGCGCAGCGATAGATAGCACCCCAAGTGTTATGCGACGCGTTTCAGTTTCAGAAAAGTCTTTATTGCGAGCATCGTAATCGTCAGGAGACTTCCTGTGCAAATCAAGGTGATCCAACCCTTTTCTAGTGCTGCAGAGAGAGCTTGAAGCGATATAGAGCGCCCCAAGAGTTATGCGACGCGTTTCAGTTTCAGAAAAGTGTTGATTGCCAGCAGCGTAATCGTCAGGAGACTGCCTGTGCAAATCAGGGCGATCCAACCCTTTTCTAGTGCTGCAGCGAGAGGGCGCAGCGATATATCGCACCCCAAGTTTTATTCGACGCCTGTTAGTTTCAGAAAAGTGTTTTTTTGGGAGCAGCGTAATCATCAGGAGACTGCCTGTGCAAATCAAGGCGATCCAACCATTTTCTAGTGCTGCAGCAAGAGCGCGCAGCGATATATAGCGCCCCAAATGTTATGCGACACGTGTCAGTTTCAGAAAAGTGTTTATTGCGAGCAGCGTAATCGTCAGGAGACTGCCTGTGCAAATCAAGGCGATCCAACTATTTTCTAGTGCTGCAGCAAGAGCGCGCAGCGATATATAGCGCCCCAAATGTTATGCGACGCGTTTCAGTTTCAGAAAAGTGTTTATTGCGAGCAGCGTAGTCGTCAGGAGACTGCCTGTGCAAATCAGGGCGATGTAACCCTTTTCTAGTGCTGCAGCGAGATCGCGCAGCGATATACAGCGCCCCAAGTGTTATGCGACGCGTGTCAGTTTCAGAAAAGTGTTTATTGCGAGCAGCCTAATCGTCAGGAGACTGCCTGTGCAAATCAAGGCGATCCAACCCTTTTCTAGTGCTGCAGCAAGAGCGCGCAGCGATATATAGCGCCCCAAATGTTATGCGACACGTGTCAGTTTCAGAAAAGTGTTTATTGCGAGCAGCGTAATCGTCAGGAGACTGCCTGTGCAACTCAAGGCGATCCAACCCTTTTCTAGTGCTGCAGCGAGAGCGCGCAGCGATATATAGTGCCCCAAGAGTTATGCGACGCGTGTCACCTTCAGAAAAGGCTTCATTGCGAGCAGCGTAACCGTCAGGAGACTGCGTGTGGAAATCAAAGCGATCCAAGCCTTTTCTAGTGCTGCAGCGAGAGCGCGCAGCCATATATAGCCCCCCGAGTGTTATGCGACGCGTGTCAGTTTCAGAAAAGTTTTTATTGCGAGAACCGTAATCGTCAGGAGACTACCTGTGCAAATCGAGGCGATCGAACCCTTTTTTAATGCTGCAGCGAGAGCGCGTCGCGATATAGTGTGCCCCAAGAGTTATGCGACGCGTGTCAGTTTCAGAAAAGTTTTTATTGCAAGCAGCGTAATCGTCAGGAGACTGCCTTTCCAAATCGAGGTGATTGAACCCTTTTATAATGCTGCAGCGAGAGCGCGTAGCGATATATAGTGCCCCAAGAGCTATGCGACGCGTGTCAGTTTCAAAAAAGTCTTTATTGCGAGCAGCGTAATCGCCAGGAGAATGCATGTGCAAATCTAGGCGATCCAACCATTTTCCAGTGCTGCAGCGAGAGCGCGCAGGGATATATAGTGCCCCAAGAGTTATGCGACGCGTTTCAGTTTCAGAAAAGTGTTGATTGCCAGCAGCGTAATCGTCAGGAGACTGCCTGTGCAAATCAGGGCGATCCAACCCTTTTCTAGTGCTGCAGCGAGAGGGCGCAGCGATATATCGCACCCCAAGTTTTATTCGACGCGTGTTAGTTTCAGAAAAGTGTTTTTTTGGGAGCAGCGTAATCATCAGGAGACTGCCTGTGCAAATCAAGGCGATCCAACCCTTTTCTAGTGCTGCAGCAAGAGCGCGCAGCGATATACAGCGCCCCAAATGTTATGCGACACGTGTCAGTTTCAGAAAAGTGTTTATTGCGAGCAGCGTAATCGTCAGGAGACTGCGTGTGCAAATCAAGGCGATCCAACTATTTTCTAGTGCTGCAGCAAGAGCGCGCAGCGATATATAGCGCCCCAAATGTTATGCGACGCGTTTCAGTTTCAGAAAAGTGTTTATTGCGAGCAGCGTAGTCGTCAGGAGACTGCCTGTGCAAATCAGGGCGATGTAACCCTTTTCTAGTGCTGCAGCGAGATCGCGCAGCGATATATAGCGCCCCAAGTGTTATGCGACGCGTGTCAGTTTCAGAAAAGTGTTTATTGCGAGCAGCCTAATCGTCAGGAGACTGCCTGTGCAAATCAAGGCGATCCAACCCTTTTCTAGTGCTGCAGCAAGAGTGCGCAGCGATATATAGCGCCCCAAATGTTATGCGACACGTGTCAGTTTCAGAAAAGTGTTTATTGCGAGCAGCGTAATCGTCAGGAGACTGCCTGTGCAAATCAAGGCGATCCAACCCTTTTCTAGTGCTGCAGCGAGAGCGCGCAGCGATATATAGTGCCCCAAGAGTTATGCGACGCGTGTCACCTTCAGAAAAGGCTTCATTGCGAGCAGCGTAACCGTCAGGAGACTGCGTGTGGAAATCAAAGCGATCCAAGCCTTTTCTAGTGCTGCAGCGAGAGCGCGCAGCCATATATAGCCCCCCGAGTGTTATGCGACGCGTGTCAGTTTCAGAAAAGTTTTTATTGCGAGAACCGTAATCGTCAGGAGACTACCTGTGCAAATCGAGGCGATCGAACCCTTTTTTAATGCTGCAGCGAGAGCGCGTCGCGATATATAGTGCCCCAAGTGTTATGCGACGCGACGTCAGTTTCAGAAAAGTTTTTATTGCAAGCAGCGTAATCGTCAGGAGACTGCCTTTCCTAATCGAGGTGATTGAACCCTTTTATAATGCTGCAGCGAGAGCGCGTAGCGATATATAGTGCCCCAAGAGCTATGCGACGCGTGTCAGTTTCAAAAAAGTCTTTATTGCGAGCAGCGTAATCGCCAGGAGAATGCCTGTGCAAATCTAGGCGATCCAACCATTTTCCAGTGCTGCAGCGAGAGCGCGCAGGGATATATAGTGCTCCAAGAGTTATGCGACGCGTGTCAATTTCAGAAAACTCTTTATTGCGAGCAGCATAATCGTCAGGAGACTGCCTGTGCAAATCAAGGCGATCCAACCCTTTTCTGGCGCTGCAGCGAGAGCGCGCAGCGATATATTGTGCCCCAAGGGTTATGCGACGCGTGTCAGCTTCAGAAAAGGCTTCATTGCGAGCAGCGTAATCGTCAGGAGACTGCCTGTGCAAATCGAGGCGATCGAACCATTTTATAATGCTGCAGCGAGTGGGCGTAGCGATTTATAGAGCCCCAAGAGTTACGCGACGCGTGTCAGCTTCAGAAAAGGCTTTATTGCGAGCAGCGTAAACGTCAGGAGACTGCCTGTGCAAATCAAGGCGATCCAACCCTTTTCTAGTGCTGCAGCGAGAGCGCGCAGCGATATATAGTGCCCCAAGAGTTATGCGACGCGTGTAAGTTTCAGAAAAGGCTTTATTGCGAGCATCGTAAACGTCAGGAGACTGCCTGTGCAAATGAAGGCGATCCAACCCTTTTCTAGTGCTGCAGCGAGAGCGCGCAGCGATATATAGTGCCCCAAGAGTTATGCGACGCGTGTCACCTTCAGAAAAGGCTTCATTGCGAGCAGCGTAATCGTCAGGAGACTGCGTGTGGAAATCAAAGCGATCCAAGCCTTTTCTAGTGCTGCACCGAGAGCGCGCAGTGATATATAGTGCCCCAAGAGTTATGCGACGCGTGTCAGTTTCAGAAAAGTCTTTATTGCGAGCACCGTAATCGTCAAGAGACTGCCTGTGCAAATGAAGCGATCTAACACTTTTCTACTGCTGCAACGAGAGCGCGCAGCGATATATAGTGCCCCATAAGTTATGCGACGCGTGTCAGTTTCAGAAAAGGCTTTATTGCGAGCAGCTTAATCGCTAGGAGACTACCTGTGCAAATCAAGGCGACCCAACCCTTTTCTAGTGCTGCAGCGAGAGCGCGCAGTGATATATAGTGCCCCAAGAGTTATGCGACGCGTGTCAGTTTCAGAAAAGTCTTTATTGCGAGCAGCGTAATCGTCAGGAGACTGCCTGTGCAAATCAAAGCGATCCATCCATTTTCTAGTGCTGCAGCTAGAGCGCGCAGAGATATATCGCGCCCCAAGAGTTATGCGACGCGTGTCAGTTTCAGAAAAGTCTTTACTAAGAGCAGCGTAATCGTCAGGAGACTGCGTGTGCAAATAAAGGCGATCCAGCCTCTTTCTAGTGCTGCAGCGAGAGCGCGCAGCGATATATAGTGCCCCAAGAGTTATGTGACGCGTGTCAGTTTCAGAAAAGGCTTTATTGCGAGCAGCGTAAGCGCCAGGAGACTGCCTGTGCAAATCTAGGCGATCCAACCCTTTTCCAGTGCTGCAGCGAGAGCGCGCAGCGATTTATAGTGCCCCAAGAGTTATGCGACGCGTGTCAGTTTCAGAAAACTCTTTATTGCGAGCAGCATAATCGTCAGGCGACTGCCTGTGCAAATCAAGGCGATCCAACCCTGTTCTAGTGCTGCAGCGAGAGCGCGCAGCGATATATAGTGCCCCAAGAGTTATGCGACGTGTGTCAGCATCAGAAAAGGCTTCATTGCGAGCAGCGTAATCGTCAGGAGACTGCGTGTGGAAATCAAAGCGATCCAAGCCTTTTCTAGTGCTGCACCGAGAGCGCGCAGTGATATATAGTGCCCCAAGAGTTATGCGACGCGTGTCAGTTTCAGAAAAGTCTTTATTGCGAGCACCGTAATCGTCAAGAGACTGCCTGTGCAAATGAAGCGATCTAACACTTTTCTACTGCTGCAACGAGAGCGCGCAGCGATATATAGTGCCCCATAAGTTATGCGACGCGTGTCAGTTTCAGAAAAGGCTTTATTGCGAGCAGCTTAATCGCTAGGAGACTACCTGTGCAAATCAAGGCGACCCAACCCTTTTCTAGTGCTGCAGCGAGAGCGCGCAGTGATATATAGTGCCCCAAGAGTTATGCGACGCGTGTCAGTTTCAGAAAAGTCTTTATTGCGAGCAGCGTAATCGTCAGGAGACTGCCTGTGCAAATCAAAGCGATCCATCCATTTTCTAGTGCTGCAGCTAGAGCGCGCAGAGATATATCGCGCCCCAAGAGTTATGCGACGCGTGTCAGTTTCAGAAAAGTCTTTACTAAGAGCAGCGTAATCGTCAGGAGACTGCGTGTGCAAATAAAGGCGATCCAGCCTCTTTCTAGTGCTGCAGCGAGAGCGCGCAGCGATATATAGTGCCCCAAGAGTTATGTGACGCGTGTCAGTTTCAGAAAAGGCTTTATTGCGAGCAGCGTAAGCGCCAGGAGACTGCCTGTGCAAATCTAGGCGATCCAACCCTTTTCCAGTGCTGCAGCGAGAGCGCGCAGCGATTTATAGTGCCCCAAGAGTTATGCGACGCGTGTCAGTTTCAGAAAACTCTTTATTGCGAGCAGCATAATCGTCAGGCGACTGCCTGTGCAAATCAAGGCGATCCAACCCTGTTCTAGTGCTGCAGCGAGAGCGCGCAGCGATATATAGTGCCCCAAGAGTTATGCGACGTGTGTCAGCATCAGAAAAGGCTTTATTGCGAGCAGCGTCATCGTCAGGAGACTGCGTGTGCAAATCAAGGCGATCCAACCCTTTTCTAGCGCTGCAGCGAGAGCGCGCAGCCATATATAGCCCCCCGAGTGTTATGCGACGCGTGTCAGTTTCAGAAAAGTTTTTATTGCGAGAAGCGTAATCGTCAGGAGACTACCTGTGCAAATCGAGGCGATCGAACCCTTTTTTAATGCTGCAGCGAGAGCGCGTAGCGATATATAGTGCCCCAAGAGCTATGCGACGCGTGTCAGTTTCAGAAAAGGCTTTATTGCGAGCAGCGTAATCGCCAGGAGACTGCCTGTGCAAATCAAGGCGATTCATCCATTTTCTAGTGCTGCAGCTAGAGCGCGCAGAGATATATCGCGCCCCAAATGTTATGCGACGCGTGTCAGTTTCAGAAAAGGCTTTATTGCGTGTAGCTTAATCGCTAGGAGACTACCTGTGCAAATCATGGCGATCCAACCCTTTTCTAGTGCTGCAGCGAGAGCGCGCAGTGATGTATAGTGCCCCAAGAGTTATGCGACGCGTGTAAGTTTCAGAAAAGGCTTTAGAGCGAGCAGCGTAAACGTCAGGAGACTGCCTGTGCAAATCAAGGCGATCCAACCCTTTTCTAGTGCTGCAGCGAGAGCGCGCAGCGATATATAGTGCCCCAAGAGGTATGCGACGCGTGTCAGTTTCAGAAAAGTTTTTATTGCTAGCAGCGTAATCGTTAGGAGGCTGCCTGTGCAAATCGAGGTGATCCAACCCTTTTTAAGGTTGTAGCGAGAGCGAGCAGCGATATATCGCGCCCCAAATGTTATGCGACGCGTGTCAGTTTCAGAAAAGTCTTTACTAAGAGCAGCGTAATCGTCAGGAGACTGCCTGTGCAAATAAAGGCGATCCAACCTCTTTCTAGTGCTGCAGCGTGAGCGCGCAGCCATATATAGCCCCCCGAGTGTTATGCGACGCGTGTCAGTTTCAGAAAAGTTTTTATTGCGAGAAGCGTAATCGTCAGGAGACTACCTGTGCAAATGGAGGCGATCGAACCCTTTTTTAATGCTGCCACGAGAGCGCGTCGCGATATATCGCGCCCCAAATGTTATGCGACGCGTGTCAGTTTCAGAAAAGGCTTTATTGCGTGTAGCTTAATCGCTAGGAGACTACCTGTGCAAATCAAGGTGATCCAACCCTTTTCTAGTGCTGCAGCGAGAGCGCGCAGTGATATATAGTGCCTCAAGAGTTATACGACGCGTGTCAGCTTCAGAAAAGGCTTTATTGCGACCAGCGTAAACGTCAGGAGACTGCCTGTGCAAATCAAGGCGATCCAACCCTTTTCTAGTGCTGCAGCGAGAGCGCGCAGCGATATATAGTGCCACAAGAGTTATGCGACGCGTGTAAGTTTCAGAAAAGGCTTCATTGCGAGCACCGTAATCGTCAAGAGACTGCCTGTGCAAATGAAGCGATCTAACACTTTTCTACTGATGCAACGAGAGCGCGCAGCGATATATAGTGCCCCATAAGTTATGCGACGCGTGTCAGTTTCAGGAAAGGCTTTATTGCGAGCAGCTTAATCGCTAGGAGACTACCTGTGCAAATCAAGGCGATCCAACCCTTTTCTAGTGCTGCAGCGAGAGCGCGCAGTGATATATAGTGCCCCAAGAGTTATGCGACGCGCGTCAGTTTCAGAAAAGTCTTTATTGCGAGCAGCGTGAACGTCAGGAGACTGCCTGTGCAAATCAAGGCGATCCAACCATTTTCTAGTGCTGCAGCTAGAGCGCGCAGAGATATATCGCGCCCCAAGAGTTATGCGACGCGTGTCAGTTTCAGAAAAGTCTTTACTAAGAGCAGCGTAATCGTCAGGAGACTGCGTGTGCAAATAAAGGCGATCCAGCCTCTTTCTAGTGCTGCAGCGAGAGCGCGCAGCGATATATAGTGCCCCAAGAGTTATGTGACGCGTGTCAGTTTCAGAAAAGGCTTTATTGCGAGCAGCGTAAGCGCCAGGAGACTGCCTGTGCAAATCTAGGCGATCCAACCCTTTTCCAGTGCTGCAGCGAGAGCGCGCAGCGATATATAGTGCCCCAAGAGTTATGCGACGCGTGTCAGTTTCAGAAAACTCTTTATTGCGAGCAGCATAATCGTCAGGAGACTGCCTGTGCAAATCATGGCGATCCAATCCTTTTCTAGTCCTGCAGCGAGAGCGCGTAGCCATATGTAGTGCCCCAAGAGTTATGCGACACGTGTCAGCTTCAGAAAAGGCTTTATTGCGAGCAGCGTAAACGTCAGGAGACTGCCTGTGCAAATCAAGGCGATTCAACCCTTTTCTAGTGTTGCAGCGAGAGTGCGCAGTGATATATTGTGCCCCAAGAGTTATGCAACGTGTGTAAGTTTCAGAAAACGCTTTATTGCGAGCAGCGTAAACGTCAGGAGACTGCCTGTGCAAATCGAGGCGATCGAACCCTTTTCTAGTGCTGCAGCAAGAGCGCGCAGCGATATATAGTGCTCCAAGAGTTATCCGACGCGTGTCAGTTCCAGAAAAGTCTTTATTGCAAGCAGCGTAATCGTCAGGAGACTGCCTGTGCAAATCAAGGCGATCCAACCCTTTTCTAGTGTTGGAGCGAGAGCGCGCAGCGATATATAGTGCCCCAAGAGTGATGCGACGTGTGTCAGTTTCAGAAAAGGCTTTATTGCGAGCAGCTTAATCGCTAGGCGACTGCCTGTTCAAATCGAGGTGATCGAACCCTTTTATAATGCTGCAGCGAGAGCACGTAGCGATTTATAGAGCCCCAAGAGTTATGCGACGCGTGTCAGCTTCAGAAAAGGCTTTATTGCGAGCAGCGTAAACGTCAGGAGACTGCCTGTGCAAATCAAGGCGATCCAACCCTTTTCGAGTGCTGCAGCGAGTGCGCGCAGCGATATATTGTGCCCCAAAAGTTATGCGACGCGTGCAAATTTCAGAAAAGGCTTTATTGCGAGCAGCGTAATTGTCAGGAAACTGCCTGTGCAAATCGAGGCGATCCAACCCTTTTCTAGTGCTGCAGCGAGAGCACACAGCGATATATAGTGCTCCAAGAGTTATGCGACGCGTGTCAGCTTCAGAAAAGGCTTCACTGCGAGCAGCGTAATCGTCAGGAGACTGCGTGTGGAAATCAAAGCGATCCAAGCCTTTTCTGGTGCTGCACCGAGAGCGCGCAGTGATATATTGTGCCCCAAGAGTTATGCGACGCGTGTCAGTTTCAGAAAAGTCTTTATTGCGAGCAGCGTAATCGTCAAGACACTGCCTGTGCAAATCAAGCGATCTAATACTTTTCTACTGCTGCAGCGAGAGCGCGCAGCGATATATAGTGCCCTATGAGTTATGCGACGCGTGTCAGTTTCAGAAAAGGCTTTATTGCGAGCAGCTTAATCGCTAGGAGACTACCTGTGCAAATCAAGGCGATCCGACCCTTTTCTAGTGCTGCAGCGAGAGCGCGCAGTGATATATAGTGGCGCAAGAGTTATGCGACGCGTGTAAGTTTCAGAAAAGGCTTTATTGCGAGCAGCGTCATCGTCAGGAGACTGCGTGTGCAAATCAAGGCGATCCAACCCTTTTCTAGTGCTGCAGCGAGAGCGCGCAGTGATATATATTGTCCCAAGAGTTATGCGACGCGTGTCAGTTTCAGAAAAGTCTTTCTTGCGAGCAGCGTAATCGTCAGGAGACTGCCTGTGCAAATAATGGCGATCCAACCCTTTTCTAGTCCTGCAGCGAGAGCGCGCAGCGATATATAGTGTCCCAAGAGTTATGCGACGCGTGTCAGTTTCAGAAAAGCCTTTATTGCGAGCAGCGTAATCGCCAGGAGACTGCCTGTGCAAATCATGGCGATTCATCCATTTTCTAGTGCTGCCGCGAGAGCGCGCAGAGATATATCGCGCCCCAAATGTTATGCGACGCGTGTCAGTTTCAGAAAAGGCTTTATTGCGTGTAGCTTAATCGCTAGGAGGCTACCTGTGCAAATCAAGGCGATCCTACCCTTTTCTAGTACTGCAGCGAGAGCGCGCAGTGATATATAGTGCCCCAAGAGTTATGCGACGCGTGTAAGTTTCAGAAAAGGCTTTAGAGCGAGCAGCGTAAACGTCAGGAGACTGCCTGTGCAAATCAAGGCGATCCAACCCTTTTCTAGTGCTGCAGCGAGAGCGCGCCGCGATATATAGTGCCCCAAGAGTTATGAGACGCGTGTCAGTTTCAGAAAAGGCTTTATTGCGAGCAGCGTAAACTTCAGGAGACTGCCTGTGCAAATCAAGGCAATCCAACCCTTTTCTACTGCTGCAGCGAGAGCGCGCAGCGATATATAGTGCCCCAAGAGGTATGCGACGCGTGTCAGTTTCAGAAAAGTTTTTATTGCTAGCAGCGTAATTGTTAGGAGCCTGCCTGTGCAAATCGAGGTGATCCAACCCTTTTCTAAGGTTGCAGCAAGAGCGAGGAGCGATATATCGCGCCCCAAATGTTATGCGACGCGTGTCAGTTTCAGAAAAGTCTTTACTAAGAGCAGCGTAATCGTCAGGAGACTGCCTGTGCAAATAAAGGCGATCGAACCTCTTTCTAGTGCTGCAGCGAGAGCGCGCAGCCATATATAGCCCCCCGAGTGTTATGCGACGCGTGTCAGTTTCAGAAAAGTTTTTATTGCGAGAAGCGTAATCGTCAGGAGACTACCTGTGCAAATCGAGGCGATCGAACCCTTTTTTAATGCTGCCACGAGAGCGCGTCGCGATATATAGTGCCCCAAGAGTTATGCGACGCGTGTCAGTTTCAGAAAAGTTGTTATTGCGAGCAGCGAAATCGTCAGGAGTCTGCCTTTGCAAATCGAGGCGATTGAACCCTTTTATAATGCTGCAGCGAGAGCGCGTAGCGATATATAGTGCCCCAAGAGTTATGCGACGCGTGTCAGCTTCAGAAAAGTATCTGTTGCGAGCAGCGTAATCGTCAGGAGACTGCCTGTGCAAATCATGGCGATCCAATCCTTTTCTAGTCCTGCAGCGAGAGCGCGCACCGATATATAGTGCCCCAAGAGCTAAGCGACGCGTGTCAGCTTCAGAAAAGGCTTTATTGCGAGCAGCGTAAACGTCAGGAGACTGCCTGTGCAAATCAAGGCGATCCAACCCTTTTCTAGTGCTGCAGCGAGAGCGCGCAGCGATATATAGTGCCACAAGAGTTATGCGACGCGTGTAAGTTTCAGAAAAGGCTTTATTGCGAACAGCGTAAACGTCAGGAGACTGCCTGTGCAAATCATGGCGATCCAACCCTTTTCTAGTGCTGCAGCGAGAGCGCGCAGCGATATATAGTGCCCCAAGAGTTATGCGACGCGTGTCACCTTCAGAAAAGGCTTCATTGCGAGCAGCGTAATCGTCAGGAGACTGCGTGTGGAAATCAAAGCGATCCAAGCCTTTTCTAGCGCTGCACCGAAAGCGCGCAGTGATATATAGTGCCCCAAGAGTTATGCGACGCGTGTCAGTTTCAGAAAAGTCTTTATTGCGAGCACCGTAATCGTCAAGAGACTGCCTGTGCAAATGAAGCGATCTAACACTTTTCTACTGCTGCAACGAGAGCGCGCAGCGATATATAGTGCCCCATAAGTTATGCGACGCGTGTCAGTTTCAGAAAAGGCTTTATTGCGAGCAGCTTAATCGCTAGGAGACTACCTGTGCAAATCAAGGCGATCCAACCCCTTTCTAGTGCTGCAGCGAGAGCGCGCAGTGATATATAGTGCCCCAAGAGTTATGCGACGCGTGCCAGTTTCAGAAAAGTCTTTATTGCGAGCAGCGTAATCGTCAGGAGACTGCCTGTGCAAATAAAGGCGATCCAGCCTCTTTCTAGTGCTGCAGCGAGAGCGCGCAGCGATATATAGTGCCCCAAGAGTTATGTGACGCGTGTCAGTTTCAGAAAAGGCTTTATTGCGAGTAGCGTAAGCGCCAGGAGACTGCCTGTGCAAATCTAGGCGATCCAACCCTTTTCCAGTGCTGCAGCGAGAGCGCGCAGCGATGTATAGTGCCCCAAGAGTTATGCGACGCGTGTCAGTTTCAGAAAACTCTTTATTGCGAGCAGCATAATCGTCAGGAGACTGCCTGTGCAAATCAAGGCGATCCAACCCTTTTCTAGTGCTGCAGCGAGAGCGCGCAGCGATATATAGTGCCCCAAGAGTTATGCGACGCGTGTAAGTTTCAGAAAAGGCTTATAGCGAGCAGTGTAAACGTCAGGACACTGCTTGTGCAAATCAAGGCGATCGAACCCTTTTATAATGCTGCAGCGAGAGCGCGTAGCGATATATAGTGCCCCAAGAGTTATGCGACGTGTGTCAGCATCAGAAAAGGCTTTATTGCGAGCAGCGTCATCGTCAGGAGACTGCGTGTGCAAATCAAGGCGATCCAACCCTTTTCTAGGGCTGCAGCGAGAGCGCGCAGTGATATATATTGTCCCAAGAGTTATGCGACGCGTGTCAATTTCAGAAAAGGCTTTATTGCGAGCAGGGTAATCGCCAGGAGACTGCTTGTGCAAATCAAGGCGATTCATCCCTTTTCTAGTGCTGCAGCTAGAGCGCGCAGAGATATATCGCGCCCCAAATGTTATGCGACGCGTGTTAGTTTCAGAAAAGGCTTTATTGCGTGTAGCTGAATCGCTAGGAGACTACCTGTGCAAATCAAGGCGATCCAACCCTTTTCTAGTGCTGCAGCGAGAGCGCGCAGTGATATATAGTGCCCCAAGAGTTATGCGACGCGTGTAAGTTTCAGAAAAGGCTTTAGAGCGAGCAGCGTAAACGTCAGGAGACTGCCTGTGCAAATCAAGGCGATATAACCCTTTTCTAGTGCTGCAGCGAGAGCGCGCCGCGATATATAGTGCCCCAAGAGTTATGAGACGCGTTTCAGTTTCAGAAAAGGCTTTATTGCGAGCAGCTTATTCGCTAGGAGACTGCCTGTGCAAATCGAGGCGATCGAACCCTTTTATAATGCTGCAGCGAGAGCGCGTAGCCATATGTAGTGCCCCAAGAGTTATGCGACACGTGTCAGCTTCAGAAAAGGCTTTATTGCGAGCAGCGTAAACGTCAGGAGACTGCCTGTGCAAATCAAGGCGATTCAACCCTTTTCTAGTGCTGCAGCGAGAGTGCGCAGTGATATATTGTGCCCCAAGAGTTATGCAACGTGTGTAAGTTTCAGAAAAAGCTTTATCGCGAGCAGCGTAAACGTCAGGAGACTGCCTGTGCAAATCAAGGCGATCCAACCCTTTTCTAGTGCTGCAGCGAGAGCGCGCAGCGATATATAGTGCCCGAAGAGGTATGCGACGCGTGTAAGTTTCAGAAAAGTTTTTATTGCTAGCAGCGTAATTGTTAGGAGGCTGCCTGTGCAAATCGAGGTGATCCAACCCTTTTCTAAGGTTGTAGCGAGAGCGAGCAGCGATATATCGCGCCCCAAATGTTATGCGACGCGTGTCAGTTTCAGAAAAGTCTTTACCAAGAGCAGCGTAATCGTCAGGAGACTGCCTGTGCAAATAAAGGCGATCCAACCTCTTTCTAGTGCTGCAGCGAGAGCGCGCAGCCATATATAGCCCCCCGAGTGTTATGCGACGCGTGTCAGTTTCAGAAAAGTTTTTATTGCGAGAAGCGTAATCGTCAGGAGACTACCTGTGCAAATCGAGGCGATCGAACCCTTTTTTAATGCTGCCACGAGAGCGCGTCGCGATATATAGTGCCCCAAGAGTTATGCGACGCGTGTCAGTTTCAGAAAAGTTTTTATTGCGAGCAGCGTAATCGTCAGGAGACTGCGTGTGGAAATCAAAGCGATCCAAGCCTTTTCTAGTGCTGCACCGAAAGCGCGCAGTGATATATAGTGCCCCAAGAGTTATGCGACGCGTGTCAGTTTCAGAAAAGTCTTTATTGCGAGCACCGTAATCGTCAAGAGCCTGCCTGTGCAAATGAAGCGATCTAACACTTTTCTACTGCTGCAACGAGAGCGCGCAGCGATATATAGTGCCCCATAAGTTATGGGACGCGTGTCAGTTTCAGAAAAGGCTTTATTGCGAGCAGCTTAATCGCTAGGAGACTACCTGTGCAAATCAAGGCGATCCAACCCCTTTCTAGTGCTGCAGCGAGAGCGCGCAGTGATATATAGTGCCCCAAGAGTTATGCGACGCGTGCCAGTTTCAGAAAAGTCTTTATTGCGAGCAGCGTAATCGTCAGGAGACTGCCTGTGCAAATAAAGGCGATCCAGCCTCTTTCTAGTGCTGCAGCGAGAGCGCGCAGCGATATATAGTGCCCCAAGAGTTATGTGACGCGTGTTAGTTTCAGAAAAGGCTTTATTGCGAGCAGCGTAAGCGCCAGGAGACTGCCTGTGCAAATCTAGGCGATCCAACCCTTTTCTAGTGCTGCAGCGAGAGCGCGCAGCGATATATAGTGCCCCAAGAGTTATGCGACGCGTGTAAGTTTCAGAAAAGGCTTTATAGCGAGCAGTGTAAACGTCAGGACACTGCTTGTGCAAATCAAGGCGATCGAACCCTTTTATAATGCTGCAGCGAGAGCGCGTAGCGATATATAGTGCCCCAAGAGTTATGCGACGTGTGTCAGCATCAGAAAAGGCTTTATTGCGAGCAGCGTCATCGTCAGGAGACTGCGTGTGCAAATCAAGGCGATCCAACCCTTTTCTAGTGCTGCAGCGAGAGCGCGCAGTGATATATATTGTCCCAAGAGTTATGCGACGCGTGTCAGTTTCAGAAAAGTCTTTCTTGCGAGCAGCGTAATCGTCAGGAGACTGCCTGTGCAAATCATGGCGATCCAACCCTTTTCTAGCCCTGCAGCGAGAGCGCGCAGCGATATATAGTGCCCCAATAGTTATGCGACGCGTGTCAATTTCAGAAAAGGCTTTATTGCGAGCAGCGTAATCGCCAGGAGACTGCCTGTGCAAATCAAGGCGATTCATCCATTTTCTAGTGCTGCAGCTAGAGCGTGCAGAGATATATCGCGCCCCAAATGTTATGCGACGCGTGTTAGTTTCAGAAAAGGCTTTATTGCGTGTAGCTGAATCGCTAGGAGACTACCTGTGCAAATCAAGGCGATCCAACCCTTTTCTAGTGCTGCAGCGAGAGCGCGCAGTGATATATAGTGCCCCAAGAGTTATGCGACGCGTGTAAGTTTCAGAAAAGGCTTTAGAGCGAGCAGCGTAAACGTCAGGAGACTGCCTGTGCAAATCAAGGCGATCCAACCCTTTTCTAGTGCTGCAGCGAGAGCGCGCCGCGATATATAGTGCCCCAAGAGTTATGAGACGCGTTTCAGTTTCAGAAAAGGCTTTATTGCGAGCAGCTTATTCGCTAGGAGACTGCCTGTGCAAATCGAGGCGATCGAACCCTTTTATAATGCTGCAGCGAGAGCGCGTAGCCATATGTAGTGCCCCAAGAGTTATGCGACACGTGTCAGCTTCAGAAAAGGCTTTATTGCGAGCAGCGTAAACGTCAGGAGACTGCCTGTGCAAAGCAAGGCGATTCAACCCTTTTCTAGTGCTGCAGCGAGAGTGCGCAGTGATATATTGTGCCCCAAGAGTTATGCAACGTGTGTAAGTTTCAGAAAACGCTTTATTGCGAGCAGCGTAAACGTCAGGAGACTGCCTGTGCAAATCAAGGCGATCCAACCCTTTTCTAGTGCTGCAGGGAGAGCGCGCAGCGATATATAGTGCCCCAAGAGGTATGCGACGCGTGTAAGTTTCAGAAAAGTTTTTATTGCTAGCAGCGTAATTGTTAGGAGGCTGCCTGTGCAAATTGAGGTGATCGAACCCTTTTCTAAGGTTGTAGCGAGAGCGAGCAGCGATATATCGCGCCCCAAATGTTATGCGACGCGTGTCAGTTTCAGAAAAGTCTTTACTAAGAGCAGCGTAATCGTCAGCAGACTGCCTGTGCAAATAAAGGCGATCCAACCTCTTTCTAGTGCTGCAGCGAGAGCGCGCAGCCATATATAGCCCCCCGAGTGTTATGCGACGCGTGTCAGTTTCAGAAAAGTTTTTATTGCGAGAAGCGTAATCGTCAGGAGACTACCTGTGCAAATCGAGGCGATCGAACCCTTTTTTAATGCTGCCACGAGAGCACGTCGCGATATATAGTGCCCCAAGAGTTATGCGACGCGTGTCAGTTTCAGAAAAGTTTTTATTGCGAGCAGCGTAATCGTCAGGAGTCTGCCTTTGCAAATCGAGGCGATTGAACCCTTTTATAATGCTGCAGCGAGAGCGCGTAGCGATATATAGTGCCCCAAGAGTTATGCGACGCGTGTCAGCTTCAGAAAAGTATTTGTTGCGAGCAGCGTAATCGTCAGGAGACTGCCTGTGCAAATCATGGCGATCCAATCCTTTTCTAGTCCTGCAGCGAGAGCGCGCACCGATATATAGTGCCCCAAGAGCTATGCGACGCGTGTCAGTTTCAGAAAAGGCTTTATTGCGAGCAGCGTAATCGCCAGGAGACTGCCTGTGCAAATCAAGGCGATTCATCCATTTTCTAGTGCTGCAGCTAGAGCGCGCAGAGATATATCGCGCCCCAAATGTTATGCGACGCGTGTCAGTTTCAGAAAAGGCTTTATTGCGTGTAGCTTAATCGCTAGGAGACTACCAGTGCAAATCAAGGCGATCCAACCCTTTTCTAGTGCTGCAGCGAGAGCGCGCAGTGATATATAGTGCCCCAAGAGTTATGCGACGCGTGTAAGTTTCAGAAAAGGCTTTAGAGCGAGCAGCGTAAACGTCAGGAGACTGCCTGTGCAAATCAAGGCGATCCAACCCTTTTCTAGTGCTGCAGCGAGAGCGCGCAGCGATATATAGTGCCCCAAGAGTTCTGAGACGCGATTTAGTTTCAGAAAAGGCTTTATTGCGAGCAGCTTATTCGCTAGGAGACTGCCTGTGCAAATCGAGGCGATCGAACCCTTTTATAATGCTGCAGCGAGAGCGCGTAGCCATATGTAGTGCCCCAAGAGTTATGCGACACGCGTCAGCTTCAGAAAAGGCTTTATTGCGAGCAGCGTAAACGTCAGGAGACTGCCTGTGCAAATCAAGGCGATTTAACCCTTTTCTAGTGCTGCAGCGAGAGTGCGCAGTGATATATTGTGCCCCAAGAGTTATGCAACGTGTGTAAGTTTCAGAAAACGCTTTATTGCGAGCAGCGTAAACGTCAGCAGTCTGCCTGTGCAAATCAAGGCGATCCAACCCTTTTCTAGTGCTGCAGCGAGAGCGCGCAGCGATATATAGTGCCCCAAGAGGTATGCGACGCGTGTCAGTTTCAGAAAAGTTTTTATTGCTAGCAGCGTAATTGTTAGGAGGCTGCCTGTGCAAATCGAGGTGATCCAACCCTTTTCTAAGGTTGTAGCGAGAGCGAGCAGCGATATATCGCGCCCCAAATGTTATGCGACGCGTGTCAGTTTCAGAAAAGTCTTTACTAAGAGCAGCGTAATCGTCAGGAGACTGCCTGTGCAAATAAAGGCGATCCAACCTCTTTCTAGTGCTGCAGCGAGAGCGCGCAGCCATATATAGCCCCCCGAGTGTTACGCGACGCGTGTCAGTTTCAGAAAAGTTTTTATTGCGAGAAGCGTAATCGTCAGGAGACTACCTGTGCAAATCGAGGCGATCGAACCCTTTTTTAATGCTGCCACGAGAGCGCGTCGCGATATATAGTGCCCCAAGAGTTATGCGACGCGTGTCAGTTTCAGAAAAGTTTTTATTGCGAGCAGCGTAATCGTCAGGAGACTGCCTTTGCAAATCGAGGCGATTGAACCCTTTTATAATGCTGCAGCGAGAGCGCGTAGCGATATATAGTGCCCCAAGAGTTATGCGACGCGTGTCAGCTTCAGAAAAGTATTTGTTGCGAGCAGCGTAATCGTCAGGAGACTGCCTGTGCAAATCATGGCGATCCAATGCATTTCTAGTCCTGCAGCGAGAGCGCGCACCGATATATAGTGCCCCAAGAGCTATGCGACGCGTGTCAGTTTCAGAAAAGGCTTTATTGCGAGCAGCGTAATCGCCAGGAGACTGCCTGTGCAAATCTAGGCGATCCAACCCTTTTGCAGTGCTGCAGCGAGAGCGCGCAGCGATATATAGTGCCCCAAGAGTTATGCGACGCGTGTCAGTTTCAGAAAACTCTTTATTGCGAGCAGCATAATCGTCAGGAGACTGCCTGTGCAAATCAAGGCGATCCAACCCTTTTCTAGCGCTGCAGCGAGAGCGCGCAGCGATATTGTGCCCCAAGGGTTATGCGACGCATGTCAGCTTCAGAAAAGGCTTCATTGCGAGCAGCGTAATCGTCAGGAGACTGCGTGTGCAAATCAAGGCGATCCAACCTTTTTCTAGTGTTGCAGCGAGAGCGTGCAGCGATATATAGTGCCCCAAGAGGTATGCGACGCGTGTCAGCTTCAGAAAAGGCTTCATTGCGAGCAGCGTAATCGTCAGGAAACTGCCTGTGCAAATCGAGGCGATCGAACCCTTTTCTAGTGCTGCAGCAAGAGCGCGCAGCGATATATAGTGCTCCAAGAGTTATGCGACGCGTGTCAGTTTCAGAAAAGTCTTTATTGCAAGCAGCGTAATCGTCAGGAGACTGCCTGTGCAAATCAAGGCGATCCAACCCTTTTCTAGTGTTGGAGCGAGAGCGCGCAGCGATATATAGTGCCCCAAGAGTGATGCGACGCGTGTCAGTTTCAGAAAAGGCTTTATTGCGAGCAGCTTAATCGCTAGGCGACTGCCTGTTCAAATCGAGGTGATCGAACCCTTTTATAATGCTGCAGCGAGAGCGCGTAGCGATTTATAGAGCCCCAAGAGTTATGCGACGCGTGTCAGTTTCAGAAAACTCTTTATTGCGAGCTGCGTAATCGTCAGGAGACTGCCTGTGCAAATCGAGGCGATCCAACCCTTTTCTTGTCCTGCAGCGAGAGCGCGCAGCGATATATAGTGCCCCAAGAGTTATGCGACGCGTGTCAGTTTCAGAAAAGGCTTTATTGCGAGCAGCGTAATCGCCAGGAGACTGCCTGTTCAAATCTAGGCGATCCAACCCTTTTGCAGTGCTGCAGCGAGAGCGCGCAGCGATATATAGTGCCCCAAGAGTTATGCGACGCGTGTCAGTTTCAGAAAACTCTTTATTGCGAGCAGCATAATCTTCAGGAGATTGCCTGTGCAAATCAAGGCGATCCAACCCTTTTCTAGTCCTGCAGCGAGAGCGCGCACCGATATATAGTGCCCCAAGAGCTATGCGACGCGTGTCAGTTTCAGAAAAGGCTTTATTGCGAGCAGCGTAATCGCCAGGAGACTGCCTGTGCAAATCAAGGCGATTCATCCATTTTCTAGTGCTGCAGCTAGAGCGCGCAGAGATATATCGCGCCCCAAATGTTATGCGACGCGTGTCAGTTTCAGAAAAGGTTTTATTGCGTGTAGCTTAATCGCTAGGAGACTACCAGTGCAAATCAAGGCGATCCAACCCTTTTCTAGTGCTGCAGCGAGAGCGCGCAGTGATATATAGTGCCCCAAGAGTTATGCGACGCGTGTAAGTTTCAGAAAAGGCTTTAGAGCGAGCAGCGTAAACGTCAGGAGACTGCCTGTGCAAATCAAGGCGATCCAACCCTTTTCTAGTGCTGCAGCGAGAGCGCGCAGCGATATATAGTGCCCCAAGAGTTCTGAGACGCGAGTCAGTTTCAGAAAAGGCTTTATTGCGAGCAGCTTATTCGCTAGGAGACTGCCTGTGCAAATCGAGGCGATCGAACCCTTTTATAATGCTGCAGCGAGAGCGCGTAGCCATATGTAGTGCCCCAAGAGTTATGCGACACGCGTCAGCTTCAGAAAAGGCTTTATTGCGAGCAGCGTAAACGTCAGGAGACTGCCTGTGCAAATCAAGGCGATTCAACCCTTTTCTAGTGCTGCAGCGAGAGTGCGCAGTGATATATTGTGCCCCAAGAGTTATGCAACGTGTGTAAGTTTCAGAAAACGCTTTATTGCGAGCAGCGTAAACGTCAGCAGTCTGCCTGTGCAAATCAAGGCGATCCAACCCTTTTCTAGTGCTGCAGCGAGAGCGCGCAGCGATATATAGTGCCCCAAGAGGTATGCGACGCGCGTCAGTTTCAGAAAAGTTTTTATTGCTAGCAGCGTAATTGTTAGGAGGCTGCCTGTGCAAATCGAGGTGATCCAACCCTTTTCTAAGGTTGTAGCGAGAGCGAGCAGCGATATATCGCGCCCCAAATGTTATGCGACGCGTGTCAGTTTCAGAAAAGTCTTTACTAAGAGCAGCGTAATCGTCAGGAGACTGCCTGTGCAAATCATGGCGATCCAATGCATTTCTAGTCCTGCAGCGAGAGCGCGCACCGATATATAGTGCCCCAAGAGTTATGCGACGCGTGTCAGTTTCAGAAAACTCTTTATTGCGAGCAGCATAATCGTCAGGAGACTGCCTGTGCAAATCAAGGCGATCCAACCCTTTTCTAGCGCTGCAGCGAGAGCGCGCAGCGATATTGTGCCCCAAGGGTTATGCGACGCATGTCAGCTTCAGAAAAGGCTTCATTGCGAGCAGCGTAATCGTCAGGAGACTGCGTGTGCAAATCAAGGCGATCCAACCTTTTTCTAGTGTTGCAGCTTGAGCGTGCAGCGATATATAGTGCCCCAAGAGGTATGCGACGCGTGTCAGCTTCAGAAAAGGCTTCATTGCGAGCAGCGTAATCGTCAGGAAACTGCCTGTGCAAATCGAGGCGATCGAACCCTTTTCTAGTGCTGCAGCAAGAGCGCGCAGCGATATATAGTGCTCCAAGAGTTATGCGACGCGTGTCAGTTTCAAAAAAGTCTTTATTGCAAGCAGCGTAATCGTCAGGAGACTGCCTGTGCAAATCAAGGCGATCCAACCCTTTTCTAGTGTTGGAGCGAGAGCGCGCAGCGATATATAGTGCCCCAAGAGTGATGCGACGCGTGTCAGTTTCAGAAAAGGCTTTATTGCGAGCAGCTTAATCGCTAGGCGACTGCCTGTTCAAATCGAGGTGATCGAACCCTTTTATAATGCTGCAGCGAGAGCGCGTAGCGATTTATAGAGCCCCAAGAGTTATGCGACGCGTGTCAGTTTCAGAAAAGGCTTTATTGCGAGCAGCGTAATCGCCAGGAGACTGCCTGTTCAAATCTAGGCGATCCAACCCTTTTGCAGTGCTGCAGCGAGAGCGCGCAGCGATATATAGTGCCCCAAGAGTTATGCGACGCGTGTCAGTTTCAGAAAACTCTTTATTGCGAGCAGCATAATCTTCAGGAGATTGCCTGTGCAAATCAAGGCGATCCAACCCTTTTCTAGTCCTGCAGCGAGAGCGCGCACCGATATATAGTGCCCCAAGAGCTATGCGACGCGTGTCAGTTTCAGAAAAGTTTTTATTGCGAGCAGCGTAATCGTCAGGAGAGTGCCTGTGCAAATCGAGGTGATCCAACCCTTTTCTAACGTTGTACCGAGAGCGAGCAGCAATATGTCGCGCCCCAAATGGTATGCGACGCGTGTCAGTTTCAGAAAAGTCTTTATTGCGAGCAGCGTAAACGTCAGGAGACTGCCTGTGCAAATAAAGGCGATCCAACCTCTTTCTAGTGCTGCAGCGAGAGCGCGCACCCATATATAGCCCCCCGAGTGTTATTCGACGCGTGTCAGTTTCAGAAAAGTTTTTATTGCGAGCTGCGTAATCGTCAGGAGACTGCCTGTGCAAATGGAGGCGATCGAACCCTGTTATAATGCTGCAGCGAGAGCGCGTAGCGATATATAGTGCCCCAAGAGTTATGCGACGCTTGTCAGTTTCAGAAAAGTTTTTATTGCGAGCCGCGTAATCGTCAGGAGACTGCCTGTGCAAATCGAGGCGATCGAACCCTTTTATAATGCTGCAGCGAGAGCGCGTAGCAATATATAGTGCCCAAGGAGTTATGCGACGCGTGTCAGCTTCAGAAAAGGCTTTATTGCGAGCAGCGTAAACGTCAGGAAATGCCTGTGCAAATCAAGGCAATCTAACCCTTTTTTTAGTGCTGCAGCGAGAGCGCGCAGTGATATATAGTACCCCAAGAGGTTTGCGACGCGTGTCAGTTTCAGAAAAGTCTTTATTGCGAGCAGCGTAATCGTCAGGAGACTGCCTGTGCAAATCAAGGCGATCCAACCCTTTTCTAGTGCTGCAGCGAGAGCGCGCAGCGATATATGGTGCCCCAAGAGTTATGCGACGCGTGTCAGTTTCAGAAAAGGCTTTATTGCGAGCAGCGTAATCGCCAGGAGACTGCCTGTTCAAATCTAGGCGATCCAACCCTTTTGCAGTGCTGCAGCGAGAGCGCGCAGCGATATATAGTGCCCCAAGAGTTATGCGACGCGTGTCAGTTTCAGAAAAGTCTTTATTGCGAGCAGCGTAAACGTCAGGAGACTGCCTGTGCAAATAAAGGCGATCCAACCTCTTTCTAGTGCTGCAGCGAGAGCGCGCACCCATATATAGCCCCCCGAGTGTTATTCGACGCGTGTCAGTTTCAGAAAAGTTTTTATTGCGAGCTGCGTAATCGTCAGGAGAGTGCCTGTGCAAATCGAGGCGATCCAACCCTTTTCTAGCGCTGCAGCGAGAGCGCGCAGCGATATATAGTGCCCCAAGAGTTATGAGACGCCTGTCAGTTTCAGAAAAGGCTTTATTGCGAGCAGCTTAATAGCTAGGAGACTGCCTGTGCAAATCGAGGCGATCGAACCCTTTTATAATGCTACAGCGAGAGCGCGTAGCCATATGTAGTGCCCCAAGAGTTATGCGACACGTGTCAGCTTCAGAAAAGGCTTTATTGCAAGCAGCGTAATCGTCAGGAGACTGCCTGTGCAAATCAAGGCGATCCAACCCTTTTCTAGTGTTGGAGCGAGAGCGCGCAGCGATATATAGTGCCCCAAGAGTGATGCGACGCGTGTCAGTTTCAGAAAAGGCTTTATTGCGAGCAACTTAATCGCTAGGCGACTGCCTGTTCAAATCGAGGTGATCGAACCCTTTTATAATGCTGCAGCGAGAGCGCGTAGCGATTTATAGAGCCCCAAGAGTTATGCGACGCGTGTCAGCTTCAGAAAAGGCTTTATTGCGAGCAGCGTAAACGTCAGGAGACTGCCTGTGCAAATCAAGGCGATCCAACCCTTTTCTTGTGCTGCAGGGAGTGCGCGCAGCGATATATTGTGCCCCAAAAGTTATGCGACGCGTGCAAGTTTCAGAAAAGGCTTTATTGCGAGCAGCGTAATCGTCAGGAAACTGCCTGTGCAAATCGAGGCGATCCAACCCTTTTCTGGTGCTGCAGCGAGAGCACACAGCGATATATAGTGCTCCAAGAGTTATGCGACGCGTGTCAGCTTCAGAAAAGGCTTCACTGCGAGCAGCGTAATCGTCAGGAGACTGCGTGTGGAAATCAAAGCGATCCAAGCCTTTTCTGGTGCTGCACCGAGAGCGCGCAGTGATATATATTGCCCCAAGAGTTATGCTACGCGTGTCAGTTTCAGAAAAGCCTTTATTGCGAGCAGCGTAATCGTCAAGACACTGCCTGTGCAAATCAAGCGATCTAACACTTTTCTACTGCTGCAGCGAGACCGCGCAGCGATATATAGTGCCCTATAAGTTATGCGACGCGTGTCAGTTTCATAAAAGGCTTTATTGCGAGCAGCTTAATCGCTAGGAGACTACCTGTACAAATCAAGGCGATCCGACCCTTTTCTAGTGCTGCAGCGAGAGCGCGCAGTGATATATAGTGGCCCAAGAGTTATGCGATGCGTGTAAGTTTCAGAAAAGGCTTTATAGCGAGCAGCGTAATCGTCAGGAAGCTGCCTGTGCAAATCAAGGCGATCAAACCCTTTTCTTTTGCTGCAGCGAGAGCACGCAGGGATATATAATGCCCCAAGAGTTATGCGACGCGTGTAAGTTTCAGAAAAAGCTTTATTGCGAGCAGCTTAATCGCTAGGAGACTGCCTGTGGAAATCGAGGCGATCGAATCCTTTTATAATGCTGCAGCGAGAGCGCGCAGCGATATGTAGTGCCCCAAGAGTTATGCGACGCGTGTAAGTTTCAGAAAAGGCTTTATAGCGAGCAGTGTAAACGTCAGGACACTGCTTGTGCAAATCAAGGCCATCGAACCCTTTTATAATGCTGCAGCGAGAGCGCGTAGCGATATATAGTGCCCCAAGAGTTATGCGACGTGTGTCAGCATCAGAAAAGGCTTTATTGCGAGCAGCGTCATCGTCAGGAGACTGCGTGTGCAAATCAAGGCGATCCAACCCTTTTCTAGTGCTGCAGCGAGAGCGCGCAGTGATATATATTGTCCCAAGAGTTATGCGACGCGTGTCAGTTTCAGAAAAGTCTTTCTTGCGAGCAGCGTAATCGTCAGGAGACTGCCTGTGCAAATCATGGCGATCGAACCCTTTTCTAGTCCTGCAGCGAGAGCGCGCAGCGATATATAGTGCCCCAAGAGTTATGCGACGCGTGTCAGTTTCAGAAAAGGCTGTATTGCGAGCAGCGTAATCGCCAGGAGACTGCCTGTGCAAATCAAGGCGATTCATCCATTTTCAAGTGCTGCAGCTAGAGCGCGCACAGATATATCGCGCCCCAAATGTTATGCGACGCGTGTAAGTTTCAGAAAAGGCTTTAGAGCGAGCAGCGTAAACGTCAGGAGACTGCCTGTGCAAATCAAGGCGATCCAACCCTTTTCTAGTGCTGCAGCGAGAGCGCGCCGCGATATATAGTGCCCCAAGAGGTATGCGACGCGTGTCAGTTTCAGAAAAGTTTTTATTGCTAGCAGCATAATCGTTAGGAGGCTGCCTGTGCAAATCGAGGTGATCCAACCCTTTTCTAAGGTTGTAGCGAGAGCGAGCAGCGATATATCGCGCCCCAAATGTTATGCGACGCGCGTCAGTTTCAGAAAAGTCTTTACTAAGAGCAGCGTAATCGTCAGGAGACTGCCTGTGCAAATAAAGGCGATCCAACCTCTTTCTAGTGCTGCAGCGTGAGCGCGCAGCCATATATAGCCCCCCGAGTGTTATGCGACGCGTGGCACTTTCAGAAAAGTTTTTATTGCGAGAAGCGTAATCGTCAGGAGACTACCTGTGCAAATCGAGGCGATCGAACCCTTTTTTAATGCTGCACCGAGAGCGCGTCGCGATATATAGTGCCCCAATGGCTATGCGACGCGTGTCAGTTTCAGAAAAGGCTTTATTGCGAGCAGCGTAATCGCCAGGAGACTGCCTGTGCAAATCTAGGCGATCCAACCATTTTCCAGTGCTGCAGCGAGATCGCGCAGCGATATATAGTGCCCCAAGAGTTATGCGACGCGTGTCAGTTTCAGAAAACTCTTTATTGCGAGCAGCATAATCGTCAGGAGACTACCTGTGCAAATCAAGGCGATCCAACCCTTTTCTAGCGCTGCAGCGAGAGCGCGCAGCGATATATAGTGCCCCAAGGGTTATGCGACGCGTGTCAGCTTCAGAAAAGGCTTCATTGCGAGCAGCGTAATCGTCAGGAGACTGCCTGTGCAAATCAAGGCGATCCAACCCTTTTCTAGTGTTGCAGTGAGAGCGTGCAGCGATATATAGTGCCCCAAGAGTTATGCGACGCGTGTCAGTTTCAGAAAAGTCTTTATTGCGAGCACCGTAATCGTCAAGAGACTGCCTGTGCAAATGAAGCGATCTAACACTTTTCTACTGCTGCAACGAGAGCGCGCAGCGATATATAGTGCCCCATAAGTTATGCGACGCGTGTCAGTTTCAGAAAAGGCTTTATTGCGAGCAGCTTAATCGCTAGGAGACTACCTGTGCAAATCAAGGCGATCCAACCCTTTTCTAGTGCTGCAGCGAGAGCGCGCAGTGATATATGGTGCCCCAAGAGTTATGCGACGCGTGCAAGTTTCAGAAAAGGCTTTATTGCGAGCAGCGTAATCGTCAGGAAACTGCCTGTGCAAATCGAGGCGATCCAACCCTTTTCTGGTGCTGCAGCGAGAGCACACAGCGATATATAGTGCTCCAAGAGTTATGCGACGCGTGTCAGCTTCAGAAAAGGCTTCACTGCGAGCAGCGTAATCGTCAGGAGACTGCGTGTGGAAATCAAAGCGATCCAAGCCTTTTCTGGTGCTGCACCGAGAGCGCGCAGTGATATATATTGCCCCAAGAGTTATGCTACGCGTGTCAGTTTCAGAAAAGCCTTTATTGCGAGCAGCGTAATCGTCAAGACACTGCCTGTGCAAATCAAGCGATCTAACACTTTTCTACTGCTGCAGCGAGACCGCGCAGCGATATATAGTGCCCTATAAGTTATGCGACGCGTGTCAGTTTCATAAAAGACTTTATTGCGAGCAGCTTAATCCCTAGGAGACTACCTGTACAAATCAAGGCGATCCGACCCTTTTCTAGTGCTGCAGCGAGAGCGCGCAGTGATATATAGTGGCCCAAGAGTTATGCGATGCGTGTAAGTTTCAGAAAAGGCTTTATAGCGAGCAGCGTAATCGTCAGGAAGCTGCCTGTGCAAATCAAGGCGATCAAACCCTTTTCTTTTGCTGCAGCGAGAGCACGCAGGGATATATAATGCCCCAAGAGTTATGCGACGCGTGTAAGTTTCAGAAAAAGCTTTATTGCGAGCAGCTTAATCGCTAGGAGACTGCCTGTGGAAATCGAGGCGATCGAATCCTTTTATAATGCTGCAGCGAGAGCGCGCAGCGATATGTAGTGCCCCAAGAGTTATGCGACGCGTGTAAGTTTCAGAAAAGGCTTTATAGCGAGCAGTGTAAACGTCAGGACACTGCTTGTGCAAATCAAGGCCATCGAACCCTTTTATAATGCTGCAGCGAGAGCGCGTAGCGATATATAGTGCCCCAAGAGTTATGCGACGTGTGTCAGCATCAGAAAAGGCTTTATTGCGAGCAGCGTCATCGTCAGGAGACTGCGTGTGCAAATCAAGGCGATCCAACCCTTTTCTAGTGCTGCAGCGAGAGCGCGCAGTGATATATATTGTCCCAAGAGTTATGCGACGCGTGTCAGTTTCAGAAAAGTCTTTCTTGCGAGCAGCGTAATCGTCAGGAGACTGCCTGTGCAAATCATGGCGATCGAACCCTTTTCTAGTCCTGCAGCGAGAGCGCGCAGCGATATATAGTGCCCCAAGAGTTATGCGACGCGTGTCAGTTTCAGAAAAGGCTGTATTGCGAGCAGCGTAATCGCCAGGAGACTGCCTGTGCAAATCAAGGCGATTCATCCATTTTCAAGTGCTGCAGCTAGAGCGCGCACAGATATATCGCGCCCCAAATGTTATGCGACGCGTGTAAGTTTCAGAAAAGGCTTTAGAGCGAGCAGCGTAAACGTCAGGAGACTGCCTGTGCAAATCAAGGCGATCCAACCCTTTTCTAGTGCTGCAGCGAGAGCGCGCCGCGATATATAGTGCCCCAAGAGGTATGCGACGCGTGTCAGTTTCAGAAAAGTTTTTATTGCTAGCAGCATAATCGTTAGGAGGCTGCCTGTGCAAATCGAGGTGATCCAACCCTTTTCTAAGGTTGTAGCGAGAGCGAGCAGCGATATATCGCGCCCCAAATGTTATGCGACGCGCGTCAGTTTCAGAAAAGTCTTTACTAAGAGCAGCGTAATCGTCAGGAGACTGCCTGTGCAAATAAAGGCGATGCAACCTCTTTCTAGTGCTGCAGCGTGAGCGCGCAGCCATATATAGCCCCCCGAGTGTTATGCGACGCGTGGCACTTTCAGAAAAGTTTTTATTGCGAGAAGCGTAATCGTCAGGAGACTACCTGTGCAAATCGAGGCGATCGAACCCTTTTTTAATGCTGCACCGAGAGCGCGTCGCGATATATAGTGCCCCAATGGCTATGCGACGCGTGTCAGTTTCAGAAAAGGCTTTATTGCGAGCAGCGTAATCGCCAGGAGACTGCCTGTGCAAATCTAGGCGATCCAACCATTTTCCAGTGCTGCAGCGAGAGCGCGCAGCGATATATAGTGCCCCAAGAGTTATGCGACGCGTGTCAGTTTCAGAAAACTCTTTATTGCGAGCAGCATAATCGTCAGGAGACTACCTGTGCAAATCAAGGCGATCCAACCCTTTTCTAGCGCTGCAGCGAGAGCGCGCAGCGATATATAGTGCCCCAAGGGTTATGCGACGCGTGTCAGCTTCAGAAAAGGCTTCATTGCGAGCAGCGTAATCGTCAGGAGACTGCCTGTGCAAATCAAGGCGATCCAACCCTTTTCTAGTGTTGCAGTGAGAGCGTGCAGCGATATATAGTGCCCCAAGAGTTATGCGACGCGTGTCAGTTTCAGAAAAGTCTTTATTGCGAGCACCGTAATCGTCAAGAGACTGCCTGTGCAAATGAAGCGATCTAACACTTTTCTACTGCTGCAACGAGAGCGCGCAGCGATATATAGTGCCCCATAAGTTATGCGACGCGTGTCAGTTTCAGAAAAGGCTTTATTGCGAGCAGCTTAATCGCTAGGAGACTACCTGTGCAAATCAAGGCGATCCAACCCTTTTCTAGTGCTGCAGCGAGAGCGCGCAGTGATATATGGTGCCCCAAGAGTTATGCGACGCGTGTCAGTTTCAGAAAAGTCTTTACTAAGAGCAGCGTAATCGTCAGGAGACTGCGTGTGCAAATAATGGCGATCCAGCCTCTTTCTTGTGCTGCAGCGAGAGCGCGCAGCGATATATAGTGCCCCAAGAGTTATGTGACGCGTGTCAGTTTCAGAAAAGGCTTTATTGCGAGCAGCGTAAGCGCCAGGAGACTGCCTGTGCAAATCTAGGCGATCCAACCCTTTTCCAGTGCTGCAGCGAGAGCGCGCAGCGATATATAGTGCCCCAAGAGTTATGCGACGCGTGTCAGTTTCAGAAAACTCTTTATTGCGAGCAGCATAATCGTCAGGAGACTGCCTGTGCAAATCAAGGCGATCCAACCCTTTTCTAGTGGTGCAGCGAGATCGCGCAGCGATATGTAGTGCCCCAAGAGTTATGCGACGTGTGTGAGCATCAGAAAAGGCTTAATTCGAGCAGCGTCATCGTCAGGAGACTGCGTGTGCAAATCAAGGCGATCCAACCCTTTTCTAGTGCTGCAGCGAGAGCGCGCAGTGATATATATTGTCCCAAGAGTTATGCGACGCGTGTCAGTTTCAGAAAAGTCTTTCTTGCGAGCAGCGTAATCGTCAGGAGACTGCCTGTGCAAATCATGGCGATCGAACCCTTTTCTAGTCCTGCAGCGAGAGCGCGCAGCGATATATAGTGCCCCAAATGTTATGCGACGCGTGTCAGTTTCAGAAAAGGCTTTATTGCGTGTAGCTTAATCGCTAGGAGACTACCTGTGCAAATCAAGGCGATCCAACCCTTTTCTAGTGCTGCAGCGAGAGCGCGCAGTGATATATAGTGCCCCAAGAGTTATGCGACGCGTGTAAGTTTCAGAAAAGGCTTTAGATCGAGCAGCGTAAACGTCAGGAGACTGCCTGTGCAAATCAAGGCGATCCAACCCTTTGCTAGTGCTGCAGCGAGAGCGCGCCGCGATATATAGTGCCCCAAGAGGTATGCGACGCGTGTCAGTTTCAGAAAAGTTTTTATTGCTAGCAGCGTAATCGTTAGGAGGCTGCCTGTGCAAATCGAGGTGATCCAACCCTTTTCTAAGGTTGTAGCGAGAGCGAGCAGCGATATATCGCGCCCCAAATGTTATGCGACGCGTGTCAGTTTCAGAAAAGTCTTTACTAAGAGCAGCGTAATCGTCAGGAGACTGCCTGTGCAAATAAAGGCGATCCAACCTCTTTCTAGTGCTGCAGCGTGAGCGCGCAGCCATATATAGCCCCCCGAGTGTTATGCGACGCTTTTCAGTTTCAGAAAAGTTTTTATTGCGAGAAGCGTAATCGTCAGGAGACTACCTGTGCAAATCGAGGCGATCGAACCCTTTTTTAATGCTGCCACGAGAGCGCGTCGCGATATATCGCGCCCCAAATGTTATGCGACGCGTGTCAGTTTCAGAAAAGGCTTTATTGCGTGTAGCTTAATCGCTAGGAGACTACCTGTGCAAATCAAGGCGATCCAACCCTTTTCTAGTGCTGCAGCAAGAGCGCGCAGTGATATATAGTGCCTCAAGAGTTATACGACACGTGTAAGTTTCAGAAAAGGCTTTATTGCGAGCAGCGTAAACGTCAGGAGACTGCCTGTGCAAATCATGGCGATCCAACCCTTTTCTAGTGCTGCAGCGAGAGCGCGCAGCGATATATAGTGCCCCAAGAGTTATGCGACGCGTGTCACCTTCAGAAAAGGCTTCATTGCGAGCAGCTTAATCGCTAGGAGACTGCCTGTGCAAATCGAGGCGATCGAACCCTTTTATAATGCTGCAGAGAGTGGGCGTAGCGATTTATAGAGCCCCAAGAGTTATGCGACGCGTGTCAGCTTCAGAAAAGGCTTTATTGCGACCAGCGTAAACGTCAGGAGACTGCCTGTGCAAATCAAGGCGATCCAACCCTTTTCTAGTGCTGCAGCGAGAGCGCGCAGCGATATATAGTGCCACAAGAGTTATGCGACGCGTGTAAGTTTCAGAAAAGGCTTTATTGCGAGCAGCGTAAACGTCAGGAGACTGCCTGTGCAAATCATGGCGATCCAACCCTTTTCTAGTGCTGCAGCGAGAGCGCGCAGCGATATATAGTGCCCCAAGAGTTATGCGACGCGTGTCACCTTCAGAAAAGGCTTCATTGCGAGCACCGTAATCGTCAAGAGACTGCCTGTGCAAATGAAGCGATCTAACACTTTTCTACTGATGCAACGAGAGCGCGCAGCGATATATAGTGCCCCATAAGTTATGCGACGCGTGTCAGTTTCAGAAAAGTCTTTACTAAGAGCAGCGTAATCGTCAGGAGACTGCGTGTGCAAATAAAGGCGATCCAGCCTCTTTCTAGTGCTGCAGCGAGAGCGCGCAGCGATATATAGTGCCCCAAGAGTTATGTGACGCGTGTCAGTTTCAGAAAAGGCTTTATTGCGAGCAGCGTAAGCGCCAGGAGACTGCCTGTGCAAATCTAGGCGATCCAACCCTTTTCCAGTGCTGCAGCGAGAGCGCGCAGCGATATATAGTGCCCCAAGAGTTATGCGACGCGTGTCAGTTTCAGAAAACTCTTTATTGCGAGCAGCATAATCGTCAGGAGACTGCCTGTGCAAATCAAGGCGATCCAACCTTTTCTAGTGCTGCAGCGAGAGCGCGCAGCGATATATAGTGCCCCAAGAGTTATGCGACGCGTGTAAGTTTCAGAAAAGGCTTTATAACGAGCAGTGTAAACGTCAGGACACTGCTTGTGCAAATCAAGGCGATCGAACCCTTTTATAATGCTGCAGCGAGAGCGCGTAGCGATATATAGTGCCCCAAGAGTTATGCGACGTGTGTCAGCATCAGAAAAGGCTTTATTGCGAGCAGCGTCATCGTCAGGAAACTGCGTGTGCAAATCAAGGCGATCCAACCCTTTTCTAGTGCTGCAGCGAGAGCGCGCAGCCATATATAGCCCCCCGAGTGTTATGCGACGCGTGTCAGTTTCAGAAAAGTTTTTATTGCGAGAAGCGTAATCGTCAGGAGACTACCTGTGCAAATCGAGGCGATCGAACCCTTTTTTAATGCTGCAGCGAGAGCGCGTAGCGATATATAGTGCCCCAAGAGTTATGCGACGCGTGTCAGCTTCAGAAAAGTATTTGTTGCGAGCAGCGTAATCGTCAGGAGACTGCCTGTGCGAATCATGGCGATCCAATGCTTTTCTAGTCCTGCAGCGAGAGCGCGCACCGATATATAGTGCCCCAAGAGCTATGCGACGCGTGTCAGTTTCAGAAAAGGCTTTATTGCGAGCAGCGTAATCGCCAGGAGACTGCCTGTTCAAATCAAGGCGATTCATCCATTTTCTAGTGCTGCAGCTAGAGCGCGCAGAGATATATCGCGCCCCAAATGTTATGCGACGCGTGTCAGTTTCAGAAAAGGCTTTATTGCGTGTAGCTTATTCGCTAGGAGACTACCTGTGCAAATCATGGCGATCCAACCCTTTTCTAGTGCTGCAGCGAGAGCGCGCAGTGATGTATAGTGCCCCAAGAGTTATGCGACGCGTGTAAGTTTCAGAAAAGGCTTTAGAGCTAGCAGCGTAAACGTCAGGAGACTGCCTGTGCAAATCAAGGCGATCCAACCCTTTTCTAGTGCTGCAGCGAGAGCGCGCAGCGATATATAGTGCCCCAAGAGGTATGCGACGCGTGTCAGTTTCAGAAAAGTTTTTATTGCTAGCAGCGTAATCGTTAGGAGGCTGCCTGTGCAAATCGAGGTGATCCAACCCTTTTCTAACGTTGTAGCGAGAGCGAGTAGCGATATATCGCGCCCCAAATGTTATGCGACGCGTGTCAGTTTCAGAAAAGTCTTTACTAAGAGCAGCGTAATCGTCAGGAGACTGCCTGTGCAAATAAAGGCGATCCAACCTCTTTCTATTGCTGCAGCGTGAGCGCGCAGCCATATATAGCCCCCCGAGTGTTATGCGACGCGTGTCAGTTTCAGAAAAGTTTTTATTGCGAGAAGCGTAATCGTCAGGAGACTACCTGTGCAAATCGAGGCGATCGAACCCTTTTTTAATGCTGCCACGAGAGCGCGTCGCGATATATCGCGCCCCAAATGTTATGCGACGCGTGTCAGTTTCAGAAAAGGCTTTATTGCGTGTAGCTTAATCGCTAGGAGACTACCTGTGCAAATCAAGGCGATCCAACCCTTTTCTAGTGCTGCAGCGAGAGCGCGCAGTGATATATAGTGCCTCAAGAGTTATACGACGTGTGTAAGTTTCAGAAAAGGCTTTATTGCGAGCAGCGCAAACGTCAGGAGACTGCCTGTGCAAATCATGGCGATCCAACCCTTTTCTAGTGCTGCAGCGAGAGCGCGCAGCGATATATAGTGCCCCAAGAGTTATGCGACGCGTGTCACCTTCAGAAAAGGCTTCATTGCGAGCAGCTTAATCGCTAGGAGACTGCCTTTGCAAATCGAGGCGATCGAACCCTTTTATAATGCTGCAGCGAGAGCGCGCAGCGATATATAGTGCCCCAAGAGTTATGCGACGCGTGTCACCTTCAGAAAAGGCTTCATTGCGAGCACCGTAATCGTCAAGAGACTGCCTGTGCAAATGAAGCGATCTAACACTTTTCTACTGATGCAACGAGAGCGCGCAGCGATATATAGTGCCCCATAAGTTATGCGACGCGTGTCAGTTTCAGAAAAGGCTTTATTGCGAGCAGCTTAATCGCTAGGAGACTACCTGTGCAAATCAAGGCGATCCAACCCTTTTCTAGTGCTGCAGCGAGAGCGCGCAGTGATATATAGTGCCCCAAGAGTTATGCGACGCGCGTCAGTTTCAGAAAAGTCTTCATTGCGAGCAGCGTGAACGTCAGGAGACTGCCTGTGCAAATCAAGGCGATCCAACCATTTTCTAGTGCTGCAGCTAGAGCGCGCAGAGATATATCGCGCCCCAAGAGTTATGCGACGCGTGTCAGTTTCAGAAAAGTCTTTACTAAGAGCAGCGTAATCGTCAGGAGACTGCGTGTGCAAATAAAGGCGATCCAGCCTCTTTCTAGTGCTGCAGCGAGAGCGCGCAGCGATATATAGTGCCCCAAGAGTTATGTGACGCGTGTCAGTTTCAGAAAAGGCTTTATTGCGAGCAGCGTAAGCGCCAGGAGACTGCCTGTGCAAATCTAGGCGATCCAACCCTTTTCCAGTGCTGCAGCGAGAGCGCGCAGCGATATATAGTGCCCCAAGAGTTATGCGACGCGTGTCAGTTTCAGAAAACTCTTTATTGCGAGCAGCATATTCGTCAGGAGACTGCCTGTGCAAATCAAGGCGATCCAACCTTTTCTAGTGCTGCAGCTAGAGCGCGCAGAGATATATCGCGCCCCAAGAGTTATGCGACGCGTGTCAGTTTCAGAAAAGTCTTTACTAAGAGCAGCGTAATCGTCAGGAGACTGCCTGTGCAAATCACGGCGATCCAATGCTTTTCTAGTCCTGCAGCGAGAGCGCGCACCGATATATTGTGCCCCAAGAGCTATGCGACGCGTGTCAGTTTCAGAAAAGGCTTTATTGCGAGCAGCGTAAGCGCCAGGAGACTGCCTGTGCAAATCTAGGCGATCCAACCCTTTTCCAGTGCTGCAGCGAGAGCGCGCAGCGATATATAGTGCCCCAAGAGTTATGCGACACGTGTCAGTTTCAGAAAACTCTTTATTGCGAGCAGCATAATCGTCAGGAGACTGCCTGTGCAAATCAAGGCGATCCAACCCTTTTCCAGTGCTGCAGCGAGAGCGCGCAGCGATATATAGTGCCCCAAGAGTTATGCGACGCGTGTCAGTTTCAGAAAACTCTTTATTGCGAGCAGCGTGAACGTCAGGAGACTGCCTGTGCAAATCAAGGCGATCCAACCATTTTCTAGTGCTGCAGCTAGAGCGCGCAGAGATATATCGCGCCCCAAGAGTTATGCGACGCGTGTCAGTTTCAGAAAAGTCTTTACTAAGAGCAGCGTAATCGTCAGGACACTGCGTGTGCAAATAAAGGCGATCCAGCCTCTTTCTAGTGCTGCAGCGAGAGCGCGCAGCGATATATAGTGCCCCAAGAGTTATGTGACGCGTGTCAGTTTCAGAAAAGGCTTTATTGCGTGTAGCTTAATCGCTAGGAGACTACCTGTGCAAATCATGGCGATCCAACCCTTTTCTAGTGCTGCAGCGAGAGCGCGCAGTGATGTATAGTGCCCCAAGAGTTATGCGACGCGTGTAAGTTTCAGAAAAGGCTTTAGAGCGAGCAGCGTAAACGTCAGGAGACTGCCTGTGCAAATCAAGGCGATCCAACCCTTTTCTAGTGCTGCAGCGAGAGCGCGCAGCGATATATAGTGCCCCAAGAGGTATGCGACGCGTGTCAGTTTCAGAAAAGTTTTTATTGCTAGCAGCGTAATCGTTAGGAGGCTGCCTGTGCAAATCGAGGTGATCCAACCCTTTTCTAAGGTTGTAGCGAGAGCGAGTAGCGATATATCGCGCCCCAAATGTTATGCGACGCGTGTCAGTTTCAGAAAAGTCTTTACTAAGAGCAGCGTAATCGTCAGGAGACTGCCTGTGCAAATAAAGGCGATCCAACCTCTTTCTAGTGCTGCAGCGTGAGCGCGCAGCCATATATAGCCCCCCGAGTGTTATGCGACGCGTGTCAGTTTCAGAAAAGTTTTTATTGCGAGAAGCGTAATCGTCAGGAGACTACCTGTGCAAATCGAGGCCATCGAACCCTTTTTTAATGCTGCCACGAGAGCGCGTCGCGATATATCGCGCCCCAAATGTTATGCGACGCGTGTCAGTTTCAGAAAAGGCTTTATTGCGTGTAGCTTAATCGCTAGGAGACTACCTGTGCAAATCAAGGCGATCCAACCCTTTTCTAGTGCTGCAGCGAGAGCGCGCAGTGATATATAGTGCCTCAAGAGTTATACGACGCGTGTAAGTTTCAGAAAAGGCTTTATTGCGAGCAGCGTAAACGTCAGGAGACTGCCTGTGCAAATCATGGCGATCCAACCCTTTTCTAGTGCTGCAGCGAGAGCGCGCAGCGATATATAGTGCCCCAAGAGTTATGCGACGCGTGTCACCTTCAGAAAAGGCTTCATTGCGAGCAGCTTAATCGCTAGGAGACTGCCTTTGCAAATCGAGGCGATCGAACCCTTTTATAATGCTGCAGAGAGTGGGCGTAGCGATTTATAGAGCCCCAAGAGTTATGCGACGCGTGTCAGCTTCAGAAAAGGCTTTATTGCGACCAGCGTAAACGTCAGGAGACTGCCTGTGCAAATCAAGGCGATCCAACCCTTTTCTAGTGCTGCAGCGAGAGCGCGCAGCGATATATAGTGCCACAAGAGTTATGCGACGAGTGTAAGTTTCAGAAAAGGCTTTATTGCGAGCAGCGTAAACGTCAGGAGACTGCCTGTGCAAATCATGGCGATCCAACCCTTTTCTAGTGCTGCAGCGAGAGCGCGCAGCGATATATAGTGCCCCAAGAGTTATGCGACGCGTGTCACCTTCAGAAAAGGCTTCATTGCGAGCACCGTAATCGTCAAGAGACTGCCTGTGCAAATGAAGCGATCTAACACTTTTCTACTGATGCAACGAGAGCGCGCAGCGATATATAGTGCCCCATAAGTTATGCGACGCGTGTCAGTTTCAGAAAAGGCTTTATTGCGAGCAGCTTAATCGCTAGGAGACTACCTGTGCAAATCAAGGCGATCCAACCCTTTTCTAGTGCTGCAGCGAGAGCGCGCAGTGATATATAGTGCCCCAAGAGTTATGCGACGCGCGTCAGTTTCAGAAAAGTCTTTATTGCGAGCAGCGTGAACGTCAGGAGACTGCCTGTGCAAATCAAGGCGATCCAACCATTTTCTAGTGCTGCAGCTAGAGCGCGCAGAGATATATCGCGCCCCAAGAGTTATGCGACGCGTGTCAGTTTCAGAAAAGTCTTTACTAAGAGCAGCGTAATCGTCAGGAGACTGCGTGTGCAAATAAAGGCGATCCAGCCTCTTTCTAGTGCTGCAGCGAGAGCGCGCAGCGATATATAGTGCCCCAAGAGGTATGCGACGCGTGTCAGTTTCAGAAAAGTTTTTATTGCTAGCAGCGTAATCGTTAGGAGGCTGCCTGTGCAAATCGAGGTGATCCAACCCTTTTCTAAGGTTGTAGCGAGAGCGAGCAGCGATATATCGCGCCCCAAATGTTATGCGACGCGTGTCAGTTTCAGAAAAGTCTTTACTAAGAGCAGCGTAATCGTCAGGAGACTGCCTGTGCAAATAAAGGCGATCCAACCTCTTTCTAGTGCTGCAGCGTGAGCGCGCAGCCATATATAGCCCCCCGAGTGTTATGCGACGCGTGTCAGTTTCAGAAAAGTTTTTATTGCGAGAAGCGTAATCGTCAGGAGACTACCTGTGCAAATCGAGGCGATCGAACCCTTTTTTAATGCTGCCACGAGAGCGCGTCGCGATATATCGCGCCCCAAATGTTATGCGACGCGTGTCAGTTTCAGAAAAGGCTTTATTGCGTGTAGCTTAATCGCTAGGAGACTACCTGTGCAAATCAAGGCGATCCAACCCTTTTCTAGTGCTGCAGCGAGAGCGCGCCGTGATATATAGTGCCTCAAGAGTTATACGACGCGTGTAAGTTTCAGAAAAGGCTTTATTGCGAGCAGCGTAAACGTCAGGAGACTGCCTGTGCAAATCATGGCGATCCAACCCTTTTCTAGTGCTGCAGGGAGAGCGCGCAGCGATATATAGTGCCCCAAGAGTTATGCGACGCGTGTCACCTTCAGAAAAGGCTTCATTGCGAGCACCGTAATCGTCAAGAGACTGCCTGTGCAAATGAAGCGATCTAACACTTTTCTACTGATGCAACGAGAGCGCGCAGCGATATATAGTGCCCCATAAGTTATGCGACGCGTGTCAGTTTCAGAAAAGGCTTTATTGCGAGCAGCTTAATCGCTAGGAGACTACCTGTGCAAATCAAGGCGATCCAACCCTTTTCTAGTGCTGCAGCGAGAGCGCGCAGTGATATATAGTGCCCCAAGAGTTATGCGACGCGCGTCAGTTTCAGAAAAGTCTTTATTGCGAGCAGCGTGAACGTCAGGAGACTGCCTGTGCAAATCAAGGCGATCCAACCATTTTCTAGTGCTGCAGCTAGAGCGCGCAGCGATATATAGTGCCCCAAGAGTTATGTGACGCGTGTCAGTTTCAGAAAAGGCTTTATTGCGAGCAGCGTAAGCGCCAGGAGACTGCCTGTGCAAATCTAGGCGATCCAACCCTTTTCCAGTGCTGCAGCGAGAGCGCGCAGCGATATATAGTGCCCCAAGAGTTATGCGACGCGTGTCAGTTTCAGAAAACTCTTTATTGCGAGCAGCATAATCGTCAGGAGACTGCCTGTGCAAATCAAGGCGATCCAACCTTTTCTAGTGCTGCAGCGAGAGCGCGCAGCGATATATAGTGCCCCAAGAGTTATGTGACGCGTGTCAGTTTCAGAAAAGGCTTTATTGCGAGCAGCGTAAGCGCCAGGAGGCTGCCTGTGCAAATCTAGGCGATCCAACCCTTTTCCAGTGCTGCAGCGAGAGCGCGCAGCGATATATAGTGCCCCAAGAGTTATGCGACGTGTGTCAGCATCAGAAAAGGCTTTATTGCGAGCAGCGTCATCGTCAGGAGACTGCGTGTGCAAATCAAGGCGATCCAACCCTTTTCTAGCGCTGCAGCGAGAGCGCGCAGCCATATATAGCCCCCCGAGTGTTATGCGACACGTGTCAGTTTCAGAAAAGTTTTTATTGCGAGAAGCGTAATCGTCAGGAGACTACCTGTGCAAATCGAGGCGATCGAACCCTTTTTTAATGCTGCAGCGAGAGCGCGTAGCGATATATAGTGCCCCAAGAGTTATGCGACGCGTGTCAGCTTCAGAAAAGTATTTGTTGCGAGCAGCGTAATCGTCAGGAGACTGCCTGTGCAAATCATGGCGATCCAATGCTTTTCTAGTCCTGCAGCGAGAGCGCGCACCGATATATATTGCCCCAAGAGCTATGCGACGCGTGTCAGTTTCAGAAAAGGCTTTATTGCGAGCAGCGTAATCGCCAGGAGACTGCCTGTGCAAATCAAGGCGATTCATCCATTTTCTAGTGCTGCAGCTAGAGCGCGCAGAGATATATCGCGCCCCAAATGTTATGCGACGCGTGTCAGTTTCAGAAAAGGCTTTATTGCGTGTAGCTTAATCGCTAGGAGACTACCTGTGCAAATCATGGCGATCCAACCCTTTTCTAGTGCTGCAGCGAGAGCGCGCAGTGATGTATAGTGCCCCAAGAGTTATGCGACGCGTGTAAGTTTCAGAAAAGGCTTTAGAGCGAGCAGCGTAAACGTCAGGAGACTGCCTGTGCAAATCAAGGCGATCCAACCCTTTTCTAGTGCTGCAGCGAGAGCGCGCAGCGATATATAGTGCCCCAAGAGGTATGCGACGCGTGTCAGTTTCAGAAAAGTTTTTATTGCTAGCAGCGTAATCGTTAGGAGGCTGCCTGTGCAAATCGAGGTGATCCAACCCTTTTCTAAGGTTGTAGCGAGAGCGAGCAGCGATATATCGCGCCCCAAATGTTATGCGACGCGTGTCAGTTTCAGAAAAGTCTTTACTAAGAGTAGCGTAATCGTCAGGAGACTGCCTGTGCAAATAAAGGCGATCCAACCTCTTCCTAGTGCTGCAGCGTGAGCGCGCAGCCATATATAGCCCCCCGAGTGTTATGCGACGCGTGTCAGTTTCAGAAAAGTTTTTATTGCGAGAAGCGTAATCGTCAGGAGACTACCTGTGCAAATGGAGGCGATCGAACCCTTTTTTAATGCTGCCACGAGAGCGCGTCGCGATATATCGCACCCCAAATGTTATGCGACGCGTGTCAGTTTCAGAAAAGGCTTTATTGCGTGTAGCTTAATCGCTAGGAGACTACCTGTGCAAATCAAGGCGATCCAACCCTTTTCTAGTGCTGCAGCGAGAGCGCGCAGTGATATATAGTGCCTCAAGAGTTATACGACGCGTGTAAGCTTCAGAAAAGGCTTTATTGCGAGCAGCGTAAACGTCAGCAGACTGCCTGTGCAAATCATGGCGATCCAACCCTTTTCTAGTGCTGCAGCGAGAGCGCGCAGCGATATATAGTGCCCCAAGAGTTATGCGACGCGTGTCACCTTCAGAAAAGGCTTCATTGCGAGCAGCTTAATCGCTAGGAGACTGCCTTTGCAAATCGAGGCGATCGAACCCTTTTATAATGCTGCAGAGAGTGGGCGTAGCGATTTATAGAGCCCCAAGAGTTATGCGACGCGTGTCAGCTTCAGAAAAGGCTTTATTGCGACCAGCGTAAACGTCAGGAGACTGCCTGTGCAAATCAAGGCGATCCAACCCTTTTCTAGTGCTGCAGCGAGAGCGCGCAGCGATATATAGTGCCACAAGAGTTATGCGACGCGTGTAAGTTTCAGAAAAGGCTTCATTGCGAGCACCGTAATCGTCAAGAGACTGCCTGTGCAAATGAAGCGATCTAACACTTTTCTACTGATGCAACGAGAGCGCGCAGCGATATATAGTGCCCCATAAGTTATGCGACGCGTGTCAGTTTCAGGAAAGGCTTTATTGCGAGCAGCTTAATCGCTAGGAGACTACCTGTGCAAATCAAGGCGATCCAACCCTTTTCTAGTGCTGCAGCGAGAGCGCGCAGTGATATATAGTGCCCCAAGAGTTATGCGACGCGCGTCAGTTTCAGAAAAGTCTTTATTGCGAGCAGCGTGAACGTCAGGAGACTGCCTGTGCAAATCAAGGCGATCCAACCATTTTCTAGTGCTGCAGCTAGAGCGCGCAGAGATATATCGCGCCCCAAGAGTTATGCGACGCGTGTCAGTTTCAGAAAAGTCTTTACTAAGAGCAGCGTAATCGTCAGGAGACTGCGTGTGCAAATAAAGGCGATCCAGCCTCTTTCTAGTGCTGCAGCGAGAGCGCGCAGCGATATATAGTGCCCCAAGAGTTATGTGACGCGTGTCCGTTTCAGAAAAGGCTTTATTGCGAGCAGCGTAAGCGCCAGGAGACTGCCTGTGCAAATCTAGGCGATCCAACCCTTTTCCAGTGCTGCAGCGAGAGCGCGCAGCGATATATAGTGCCCCAAGAGTTATGCGACGCGTGTCAGTTTCAGAAAACTCTTTATTGCGAGCAGCATAATCGTCAGGAGACTGCCTGTGCAAATCATGGCGATCCAATCCTTTTCTAGTCCTGCAGCGAGAGCGCGTAGCCATATGTAGTGCCCCAAGAGTTATGCGACACGTGTCAGCTTCAGAAAAGGCTTTATTGCGAGCAGCGTAAACGTCAGGAGACTGCCTGTGCAAATCAAGGCGATTCAACCCTTTTCTAGTGCTGCAGCGAGAGTGCGCAGTGATATATTGTGCCCCAAGAGTTATGCAACGTGTGTAAGTTTCAGAAAACGCTTTATTGCGAGCAGCGTAAACGTCAGGAGATTGCCTGTGCAAATCAAGGCGATCTAACCCTTTTCTAGTGCTGCAGCGAGAGCGCGCAGCGATATATAGTGCCCCAAGAGGTATGCGACGCGTGTCAGTTTCAGAAAAGTTTTTATTGCTAGCAGCGTAATTGTTAGGAGGCTGCCTGTGCAAATCGAGGTGATCCAACCCTTTTCTAAGGTTGTAGCGAGAGCGAGCAGTGATATATCGCGCCCCAAATGTTATGCGACGCGTGTCAGTTTCAGAAAAGTCTTTACTAACAGCAGCGTAATCGTCAGGAGACTGCCTGTGCAAATAAAGGCGATCCAACCTGTTTCTAGTGCTGCAGCGAGAGCGCGCAGCCATATATAGCCCCCCGAGTGTTATGCGACGCGTATCAGTTTCAGAAAAGTTTTTATTGCGAGAAGCGTAATCGTCAGGAGACTACCTGTGCAAATCGAGGCGATCGAACCCTTTTTTAATGCTGCCACGAGAGCGCGTCGCGATATATAGTGCCCCAAGAGTTATGCGACGCGTGTCAGTTTCAGAAAAGTTTTTATTGCGAGCAGCGTAATCGTCAGGAGACTGCCTTTGCAAATCGAGGCGATTGAACCCTTTTATAATGCTGCAGCGAGAGCGCGTAGCGATATATAGTGCCCCAAGAGTTATGCGACGCGTGTCAGCTTCAGAAAAGTATTTGTTGCGAGCAGCGTAATCGTCAGGAGACTGCCTGTGCAAATCATGGCGATCCAATCCTTTTCTAGTCCTGCAGCGAGAGCGCGCACCGATATATAGTGCCCCAAGAGCTATGCGACGCGTGTGAGTTTCAGAAAAGGCTTTATTGCGAGCAGCGTAATCGCCAAGAGACTGCCTGTGCAAATCTAGGCGATCCAACCCTTTTCCAGTGCTGCAGCGAGAGCGCGCAGCGATATATAGTGCCCCAAGAGTTATGGGACGCGTGTCAGTTTCAGAAAACTCTTTATTGCGAGCAGCATAATCGTCAGGAGACTGCCTGTGCAAATCATGGCGATCCAATCCTTTTCTAGTCCTGCAGCGAGAGCGCGCAGCGATATATAGTGCCCCAAGGGTTATGCGACGCATGTCAGCTTCAGAAAAGGCTTCATTGCGAGCAGCGTAATCGTCAGGAGCCTGCCTGTGCAAATCAAGGCGATCCAACCCTTTTCTAGTGTTGCAGCGAGAGCGTGCAGCGATATATAGTGCCCCAAGAGGTATGCGACGCGTGTCAGTTTCAGAAAAGTTTTTATTGCTAGCAGCGTAATTGTTAGGAGGCTGCCTGTGCAAATCGAGGTGATCCAACCCTTTTCTAAGGTTGTAGCGAGAGCGAGCAGCGATATATCGCGCCACAAATGTTATGCGACGCGTGTCAGTTTCAGAAAAGTCTTTACTAAGAGCAGCGTAATCGTCAGGAGACTGCCTGTGCAAATAAAGGCGATCCAACCTCTTTCTAGTGCTGAAGCGAGAGCGCGCAGCCATATATAGCCCCCCGAGTGTTATGCGACGCGTGTCAGTTTCAGAAAAGTTTTTATTGCGAGAAGCGTAATCGTCAGGAGACTACCTGTGCAAATCGAGGCGATCGAACCCCTTTTTAATGCTGCCACGAGAGCGCGTCGCGATATATAGTGCCCCAAGAGTTATGCGACGCGTGTCAGTTTCAGAAAAGTTTTTATTGCGAGCAGCGTAATCGTCAGGAGACTGCCTTTGCAAATCGAGGCGATTGAACCCTTTTATAATGCTGCAGCGAGAGCGCGTAGCGATATATAGTGCCCCAAGAGTTATGCGACGCGTGTCAGCTTCAGAAAAGTATTTGTTGCGAGCAGCGTAATCGTCAGGAGACTGCCTGTGCAAATCATGGCGACCCAATGCTTTTCTAGTCCTGCAGCGAGAGCGCGCACCGATATATAGTGCCCCAAGAGCTATGCGACGCGTGTCAGTTTCAGAAAAGGCTTTATTGCGAGCAGCGTAATCGCCAGGAGACTGCCTGTGCAAATCAAGGCGATTCATCCATTTTCTAGTGCTGCAGCTAGAGCGCGCAGAGATATATCGCGCCCCAAATGTTATGCGAAGCGTGTCAGTTTCAGAAAAGGCTTTATTGCGTGTAGCTTAATCGCTAGGAGACTACCTGTGCAAATCATGGCGATCCAACCCTTTTCTAGTGCTGCAGCGAGAGCGCGCAGTGATATATAGTGCCCCAAGAGTTATGCGACGCGTGTAAGTTTCAGAAAAGGCTTTAGAGCGAGCAGCGTAAACGTCAGGAGACTGCCTGTGCAAATCAAGGCGATCCAACACTTTTCGAGTGCTGCAGCGAGAGCGCGCAGCGATATATAGTGCCCCAAGAGTTATGAGACGCGTGTCAGTTTCAGAAAAGGCTTTATTGCGAGCAGCTTATTCGCTAGGAGACTGCCTGTGCAAATCGAGGCGATCGAACCCTTTTATAATGCTGCAGCGAGAGCGCGTAGTCATATGTAGTGCCCCAAGAGTTATGCGACACGTGTCAGCTTCAGAAAAGGCTTTATTGCGAGCAGCGTAATCGCCAGGAGACTGCCTGTGCAAATCTAGGCGATCCAACCCTTTTCCAGTGCTGCAGCGAGAGCGCGCAGCGATATATAGTGCCCCAAGAGTTATGCGACGCGTTTCAGTTTCAGAAAACTCTTTATTGCGAGCAGCATAATCGTCAGGAGACTGCCTGTGCAAATCAAGGCGATCCAACCCTTTTCCAGTGCTGCAGCGTGAGCGCGCAGCCATATATAGCCCCCCGAGTGTTATGCGACGCGTGTCAGTTTCAGAAAAGTTTTTATTGCGAGAAGCGTAATCGTCAGGAGACTACCTGTGCAAATGGAGGCGATCGAACCCTTTTTTAATGCTGCCACGAGAGCGCGTCGCGATATATCGCGCCCCAAATGTTATGCGACGCGTGTCAGTTTCAGAAAAGGCTTTATTGCGTGTAGCTTAATCGCTAGGAGACTACCTGTGCAAATCAAGGCGATCCAACCCTTTTCTAGTGCTGCAGCGAGAGCGCGCAGTGATATATAGTGCCTCAAGAGTTATACGACGCGTGTAAGCTTCAGAAAAGGCTTTATTGCGAGCAGCGTAAACGTCAGCAGACTGCCTGTGCAAATCATGGCGATCCAACCCTTTTCTAGTGCTGCAGCGAGAGCGCGCAGCGATATATAGTGCCCCAAGAGTTATGCGACGCGTGTCACCTTCAGAAAAGGCTTCATTGCGAGCAGCTTAATCGCTAGGAGACTGCCTTTGCAAATCGAGGCGATCGAACCCTTTTATAATGCTGCAGAGAGTGGGCGTAGCGATTTATAGAGCCCCAAGAGTTATGCGACGCGTGTCAGCTTCAGAAAAGGCTTTATTGCGACCAGCGTAAACGTCAGGAGACTGCCTGTGCAAATCAAGGCGATCCAACCCTTTTCTAGTGCTGCAGCGAGAGCGCGCAGCGATATATAGTGCCACAAGAGTTATGCGACGCGTGTAAGTTTCAGAAAAGGCTTCATTGCGAGCACCGTAATCGTCAAGAGACTGCCTGTGCAAATGAAGCGATCTAACACTTTTCTACTGATGCAACGAGAGCGCGCAGCGATATATAGTGCCCCATAAGTTATGCGACGCGTGTCAGTTTCAGGAAAGGCTTTATTGCGAGCAGCTTAATCGCTAGGAGACTACCTGTGCAAATCAAGGCGATCCAACCCTTTTCTAGTGCTGCAGCGAGAGCGCGCAGTGATATATAGTGCCCCAAGAGTTATGCGACGCGCGTCAGTTTCAGAAAAGTCTTTATTGCGAGCAGCGTGAACGTCAGGAGACTGCCTGTGCAAATCAAGGCGATCCAACCATTTTCTAGTGCTGCAGCTAGAGCGCGCAGAGATATATCGCGCCCCAAGAGTTATGCGACGCGTGTCAGTTTCAGAAAAGTCTTTACTAAGAGCAGCGTAATCGTCAGGAGACTGCGTGTGCAAATAAAGGCGATCCAGCCTCTTTCTAGTGCTGCAGCGAGAGCGCGCAGCGATATATAGTGCCCCAAGAGTTATGTGACGCGTGTCCGTTTCAGAAAAGGCTTTATTGCGAGCAGCGTAAGCGCCAGGACACTGCCTGTGCAAATCTAGGCGATCCAACCCTTTTCCAGTGCTGCAGCGAGAGCGCGCAGCGATATATAGTGCCCCAAGAGTTATGCGACGCGTGTCAGTTTCAGAAAACTCTTTATTGCGAGCAGCATAATCGTCAGGAGACTGCCTGTGCAAATCATGGCGATCCAATCCTTTTCTAGTCCTGCAGCGAGAGCGCGTAGCCATATGTAGTGCCCCAAGAGTTATGCGACACGTGTCAGCTTCAGAAAAGGCTTTATTGCGAGCAGCGTAAACGTCAGGAGACTGCCTGTGCAAATCAAGGCGATTCAACCCTTTTCTAGTGCTGCAGCGAGAGTGCGCAGTGATATATTGTGCCCCAAGAGTTATGCAACGTGTGTAAGTTTCAGAAAACGCTTTATTGCGAGCAGCGTAAACGTCAGGAGATTGCCTGTGCAAATCAAGGCGATCCAACCCTTTTCTAGTGCTGCAGCGAGAGCGCGCAGCGATATATAGTGCCCCAAGAGGTATGCGACGCGTGTCAGTTTCAGAAAAGTTTTTATTGCTAGCAGCGTAATTGTTAGGAGGCTGCCTGTGCAAATCGAGGTGATCCAACCCTTTTCTAAGGTTGTAGCGAGAGCGAGCAGTGATATATCGCGCCCCAAATGTTATGCGACGCGTGTCAGTTTCAGAAAAGTCTTTACTAACAGCAGCGTAATCGTCAGGAGACTGCCTGTGCAAATAAAGGCGATCCAACCTGTTTCTAGTGCTGCAGCGAGAGCGCGCAGCCATATATAGCCCCCCGAGTGTTATGCGACGCGTATCAGTTTCAGAAAAGTTTTTATTGCGAGAAGCGTAATCGTCAGGAGACTACCTGTGCAAATCGAGGCGATCGAACCCTTTTTTAATGCTGCCACGAGAGCGCGTCGCGATATATAGTGCCCCAAGAGTTATGCGACGCGTGTCAGTTTCAGAAAAGTTTTTATTGCGAGCAGCGTAATCGTCAGGAGACTGCCTTTGCAAATCGAGGCGATTGAACCCTTTTATAATGCTGCAGCGAGAGCGCGTAGCGATATATAGTGCCCCAAGAGTTATGCGACGCGTGTCAGCTTCAGAAAAGTATTTGTTGCGAGCAGCGTAATCGTCAGGAGACTGCCTGTGCAAATCATGGCGATCCAATCCTTTTCTAGTCCTGCAGCGAGAGCGCGCACCGATATATAGTGCCCCAAGAGCTATGCGACGCGTGTGAGTTTCAGAAAAGGCTTTATTGCGAGCAGCGTAATCGCCAAGAGACTGCCTGTGCAAATCTAGGCGATCCAACCCTTTTCCAGTGCTGCAGCGAGAGCGCGCAGCGATATATAGTGCCCCAAGAGTTATGGGACGCGTGTCAGTTTCAGAAAACTCTTTATTGCGAGCAGCATAATCGTCAGGAGACTGCCTGTGCAAATCATGGCGATCCAATCCTTTTCTAGTCCTGCAGCGAGAGCGCGCAGCGATATATAGTGCCCCAAGGGTTATGCGACGCATGTCAGCTTCAGAAAAGGCTTCATTGCGAGCAGCGTAATCGTCAGGAGCCTGCCTGTGCAAATCAAGGCGATCCAACCCTTTTCTAGTGTTGCAGCGAGAGCGTGCAGCGATATATAGTGCCCCAAGAGGTATGCGACGCGTGTCAGTTTCAGAAAAGTTTTTATTGCTAGCAGCGTAATTGTTAGGAGGCTGCCTGTGCAAATCGAGGTGATCCAACCCTTTTCTAAGGTTGTAGCGAGAGCGAGCAGCGATATATCGCGCCACAAATGTTATGCGACGCGTGTCAGTTTCAGAAAAGTCTTTACTAAGAGCAGCGTAATCGTCAGGAGACTGCCTGTGCAAATAAAGGCGATCCAACCTCTTTCTAGTGCTGAAGCGAGAGCGCGCAGCCATATATAGCCCCCCGAGTGTTATGCGACGCGTGTCAGTTTCAGAAAAGTTTTTATTGCGAGAAGCGTAATCGTCAGGAGACTACCTGTGCAAATCGAGGCGATCGAACCCCTTTTTAATGCTGCCACGAGAGCGCGTCGCGATATATAGTGCCCCAAGAGTTATGCGACGCGTGTCAGTTTCAGAAAAGTTTTTATTGCGAGCAGCGTAATCGTCAGGAGACTGCCTTTGCAAATCGAGGCGATTGAACCCTTTTATAATGCTGCAGCGAGAGCGCGTAGCGATATATAGTGCCCCAAGAGTTATGCGACGCGTGTCAGCTTCAGAAAAGTATTTGTTGCGAGCAGCGTAATCGTCAGGAGACTGCCTGTGCAAATCATGGCGACCCAATGCTTTTCTAGTCCTGCAGCGAGAGCGCGCACCGATATATAGTGCCCCAAGAGCTATGCGACGCGTGTCAGTTTCAGAAAAGGCTTTATTGCGAGCAGCGTAATCGCCAGGAGACTGCCTGTGCAAATCAAGGCGATTCATCCATTTTCTAGTGCTGCAGCTAGAGCGCGCAGAGATATATCGCGCCCCAAATGTTATGCGAAGCGTGTCAGTTTCAGAAAAGGCTTTATTGCGTGTAGCTTAATCGCTAGGAGACTACCTGTGCAAATCATGGCGATCCAACCCTTTTCTAGTGCTGCAGCGAGAGCGCGCAGTGATATATAGTGCCCCAAGAGTTATGCGACGCGTGTAAGTTTCAGAAAAGGCTTTAGAGCGAGCAGCGTAAACGTCAGGAGACTGCCTGTGCAAATCAAGGCGATCCAACACTTTTCGAGTGCTGCAGCGAGAGCGCGCAGCGATATATAGTGCCCCAAGAGTTATGAGACGCGTGTCAGTTTCAGAAAAGGCTTTATTGCGAGCAGCTTATTCGCTAGGAGACTGCCTGTGCAAATCGAGGCGATCGAACCCTTTTATAATGCTGCAGCGAGAGCGCGTAGTCATATGTAGTGCCCCAAGAGTTATGCGACACGTGTCAGCTTCAGAAAAGGCTTTATTGCGAGCAGCGTAATCGCCAGGAGACTGCCTGTGCAAATCTAGGCGATCCAACCCTTTTCCAGTGCTGCAGCGAGAGCGCGCAGCGATATATAGTGCCCCAAGAGTTATGCGACGCGTTTCAGTTTCAGAAAACTCTTTATTGCGAGCAGCATAATCGTCAGGAGACTGCCTGTGCAAATCAAGGCGATCCAACCCTTTTCCAGTGCTGCAGCGAGAGCGCGCAGCGATATATAGTGCCCCAAGAGTTATGCGACGCGTGTCAGTTTCAGAAAAGGCTTCATTGCGAGCAGCGTAATCGTCAGGAGCCTGCCTGTGCAAATCAAGGCGATCCAACCCTTTTCTAGTGTTGCAGCGAGAGCGTGCAGCGATATATAGTGCCCCAAGAGGTATGCGACGCGTGTAAGTTTCAGAAAAGGCTTTATTGCGAGCACCGTAAACGTCAGGAGACTGCCTGTGCAAATCAAGGCGATCCAACCCTTTTCTAGTGCTGCAGCGAGAGCGCGCAGCGATATATAGTGCCCCAAGAGTTATGCGACGAGTGTCAGTTTCAGAAAAGGCTTCATTGCGAGCAGCTTAATCGCTAGGAGACTGCCTGTGCAAACCGAGGCGATCGAACCATTTCATAATGCTGCAGCGAGTGGGCGTAGCGATTTATAGAGCTCCAAGAGTTACGCGACGCGTGTCAGCTTCAGAAAAGGCTTTATTGCGAGCAGCGTAAACGTCAGGAGACTGCCTGTGCAAATCAAGGCGATCCAACCCTTTCCTAGTGGTTCAGCGAGAGCGCGCAGCGATATATAGTGCCCCAAGAGTTATGCGACGCGTGTAAGTTTCAGAAAAGGCTTTATTGCGAGCAGCGTAAACGTCAGGAGACTGCCTGTGCAAATGAAGGCGATCCAACCCTTTTCTAGTGCTGCAGCGAGAGCGCGCAGCGATATATAGTGCCCCAAGAGTTATGCGACGCGTGTCACCTTCAGAAAAATCTTCATTGCGAGCAGCGTAATCGTCAGGAGACTGCGTGTGGAAATCAAAGCGATCCAAGCCTTTTCTAGTGCTGCACCGAGAGCGCGCAGTGATACATAGTGCCCCAAGAGTTATGCGACGCGTGTCAGTTTCAGAAAAGTCTTTATTGCGAGCACCGTAATCGTCAAGAGACTGCCTGTGCAAATGAAGCGATCTAATACTTTTCTACTGCTGCAACGAGAGCGCGCAGCGATATATTGTGCCCCATAAGTGATGCGACGCGTGTCAGTTTCAGAAAAGGCTTTATTGCGAGCAGCTTAATCGCTAGGAGACTACCTGTGCAAATCAAGGCGACCCAACCCTTTTCTAGTGCTGCAGCGAGAGCGCGCAGTGATATATAGTACCCCAAGAGTTATGCGACGCGTGTCAGTTTCAGAAAAGTCTTTACTAAGAGCAGCCTAATCGTCAAGAGACTGCGTGTGCAAATAAAGGCGATCCAGCCTCTTTCTAGTGCTGCAGCGAGAGCGCGCAGCGATATATAGTGCCCCAAGAGTTATGTGACGCGTGTCAGTTTCAGAAAAGGCTTTATTGCGAGCAGCGTAAGCGCCAGGAGACTGCCTGTGCAAATCTAGGCGATCCAACCCTTTTCCAGTGCTGCAGCGAGAGCGCGCAGCGATATATAGTGCCCCAAGAGTTATGCGACGCGTGTCAGTTTCAGAAAACTCTTTATTGCGAGCAGCATAATCGTCAGGAGACTGCCTGTGCAAATCAAGGCGATCCAACCCTTTTCTAGTGCTGCGGCGAGAGCGCGCAGCGATATATAGTGCCCCAAAAGTTATGCGACGCATGTAAGTTTCAGGAAAGGCTTTATAGCGAGCAGTGTAAACGTCAGGACACTGCTTGTGCAAATCAAGGTGATCGAACCCTTTTATAATGCTGCAGCGAGAGCGCGTAGCGATATATAGTGCCCCAAGGGTTATGCGACGTGTGTCAGCATCAGAAAAGGCTTTATTGCGAGCAGCGTAATCGTCAGGAGACTGCGTGTGCAAATCAAGGCGATCCAACCCTTTTCTAGTGCTGCAGCAAAAGCGCGCAGTAATATTTATTGTCCCAAGAGTTATGCGACGCGTGTCAGTTTCAGAAAAGTCTTTCTTGCGAGCAGCGTAATCGTCAGGAGACTGCCTGTGCAAATCAAGGCGATCCAACCCTTTTCTAGCGCTGCAGCGAGAGCGCGCAGCGATATATAGTGCCCCAAGAGTTATGAGACGCGTGTCAGTTTCAGAAAAGGCTTTATTGCGAGCAGCTTATTCGCTAGGAGACTGCCTGTGCATATCGAGGCGATCGAACCCTTTTATAATGCTGCAGCGAGAGCGCGTAGTCATATGTAGTGCCCCAAGAGTTATGCGACACGTGTCAGCTTCAGAAAAGGCTTTATTGCGAGCATCGTAAACGTCAGGAGACTGCCTGTGCAAATCAAGGCGATTCAACCCTTTTCTAGTGCTGCAGCGACAGTGCGCAGTGATATATTGTGCCCCAAGAGTTATGCGACGCGTGTCAGTTTCAGAAAAGGCTTTATTGCGTGTAGCTTAATCGCTAGGAGACTACCTGTGCAAATCAAGGCGATCCAACCCTTTTCTAGTGCTGCAGCGAGAGCGCGCAGTGATATATAGTGCCCCAAGAGTTATGCGACGCGTGTAAGTTTCAGAAAAGGCTTTAGAGCGAGCAGCGTAAACGTCAGGAGACTGCCTGTGCAAATCAAGGCGATCCAACCCTTTTCTAGTGCTGCATCGAGAGCGCGCAGCGATATATAGTGCCCCAAGAGTTATGCAACGTGTGTAAGTTTCAGAAAACGCTTTATTGCGAGCAGCATAAACGTCAGGAGACTGCCTGTGCAAATCAAGGCGATCCAACCCTTTTCTAGTGCTGCAGCGAGAGCGCGCAGGGATATATAGTGCCCCAAGAGGTATGCGACGCGTGTCAGTTTCAGAAAAGTTTTTATTGCTAGCAGCGTAATTGTTAGGAGGCTGCCTGTGCAAATCGAGGTGATCCAACCCTTTTCTAAGGTTGTAGCGAGAGCGAGCAGCGATATATCGCGCCCCAAATGTTATGCGACGCGTGTCAGTTTCAGAAAAGTCTTTACTAAGAGCAGCGTAATCGTCAGGAGACTGCCTGTGCAAATAAAGGCGATCCAACCTCTTTCTAGTGCTGCAGCGAGAGCGCGCAGCCATATATAGCCCCCCGAGTGTTATGCGACGCGTGTCAGTTTCAGAAAAGTTTTTATTGCGAGAAGCGTAATCGTCAGGAGACTACCTGTGCAAATCGAGGCGATCGAACCCTTTTTTAATGCTGCCACGAGAGCGCGTCGCGATATATAGTGCCCCAAGAGTTATGCGACGCGTGTCAGTTTCAGAAAAGTTTTTATTGCGAGCAGCGTAATCGTCAGGAGACTGCCTTTGCAAATCGAGGCGATTGAACCCTTTTATAATGCTGCAGCGAGAGCGCGTAGCGATATATAGTGCCCCAAGAGTTATGCGACGCGTGTCAGCTTCAGAAAAGTATTTGTTGCGAGCAGCGTAATCGTCAGGAGACTGCCTGTGCAAATCATGGCGATCCAATCCTTTTCTAGTCCTGCAGCGAGAGCGCGCACCGATATATAGTGCCCCAAGAGCTATGCGACGCGTGTCAGTTTCAGAAAAAGCTTTATTGCGAGCAGCATAATCGTCAGGAGACTGCCTGTGCAAATCAAGGCGATCCAACCCTTTTCTAGCGCTGCAGCGAGAGCGCGCAGCGATATATAGTGCCCCAAGGGTTATGCGACGCATGTCAGCTTCAGAAAAGGCTTCATTGCGAGCAGCGTAATCGTCAGGAGACTGCCTGTGCAAATCAAAGCGATCCAACCCTTTTCTAGTGTTGCAGCGAGAGCGTGCAGCGATATATAGTGCCCCAAGAGGTATGCGACGCGTCTAAGTTTCAGAAAAGGCTTTATTGCGAGCACCGTAAACGTCAGGAGACTGCCTGTGCAAATCAAGGCGATCCAACCCTTTTCTAGTGCTGCAGCGAGAGCGCGCAGCGATATATAGTGCCCCAAGAGTTATGCGACGAGTGTCAGTTTCAGAAAAGGCTTCATTGCGAGCAGCTTAATCGCTAGGAGACTGCCTGTGCAAATCGAGGCGATCGAACCATTTTATAATGCTGCAGCGAGTGGGCGTAGCGATTTATAGAGCCCCAAGAGTTACGCGACGCGTGTCAGCTTCAGAAAAGGCTTTATTGCGAGCAGCTTAAACGTCAGGAGACTGCCTGTGCAAATCAAGGCGATCCAACCCTTTTCTAGTGCTGCAGCGTGTACGCGCAGCGATATATAGTGCCCCAAGAGTTATGCGACGCGTGTAAGTTTCAGAAAAGGCTTTATTGCGAGCAGCGTAAACGTCAGGAGACTGCCTGTGCAAATCAAGGCGATCCAACCCTTTTCTAGTGCTGCAGCGAGAGCGCGCAGCGATATATAGTGCCCCAAGAGTTATGAGACGCGTGTCAGTTTCAGAAAAGGCTTTATTGCGAGCAGCTTATTCGCTAGGAGACTGCCTGTGCATATCGAGGCGATCGAACCCTTTTATAATGCTGCAGCGAGAGCGCGTAGTCATATGTAGTGCCCCAAGAGTTATGCGACACGTGTCAGCTTCAGAAAAGGCTTTATTGCGAGCAGCGTAAACGTCACGAGACTGCCTGTGCAAATCAAGGCGATTCAACCCTTTTCTAGTGCTGCAGCGAGAGTGCGCAGTGATATATTGTGCCCCAAGAGTTATGCGACGCGTGTCAGTTTCAGAAAAGGCTTTATTGCGTGTAGCTTAATCGCTAGGAGACTACCTGTGCAAATCAAGGCGATCCAACCCTTTTCTAGCGCTGCAGCGAGAGCGCGCAGTGATATATAGTGCCCCAAGAGTTATGCGACGCGTGTAAGTTTCAGAAAAGGCTTTAGAGCGAGCAGCGTAAACGTCAGGAGACTGCCTGTGCAAATCAAGGCGATCCAACCCTTTTCTAGTGCTGCAGCGAGAGCGCGCAGCGATATATAGTGCCCCAAGAGTTATGCAACGTGTGTAAGTTTCAGAAAACGCTTTATTGCGAGCAGCATAAACGTCAGGAGACTGCCTGTGCAAATCAAGGCGATCCAACCCTTTTCTAGTGCTGCAGCGAGAGCGCGCAGGGATATATAGTGCCCCAAGAGGTATGCGACGCGTGTCAGTTTCAGAAAAGTTTTTATTGCTAGCAGCGTAATTGTTAGGAGGCTGCCTGTGCAAATCGAGGTGATCCAACCCTTTTCTAAGGTTGTAGCGAGAGCGAGCAGCGATATATCGCGCCCCAAATGTTATGCGACGCGTGTCAGTTTCAGAAAAGTCTTTACTAAGAGCAGCGTAATCGTCAGGAGACTGCCTGTGCAAATAAAGGCGATCCAACCTCTTTCTAGTGCTGCAGCGATAGCGCGCAGCCATATATAGCCCCCCGAGTGTTATGCGACGCGTGTCAGTTTCAGAAAAGTTTTTATTGCGAGAAGCGTAATCGTCAGGAGACTACCTGTGCAAATCGAGGCGATCGAACCCTTTTTTAATGCTGCCACGAGAGCGCGTCGCGATATATAGTGCCGCAAGAGTTATGCGACGCGTGTCAGTTTCAGAAAAGTTTTTATTGCGAGCAGCGTAATCGTCAGGAGACTGCCTTTGCAAATCGAGGCGATTGAACCCTTTTATAATGCTGCAGCGAGAGCGCGTAGCGATATATAGTGCCCCAAGAGTTATGCGACGCGTGTCAGCTTCAGAAAAGTATTTGTTGCGAGCAGCGTAATCGTCAGGAGGCTGCCTGTGCAAATCATGGCGATCCAATCCTTTTCTAGTCCTGCAGCGAGAGCGCGCACCGATATATAGTGCCCCAAGAGCTATGCGACGCGTGTCAGTTTCAGAAAAAGCTTTATTGCGAGCAGCGTAATCGCCAGGAGACTGCCTGTGCAAATCTAGGCGATCCAACCGTTTTCCAGTGCTGCAGCGAGAGCGCGCAGCGATATATAGTGCCCCAAGAGTTATGCGACGCGTGTCAGTTTCAGAAAACTCTTTATTGCGAGCAGCATAATCGTCAGGAGACTGCCTGTGCAAATCAAGGCGATCCAACCCTTTTCTAGCGATGCAGCGAGAGCGCGCAGCGATATATAGTGCCCCAAGGGTTATGCGACGCATGTCAGCTTCAGAAAAGGCTTCATTGCGAGCAGCGTAATCGTCAGGAGACTGCCTGTGCAAATCAAAGCGATCCAACCCTTTTCTAGTGTTGCAGCGAGAGCGTGCAGCGATATATAGTGCCCCAAGAGGTATGCGACGCGTCTAAGTTTCAGAAAAGGCTTTATTGCGAGCACCGTAAACGTCAGGAGACTGCCTGTGCAAATCAAGGCGATCCAACCCTTTTCTAGTGCTGCAGCGAGAGCGCGCAGCGATATATAGTGCCCCAAGAGTTATGCGACGAGTGTCAGTTTCAGAAAAGGCTTCATTGCGAGCAGCTTAATCGCTAGGAGACTGCCTGTGCAAATCGAGGCGATCGAACCATTTTATAATGCTGCAGCGAGTGGGCGTAGCGATTTATAGAGCCCCAAGAGTTACGCGACGCGTGTCAGCTTCAGAAAAGGCTTTATTGCGAGCAGCGTAAACGTCAGGAGACTGCCTGTGCAAATCAAGGCGATCCAACCCTTTTCTAGTGCTGCAGCGTGTACGCGCAGCGATATATAGTGCCCCAAGAGTTATGCGACGCGTGTAAGTTTCAGAAAAGGCTTTATTGCGAGCAGCGTAAACGTCAGGAGACTGCCTGTGCAAATGAAGGCGATCCAACCCTTTTCTAGTGCTGCAGCGAGAGCGCGCAGCGATATATAGTGCCCCAAGAGTTATGCGACGCGTGTCACCTTCAGAAAAGGCTTCATTGCGAGCAGCGTAATCGTCAGGAGACTGCGTGTGGAAATCAAAGCGATGCAAGCCTTTTCTAGTGCTGCACCGAGAGCGCGCAGTGATATATAGTGCCCCAAGAGTTATGCGACGCGTGTCAGTTTCAGAAAAGTCTTTATTGCGAGCACCGTAATCGTCAAGAGACTGCCTGTGCAAATGAAGCGATCTAACACTTTTCTACTGCTGCAACGAAAGCGCGTAGCGATATATAGTGCCCCATAAGTTATGCGACGCGTTTCAGTTTCAGAAAAGGCTTTATTGCGAGCAGCTTAATCGCTAGGAGACTACCTGTGCAAATCAAGGCGACCCAACCCTTTTCTAGTGCTGCAGCGAGAGTGCGCAGTGATATATAGTGCCCCAAGAGTTATGCGACGCGTGTCAGTTTCAGAAAAGTCTTTATTGCGAGCAGCGTAATCGTCAGGAGACTGCCTGTGCAAATCAAGGCGATCCATCCATTTTCTAGTGCTGCAGCTAGAGCGCGCAGAAATATATCGCGCCCCAAGAGTTATGCGACGCGTGTCAGTTTCAGAAAAGTCTTTACTAAGAGCAGCGTAATCGTCAGGAGACTGCGTGTGCAAATGAAGGCGATCCAGCCTCTTTCTAGTGCTGCAGCGAGAGCGCGCAGCGATATATAGTGCCCCAAGAGTTATGTGACGCGTGTCAGTTTCAGAAAAGGCTTTATTGCGAGCAGCATAAGCGCCAGGAGACTGCCTGTGCAAATCTAGGCGATCCAACCCTTTTCCAGTGCTGCAGCGAGAGCGCGCAGCGATTTATAGTGCCCCAAGAGTTATGCGACGCGTGTCAGTTTCAGAAAACTCTTTATTGCGAGCAGCATAATCGTCAGGCGACTGCCTGTGCAAATCAAGGCGATCCAACCCTTTTCTAGTGCTGCAGCGAGAGCGCGCAGCGATATATAGTGCCCCAAGAGCTATGCGACGCGTGTTAGCTTCAGAAAAGGCTTTATTGCGAGCACCGTAATCGTCAAGAGACTGCCTGTGCAAATGAAGCGATCTAACACTTTTCTACTGCTGCAACGAGAGCGCGCAGCGATATATAGTGCCCCATAAGTTATGCGACGCGTGTAAGTTTCGGAAAAGGCTTTATAGCGAGCAGCGTAAACGTCAGGACACTGCCTGTGCAAATCAAGGCGATCGAACCCTTTTATAATGCTGCAGCGAGAGCGCGTAGCGATATATAGTGCCCCAAGAGTTATGCGACGTGTGTCAGCTCCAGAAAAGGCTTTATTGCGAGCAGCGTAAACGTCAGGAGACTGCCTGTGCAAATCAAGGCGATCGAACCCTTTTCTAGTGCTGCAGCGAGAGCGCGCAGCGATATATAGTGCCCCAAGAGTTATGCGACGCGTGTAAGTTTCAGAAAAGGCTTTATTGCGAGCAGCGTAAACGTCAGGAGACTGCCTGTGCAAATGAAGGCGATCCAACCCTTTTCTAGTGCTGCAGCGAGAGCGCGCAGCGATATATAGTGCCCCAAGAGTTATGCGACGCGTGTCACCTTCAGAAAAGGCTTCATTGCGAGCAGCGTAATCGTCAGGAGACTGCGTGTGGAAATCAAAGCGATCCAAGCCTTTTCTAGTGCTGCACCGAGAGCGCGCAGTGATATATAGTGCCCCAAGAGTTATGCGACGCGTGTCAGTTTCAGAAAAGTCTTTATTGCGAGCACCGTAATCGTCAAGAGACTGCCTGTGCAAATGAAGCGAACTAACACTTTTCTACTGCTGCAACGAAAGCGCGCAGCGATATATAGTGCCCCAGAAGTTATGCGACGCGTGTCAGTTTCTGAAAAGGCTTTATTGCGAGCAGCTTAATCGCTAGGAGACTACCTGTGCAAATCAAGGCGACCCAGCCCTTTTCTAGTGCTGCAGCGAGAGCGCGTAGCGATATATAGTGCCCCAAGAGTTATGCGACGTGTGTCAGCTCCAGAAAAGGCTTTATTGCGAGCAGCGTAAACGTCAGGAGACTGCCTGTGCAAATCAAGGCGATCCAACCCTTTTCTAGTGCTGCAGCGAGAGCGCGCAGCGATATATAGTGCCCCAAGACTTATGCGACGCGTGTCAGTTTGAGAAAAGTTTTTGTTGCGAGCAGCGTAATCGTCAGGAGGCTGCCTTTGCAAATCGAGGCGATCGAACCCTTTTATAATGCTGCAGCGAGAGCGCGTAGCGATATATAGTGCCCCAAGAGTTATGCGACGCGTGTCAGCTTCAGAAAAGGCGTTATTGCGAGCAGCAATCGCCAGGAGACTGCCTGTGCAAATCTAGGCGATCCAACCCTTTTCCAGTGCTGCAGCGAGAGCGGGCAGCGATATATAGTGCCCCAAGAGTTATGCGACGCGTGTCAGTTTCAGAAAACTCTTTATTGCGAGCAGCATAATCGTCAGGAGACTGCCTGTGCAAATCAAGGCGATCCAACCCTTTTCTAGTGCTGCAGCGAGAGCGCGCAGCGATATATAGTGCCTGAAGAGTTATGCGACGCGTGTCAGCTTCAGAAAAGGCTTCATTGCGAGCAGCTTAATCGCTAGGAAACTACCTGTGCAAATCAAGGCGATCCGACCCTTTTCTAGTGCTGCAGCGAGAGCGCGCAGTGATATATAGTGCCCAAGAGTTATGCGACGCGTGTCAGTTTCAGAAAAGTCTTTATTGCGAGCAGCGTAATCGTCAGGAGACTGCCTGTGCAAATCAAGACGATTCATCCATTTTGTAGTGCTGCAGCTAGAGCGCGCAGAGATATATCGCGCCCCAAATGTTATGCGACGCGTGTCAGTTTCAGAAAAGGCTTTATTGCGAGCAGCTTAATCGCTAGGAGACTACCTGTGCGAATCAAGGCGATCCAACCCTTTTCTAGTGCTGCAGCGAGAGCGCGCAGTGATATATAGTGCCCCAAGAGTTATGCGACGCGTGTAAGTTTCAGAAAAGGCTTTATAGCGAGCAGCGTAATTGTAAGGAGGCTGCCTGTGCAAATCAAGGCGATCAAACCCTTTTCTTTTGCTGCAGCGAGAGCGCGCAGGGATATATAGTGCCCTAAGAGTTATGCGACGCGTGTAAGTTTCAGAAAAGGCTTTATTGCGAGCAGCGTAAACGTCGGGAGACTGCCTGTGCAAATCAAGGCGATCCAACCCTTTTCTAGTGCTGCAGCGAGATCGCGCAGCAATATATAGCGCCCAAAGTGTTATGCCACGCGTGTCAGTTTTAGAAAAGTGTTTTTGCGAGCAGCGTAATCGTCAGGAGACTGCCTGTGGAAATCAAGGCGGTCCTACCCGTTTCTAACGTTGCAGCGAGAGCGCGCAGCGATATATAGCGCCCCAAGTGTTAAGCGACGCGTGTCAGTTTCAGAAAAGTGTTTATTGCGAGCAGCGTAATCGTCAGGAGACTGCCTGTGCAAGTTAAGGCGATCCAACCCTTTTCTAGTGCTGCAGCGAGAGCGCGCAGCGATAGATAGCGTCCCAAGGGTTATGCGACGCGTTTCAGTTTTAGAAAAGTGTTTATTGCGAGCAGCGTAATCGTCAGGAGACTGCCTGTGCAAATCAGGGCGATCCAACCCTTTTCTAGTGCTGCAGCGAGAGTTTGCAGCGATATATAGCGCCCCAAGTGTTATGCGACGCGTGTCAGTTTCAGGAAAGTCTTTATTGCGAGCAGCGTCATCATCAGGAGACTGCCTGTGCAAATCAAAGCGATCCAACCCTTTTCTTACGTTGTAGCGAGAGCGCGCAGCGATATATCGCGCCCCAAGTGTTATTCGATGCGTGTTAGTTTCAGAAAAGTGTTTTTTGCGAGCAGCGTAATCACCAGGAACCTGCCTGTGCAAATCAAGGCGATCCAACCCTTTTCTAGTGCTGCAGTGAGAGCGCGCCGCAATACATAGCGCCCCAAGTGTTATGCGACGCGTCTCAGTTGCAGAAAAGTCTTTATTGCGAGCAGTGTAATCGTCAGGAGACTGCCTGTGCATGTCAAGGCGATCCAACCCTTTTCTAGTGCTGCAGGGAGAGCGCGAAGCGATATATAGTGCCCCAAGAGTTATGCGACGCGTCTCCGTTTCAGAAAAGTCTTTATTGCGAGCAGCGTAATCCCCAGGAGCCTGCCTGTGCAAATCAGAACGATCCAACCCTTTTCTAACGCTGCAGCGAGAGCGCGCAGCGATATCTCGCGCCCCAAGTGTTATGCGAGGCGTGTTAGTTTCAGAAAAGTGTTTGTTGCGAGCAGCGTAATCGCCAGGAGACTACCTGTGCAAATCAAGGCGATCCGACCCGTTTCTAGTGCTGTAGAGAGAGCGCGCAGCGATATATAGCGCCCCAAGTGTTATGCGACGCTTTCAGTTTCAGAAAAGTCTTTATTGCGAGCAGCGTAATCGTCAGGAGACTGCCTGTGCAAATCAGGGCGATCTAACCCTTTTCTCGGGCTGCAGCGAGAGCGCGTAGCGATATATAGCGCCCCAAGTGTTATGCGACGCGTCTCCGTTTCAGAAAAGTCTTTATTGCGAGCAGCGTAATCCCCAGGAGACTGCCTGTGCAAATCAAAGCGATCCAACCCTTTTCTAACGCTGCAGCGAGAGCGTGCAGCGATATATCGCGCCCCAAGTGTTATGGGACACGTGTTAATTTCAGAAAAGTGTTTTATGGGAGCAGCGTAATCACCAGGAGACTGCCTGTGCAAATCAAGGCGATGCAACCCTTTTCTAGTGCTGCAGGGAGAGAGCGCAGCGATATATAGCGCCCCAAGAGTTATGCGACGCGTGTGAGTTTCAGAAAACTCTTTATTGCGAGCAGCGTAATCGTAAGGAGACTGCCTGTGGAAATCAAGGCGATCCAACCCTTTTGTAGTGCTTCAGCGAGAGCGCGTAGCGTTATATTGCGCCCCAAGTGTCATGCGACGCGTTTCAGTTGCAGAAAAGTTTTTATTGCGAGCAGCGTAATCGTCAGGACACTGCCTGTGCAAATCAAGGCGATCCAACACTTTTCTAGTGCTGCAGCGAGAGCGCGCGGCGATATATAGCGCCCCAAGTGTTATGCGACGCGTGTCAGTTTCACAAAAGTATTTATTGCGAGCAGCCTAATCGTCAGGAGACTGCCTGTGCAAATCAAGGTGATCCAACCCTTTTCTAGTGCTGCAGCAAGAGCGCGCAGCGATATATAGCGCCCCAAATGTTATGCGACACGTGTCAGTTTCAGAAAAGTGTTTATTGCGAGCAGCGTAATCGTCAGGAGACTGCCTGTGCAAATCAAGGCGATCCAACACTTTTCTAGTGCTGCAGCGAGAGCGCGCAGCGATATATAGTGCCCCAAGAGTTATGCGACGAGTGTCAGTTTCAGAAAAGGCTTCATTGCGAGCAGCTTAATCGCTAGGAGACTGCCTGTGCAAATCGAGGCGATCGAACCATTTTATAATGCTGCAGCGAGTGGGCGTAGCGATTTATAGAGCCCCAAGAGTTACGCGACGCGTGTCAGCTTCAGAAAAGGCTTTATTGCGAGCAGCTTAAACGTCAGGAGACTGCCTGTGCAAATCAAGGCGATCCAACCCTTTTCTAGTGCTGCAGCGTGTACGCGCAGCGATATATAGTGCCCCAAGAGTTATGCGACGCGTGTAAGTTTCAGAAAAGGCTTTATTGCGAGCAGCGTAAACGTCAGGAGACTGCCTGTGCAAATCAAGGCGATCCAACCCTTTTCTAGTGCTGCAGCGAGAGCGCGCAGCGATATATAGTGCCCCAAGAGTTATGAGACGCGTGTCAGTTTCAGAAAAGGCTTTATTGCGAGCAGCTTATTCGCTAGGAGACTGCCTGTGCATATCGAGGCGATCGAACCCTTTTATAATGCTGCAGCGAGAGCGCGTAGTCATATGTAGTGCCCCAAGAGTTATGCGACACGTGTCAGCTTCAGAAAAGGCTTTATTGCGAGCAGCGTAAACGGCACGAGACTGCCTGTGCAAATCAAGGCGATTCAACCCTTTTCTAGTGCTGCAGCGAGAGTGCGCAGTGATATATTGTGCCCCAAGAGTTATGCGACGCGTGTCAGTTTCAGAAAAGGCTTTATTGCGTGTAGCTTAATCGCTAGGAGACTACCTGTGCAAATCAAGGCGATCCAACCCTTTTCTAGCGCTGCAGCGAGAGCGCGCAGTGATATATAGTGCCCCAAGAGTTATGCGACGCGTGTAAGTTTCAGAAAAGGCTTTAGAGCGAGCAGCGTAAACGTCAGGAGACTGCCTGTGCAAATCAAGGCGATCCAACCCTTTTCTAGTGCTGCAGCGAGAGCGCGCAGCGATATATAGTGCCCCAAGAGTTATGCAACGTGTGTAAGTTTCAGAAAACGCTTTATTGCGAGCAGCATAAACGTCAGGAGACTGCCTGTGCAAATCAAGGCGATCCAACCCTTTTCTAGTGCTGCAGCGAGAGCGCGCAGGGATATATAGTGCCCCAAGAGGTATGCGACGCGTGTCAGTTTCAGAAAAGTTTTTATTGCTAGCAGCGTAATTGTTAGGAGGCTGCCTGTGCAAATCGAGGTGATCCAACCCTTTTCTAAGGTTGTAGCGAGAGCGAGCAGCGATATATCGCGCCCCAAATGTTATGCGACGCGTGTCAGTTTCAGAAAAGTCTTTACTAAGAGCAGCGTAATCGTCAGGAGACTGCCTGTGCAAATAAAGGCGATCCAACCTCTTTCTAGTGCTGCAGCGAGAGCGCGCAGCCATATATAGCCCCCCGAGTGTTATGCGACGCGTGTCAGTTTCAGAAAAGTTTTTATTGCGAGAAGCGTAATCGTCAGGAGACTACCTGTGCAAATCGAGGCGATCGAACCCTTTTTTAATGCTGCCACGAGAGCGCGTCGCGATATATAGTGCCGCAAGAGTTATGCGACGCGTGTCAGTTTCAGAAAAGTTTTTATTGCGAGCAGCGTAATCGTCAGGAGACTGCCTTTGCAAATCGAGGCGATTGAACCCTTTTATAATGCTGCAGCGAGAGCGCGTAGCGATATATAGTGCCCCAAGAGTTATGCGACGCGTGTCAGCTTCAGAAAAGTATTTGTTGCGAGCAGCGTAATCGTCAGGAGACTGCCTGTGCAAATCATGGCGATCCAATCCTTTTCTAGTCCTGCAGCGAGAGCGCGCACCGATATATAGTGCCCCAAGAGCTATGCGACGCGTGTCAGTTTCAGAAAAAGCTTTATTGCGAGCAGCGTAATCGCCAGGAGACTGCCTGTGCAAATCTAGGCGATCCAACCGTTTTCCAGTGCTGCAGCGAGAGCGCGCAGCGATATATAGTGCCCCAAGAGTTATGCGACGCGTGTCAGTTTCAGAAAACTCTTTATTGCGAGCAGCATAATCGTCAGGAGACTGCCTGTGCAAATCAAGGCGATCCAACCCTTTTCTAGCGATGCAGCGAGAGCGCGCAGCGATATATAGTGCCCCAAGGGTTATGCGACGCATGTCAGCTTCAGAAAAGGCTTCATTGCGAGCAGCGTAATCGTCAGGAGACTGCCTGTGCAAATCAAAGCGATCCAACCCTTTTCTAGTGTTGCAGCGAGAGCGTGCAGCGATATATAGTGCCCCAAGAGGTATGCGACGCGTCTAAGTTTCAGAAAAGGCTTTATTGCGAGCACCGTAAACGTCAGGAGACTGCCTGTGCAAATCAAGGCGATCCAACCCTTTTCTAGTGCTGCAGCGAGAGCGCGCAGCGATATATAGTGCCCCAAGAGTTATGCGACGAGTGTCAGTTTCAGAAAAGGCTTCATTGCGAGCAGCTTAATCGCTAGGAGACTGCCTGTGCAAATCGAGGCGATCGAAGCATTTTATAATGCTGCAGCGAGTGGGCGTAGCGATTTATAGAGCCCCAAGAGTTACGCGACGCGTGTCAGCTTCAGAAAAGGCTTTATTGCGAGCAGCGTAAACGTCAGGAGACTGCCTGTGCAAATCAAGGCGATCCAACCCTTTTCTAGAGCTGCAGCGTGTACGCGCAGCGATATATAGTGCCCCAAGAGTTATGCGACGCGTGTAAGTTTCAGAAAAGGCTTTATTGCGAGCAGCGTAAACGTCAGGAGACTGCCTGTGCAAATGAAGGCGATCCAACCCTTTTCTAGTGCTGCAGCGAGAGCGCGCAGCGATATATAGTGCCCCAAGAGTTATGCGACGCGTGTCACCTTCAGAAAAGGCTTCATTGCGAGCAGCGTAATCGTCAGGAGACTGCGTGTGGAAATCAAAGCGATGCAAGCCTTTTCTAGTGCTGCACCGAGAGCGCGCAGTGATATATAGTGCCCCAAGAGTTATGCGACGCGTGTCAGTTTCAGAAAAGTCTTTATTGCGAGCACCGTAATCGTCAAGAGACTGCCTGTGCAAATGAAGCGATCTAACACTTTTCTACTGCTGCAACGAAAGCGCGTAGCGATATATAGTGCCCCATAAGTTATGCGACGCGTTTCAGTTTCAGAAAAGGCTTTATTGCGAGCAGCTTAATCGCTAGGAGACTACCTGTGCAAATCAAGGCGACCCAACCCTTTTCTAGTGCTGCAGCGAGAGTGCGCAGTGATATATAGTGCCCCAAGAGTTATGCGACGCGTGTCAGTTTCAGAAAAGTCTTTATTGCGAGCAGCGTAATCGTCAGGAGACTGCCTGTGCAAATCAAGGCGATCCATCCATTTTCTAGTGCTGCAGCTAGAGCGCGCAGAAATATATCGCGCCCCAAGAGTTATGCGACGCGTGTCAGTTTCAGAAAAGTCTTTACTAAGAGCAGCGTAATCGTCAGGAGACTGCGTGTGCAAATGAAGGCGATCCAGCCTCTTTCTAGTGCTGCAGCGAGAGCGCGCAGCGATATATAGTGCCCCAAGAGTTATGTGACGCGTGTCAGTTTCAGAAAAGGCTTTATTGCGAGCAGCATAAGCGCCAGGAGACTGCCTGTGCAAATCTAGGCGATCCAACCCTTTTCCAGTGCTGCAGCGAGAGCGCGCAGCGATTTATAGTGCCCCAAGAGTTATGCGACGCGTGTCAGTTTCAGAAAACTCTTTATTGCGAGCAGCATAATCGTCAGGCGACTGCCTGTGCAAATCAAGGCGATCCAACCCTTTTCTAGTGCTGCAGCGAGAGCGCGCAGCGATATATAGTGCCCCAAGAGCTATGCGACGCGTGTTAGCTTCAGAAAAGGCTTTATTGCGAGCACCGTAATCGTCAAGAGACTGCCTGTGCAAATGAAGCGATCTAACACTTTTCTACTGCTGCAACGAGAGCGCGCAGCGATATATAGTGCCCCATAAGTTATGCGACGCGTGTAAGTTTCAGAAAAGGCTTTATAGCGAGCAGCGTAAACGTCAGGACACTGCCTGTGCAAATCAAGGCGATCGAACCCTTTTATAATGCTGCAGCGAGAGCGCGTAGCGATATATAGTGCCCCAAGAGTTATGCGACGTGTGTCAGCTCCAGAAAAGGCTTTATTGCGAGCAGCGTAAACGTCAGGAGACTGCCTGTGCAAATCAAGGCGATCCAACCCTTTTCTAGTGCTGCAGCGAGAGCGCGCAGCGATATATAGTGCCCCAAGAGTTATGCGACGCGTGTAAGTTTCAGAAAAGGCTTTATTGCGAGCAGCGTAAACGTCAGGAGACTGCCTGTGCAAATGAAGGCGATCCAACCCTTTTCTAGTGCTGCAGCGAGAGCGCGCAGCGATATATAGTGCCCCAAGAGTTATGCGACGCGTGTCACCTTCAGAAAAGGCTTCATTGCGAGCAGCGTAATCGTCAGGAGACTGCGTGTGGAAATCAAAGCGATCCAAGCCTTTTCTAGTGCTGCACCGAGAGCGCGCAGTGATATATAGTGCCCCAAGAGTTATGCGACGCGTGTCGGTTTCAGAAAAGTCTTTATTGCGAGCACCGTAATCGTCAAGAGACTGCCTGTGCAAATGAAGCGATCTAACACTTTTCTACTGCTGCAACGAAAGCGCGCAGCGATATATAGTGCCCCAGAAGTTATGCGACGCGTGTCAGTTTCTGAAAAGGCTTTATTGCGAGCAGCTTAATCGCTAGGAGACTACCTGTGCAAATCAAGGCGACCCAGCCCTTTTCTAGTGCTGCAGCGAGAGCGCGTAGCGATATATAGTGCCCCAAGAGTTATGCGACGTGTGTCAGCTCCAGAAAAGGCTTTATTGCGAGCAGCGTAAACGTCAGGAGACTGCCTGTGCAAATCAAGGCGATCCAACCCTTTTCTAGTGCTGCAGCGAGAGCGCGCAGCGATATATAGTGCCCCAAGACTTATGCGACGCGTGTCAGTTTGAGAAAAGTTTTTGTTGCGAGCAGCGTAATCGTCAGGAGGCTGCCTTTGCAAATCGAGGCGATCGAACCCTTTTATAATGCTGCAGCGAGAGCGCGTAGCGATATATAGTGCCCCAAGAGTTATGCGACGCGTGTCAGCTTCAGAAAAGGCGTTATTGCGAGCAGCAATCGCCAGGAGACTGCCTGTGCAAATCTAGGCGATCCAACCCTTTTCCAGTGCTGCAGCGAGAGCGGGCAGCGATATATAGTGCCCCAAGAGTTATGCGACGCGTGTCAGTTTCAGAAAACTCTTTATTGCGAGCAGCATAATCGTCAGGAGACTGCCTGTGCAAATCAAGGCGATCCAACCCTTTTCTAGTGCTGCAGCGAGAGCGCGCAGCGATATATAGTGCCTGAAGAGTTATGCGACGCGTGTCAGCTTCAGAAAAGGCTTCATTGCGAGCAGCTTAATCGCTAGGAAACTACCTGTGCAAATCAAGGCGATCCGACCCTTTTCTAGTGCTGCAGCGAGAGCGCGCAGGGATATATAGTGCCCTAAGAGTTATGCGACGCGTGTAAGTTTCAGAAAAGGCTTTATTGCGAGCAGCGTAAACGTCGGGAGACTGCCTGTGCAAATCAAGGCGATCCAACCCTTTTCTAGTGCTGCAGCGAGATCGCGCAGCAATATATAGCGCCCAAAGTGTTATGCCACGCGTGTCAGTTTTAGAAAAGTGTTTTTGCGAGCAGCGTAATCGTCAGGAGAGTGCCTGTGGAAATCAAGGCGGTCCTACCCGTTTCTAACGTTGCAGCGAGAGCGCGCAGCGATATATAGCGCCCCAAGTGTTAAGCGACGCGTGTCAGTTTCAGAAAAGTGTTTATTGCGAGCAGCGTAATCGTCAGGAGACTGCCTGTGCAAGTTAAGGCGATCCAACCCTTTTCTAGTGCTGCAGCGAGAGCGCGCAGCGATAGATAGCGTCCCAAGGGTTATGCGACGCGTTTCAGTTTTAGAACAGTGTTTATTGCGAGCAGCGTAATCGTCAGGAGACTGCCTGTGCAAATCAGGGCGATCCAACCCTTTTCTAGTGCTGCAGCGAGAGTTTGCAGCGATATATAGCGCCCCAAGTGTTATGCGACGCGTGTCAGTTTCAGGAAAGTCTTTATTGCGAGCAGCGTCATCATCAGGAGACTGCCTGTGCAAATCAAAGCGATCCAACCCTTTTCTTACGTTGTAGCGAGAGCGCGCAGCGATATATCGCGCCCCAAGTGTTATTCGATGCGTGTTAGTTTCAGAAAAGTGTTTTTTGCGAGCAGCGTAATCACCAGGAACCTGCCTGTGCAAATCAAGGCGATCCAACCCTTTTCTAGTGCTGCAGTGAGAGCGCGCCGCAATACATAGCGCCCCAAGTGTTATGCGACGCGTCTCAGTTGCAGAAAAGTCTTTATTGCGAGCAGTGTAATCGTCAGGAGACTGCCTGTGCATGTCAAGGCGATCCAACCCTTTTCTAGTGCTGCAGGGAGAGCGCGAAGCGATATATAGTGCCCCAAGAGTTATGCGACGCGTCTCCGTTTCAGAAAAGTCTTTATTGCGAGCAGCGTAATCCCCAGGAGCCTGCCTGTGCAAATCAGAACGATCCAACCCTTTTCTAACGCTGCAGCGAGAGCGCGCAGCGATATCTCGCGCCCCAAGTGTTATGCGAGGCGTGTTAGTTTCAGAAAAGTGTTTGTTGCGAGCAGCGTAATCGCCAGGAGACTACCTGTGCAAATCAAGGCGATCCGACCCGTTTCTAGTGCTGTAGAGAGAGCGCGCAGCGATATATAGCGCCCCAAGTGTTATGCGACGCTTTCAGTTTCAGAAAAGTCTTTATTGCGAGCAGCGTAATCGTCAGGAGACTGCCTGTGCAAATCAGGGCGATCTAACCCTTTTCTCGGGCTGCAGCGAGAGCGCGTAGCGATATATAGCGCCCCAAGTGTTATGCGACGCGTCTCCGTTTCAGAAAAGTCTTTATTGCGAGCAGCGTAATCCCCAGGAGACTGCCTGTGCAAATCAAAGCGATCCAACCCTTTTCTAACGCTGCAGCGAGAGCGTGCAGCGATATATCGCGCCCCAAGTGTTATGGGACACGTGTTAATTTCAGAAAAGTGTTTTATGGGAGCAGCGTAATCACCAGGAGACTGCCTGTGCAAATCAAGGCGATGCAACCCTTTTCTAGTGCTGCAGGGAGAGAGCGCAGCGATATATAGCGCCCCAAGAGTTATGCGACGCGTGTGAGTTTCAGAAAACTCTTTATTGCGAGCAGCGTAATCGTAAGGAGACTGCCTGTGGAAATCAAGGCGATCCAACCCTTTTGTAGTGCTTCAGCGAGAGCGCGTAGCGTTATATTGCGCCCCAAGTGTCATGCGACGCGTTTCAGTTGCAGAAAAGTTTTTATTGCGAGCAGCGTAATCGTCAGGACACTGCCTGTGCAAATCAAGGCGATCCAACACTTTTCTAGTGCTGCAGCGAGAGCGCGCGGCGATATATAGCGCCCCAAGTGTTATGCGACGCGTGTCAGTTTCACAAAAGTATTTATTGCGAGCAGCCTAATCGTCAGGAGACTGCCTGTGCAAATCAAGGTGATCCAACCCTTTTCTAGTGCTGCAGCAAGAGCGCGCAGCGATATATAGCGCCCCAAATGTTATGCGACACGTGTCAGTTTCAGAAAAGTGTTTATTGCGAGCAGCGTAATCGTCAGGAGACTGCCTGTGCAAATCAAGGCGATCCAACACTTTTCTAGTGCTGCAGCGAGAGCGCGCAGCGATAGATAGCACCCCAAGTGTTATGCGACGCGTTTCAGTTTCAGAAAAGTCTTTATTGCGAGCATCGTAATCGTCAGGAGACTTCCTGTGCAAATCAAGGTGATCCAACCCTTTTCTAGTGCTGCAGAGAGAGCTTGAAGCGATATAGAGCGCCCCAAGAGTTATGCGACGCGTTTCAGTTTCAGAAAAGTGTTGATTGCCAGCAGCGTAATCGTCAGGAGACTGCCTGTGCAAATCAGGGCGATCCAACCCTTTTCTAGTGCTGCAGCGAGAGGGCGCAGCGATATATCGCACCCCAAGTTTTATTCGACGCCTGTTAGTTTCAGAAAAGTGTTTTTTTGGGAGCAGCGTAATCATCAGGAGACTGCCTGTGCAAATCAAGGCGATCCAACCATTTTCTAGTGCTGCAGCAAGAGCGCGCAGCGATATATAGCGCCCCAAATGTTATGCGACACGTGTCAGTTTCAGAAAAGTGTTTATTGCGAGCAGCGTAATCGTCAGGAGACTGCCTGTGCAAATCAAGGCGATCCAACTATTTTCTAGTGCTGCAGCAAGAGCGCGCAGCGATATATAGCGCCCCAAATGTTATGCGACGCGTTTCAGTTTCAGAAAAGTGTTTATTGCGAGCAGCGTAGTCGTCAGGAGACTGCCTGTGCAAATCAGGGCGATGTAACCCTTTTCTAGTGCTGCAGCGAGATCGCGCAGCGATATATAGCGCCCCAAGTGTTATGCGACGCGTGTCAGTTTCAGAAAAGTGTTTATTGCGAGCAGCCTAATCGTCAGGAGACTGCCTGTGCAAATCAAGGCGATCCAACCCTTTTCTAGTGCTGCAGCAAGAGCGCGCAGCGATATATAGCGCCCCAAATGTTATGCGACACGTGTCAGTTTCAGAAAAGTGTTTATTGCGAGCAGCGTAATCGTCAGGAGACTGCCTGTGCAACTCAAGGCGATCCAACCCTTTTCTAGTGCTGCAGCGAGAGCGCGCAGCGATATATAGTGCCCCAAGAGTTATGCGACGCGTGTCACCTTCAGAAAAGGCTTCATTGCGAGCAGCGTAACCGTCAGGAGACTGCGTGTGGAAATCAAAGCGATCCAAGCCTTTTCTAGTGCTGCAGCGAGAGCGCGCAGCCATATATAGCCCCCCGAGTGTTATGCGACGCGTGTCAGTTTCAGAAAAGTTTTTATTGCGAGAACCGTAATCGTCAGGAGACTACCTGTGCAAATCGAGGCGATCGAACCCTTTTTTAATGCTGCAGCGAGAGCGCGTCGCGATATAGTGTGCCCCAAGAGTTATGCGACGCGTGTCAGTTTCAGAAAAGTTTTTATTGCAAGCAGCGTAATCGTCAGGAGACTGCCTTTCCAAATCGAGGTGATTGAACCCTTTTATAATGCTGCAGCGAGAGCGCGTAGCGATATATAGTGCCCCAAGAGCTATGCGACGCGTGTCAGTTTCAAAAAAGTCTTTATTGCGAGCAGCGTAATCGCCAGGAGAATGCATGTGCAAATCTAGGCGATCCAACCATTTTCCAGTGCTGCAGCGAGAGCGCGCAGGGATATATAGTGCCCCAAGAGTTATGCGACGCGTTTCAGTTTCAGAAAAGTGTTGATTGCCAGCAGCGTAATCGTCAGGAGACTGCCTGTGCAAATCAGGGTGATCCAACCCTTTTCTAGTGCTGCAGCGAGAGGGCGCAGCGATATATCGCACCCCAAGTTTTATTCGACGCGTGTTAGTTTCAGAAAAGTGTTTTTTTGGGAGCAGCGTAATCATCAGGAGACTGCCTGTGCAAATCAAGGCGATCCAACCCTTTTCTAGTGCTGCAGCAAGAGCGCGCAGCGATATACAGCGCCCCAAATGTTATGCGACACGTGTCAGTTTCAGAAAAGTGTTTATTGCGAGCAGCGTAATCGTCAGGAGACTGCGTGTGCAAATCAAGGCGATCCAACTATTTTCTAGTGCTGCAGCAAGAGCGCGCAGCGATATATAGCGCCCCAAATGTTATGCGACGCGTTTCAGTTTCAGAAAAGTGTTTATTGCGAGCAGCGTAGTCGTCAGGAGACTGCCTGTGCAAATCAGGGCGATGTAACCCTTTTCTAGTGCTGCAGCGAGATCGCGCAGCGATATATAGCGCCCCAAGTGTTATGCGACGCGTGTCAGTTTCAGAAAAGTGTTTATTGCGAGCAGCCTAATCGTCAGGAGACTGCCTGTGCAAATCAAGGCGATCCAACCCTTTTCTAGTGCTGCAGCAAGAGTGCGCAGCGATATATAGCGCCCCAAATGTTATGCGACACGTGTCAGTTTCAGAAAAGTGTTTATTGCGAGCAGCGTAATCGTCAGGAGACTGCCTGTGCAAATCAAGGCGATCCAACCCTTTTCTAGTGCTGCAGCGAGAGCGCGCAGCGATATATAGTGCCCCAAGAGTTATGCGACGCGTGTCACCTTCAGAAAAGGCTTCATTGCGAGCAGCGTAACCGTCAGGAGACTGCGTGTGGAAATCAAAGCGATCCAAGCCTTTTCTAGTGCTGCAGCGAGAGCGCGCAGCCATATATAGCCCCCCGAGTGTTATGCGACGCGTGTCAGTTTCAGAAAAGTTTTTATTGCGAGAACCGTAATCGTCAGGAGACTACCTGTGCAAATCGAGGCGATCGAACCCTTTTTTAATGCTGCAGCGAGAGCGCGTCGCGATATATAGTGCCCCAAGTGTTATGCGACGCGACGTCAGTTTCAGAAAAGTTTTTATTGCAAGCAGCGTAATCGTCAGGAGACTGCCTTTCCTAATCGAGGTGATTGAACCCTTTTATAATGCTGCAGCGAGAGCGCGTAGCGATATATAGTGCCCCAAGAGCTATGCGACGCGTGTCAGTTTCAAAAAAGTCTTTATTGCGAGCAGCGTAATCGCCAGGAGAATGCCTGTGCAAATCTAGGCGATCCAACCATTTTCCAGTGCTGCAGCGAGAGCGCGCAGCGATATATAGTGCCCCAAGAGTTATGCGACGCGTGTAAGTTTCAGAAAAGGCTTTATTGCGAGCAGCGTAAACGTCAGGAGACTGCCTGTGCAAATGAAGGCGATCCAACCCTTTTCTGGTGCTGCAGCGAGAGCGCGCAGCGATATATTGTGCCCCAAGGGTTATGCGACGCGTGTCAGCTTCAGAAAAGGCTTCATTGCGAGCAGCGTAATCGTCAGGAGACTGCCTGTGCAAATCGAGGCGATCGAACCATTTTATAATGCTGCAGCGAGTGGGCGTAGCGATTTATAGAGCCCCAAGAGTTACGCGACGCGTGTCAGCTTCAGAAAAGGCTTTATTGCGAGCAGCGTAAACGTCAGGAGACTGCCTGTGCAAATCAAGGCGATCTAACACTTTTCTACTGCTGCAACGAGAGCGCGCAGCGATATATAGTGCCCCATAAGTTATGCGACGCGTGTCAGTTTCAGAAAAGGCTTTATTGCGAGCAGCTTAATCGCTAGGAGACTACCTGTGCAAATCAAGGCGACCCAACCCTTTTCTAGTGCTGCAGCGAGAGCGCGCAGTGATATATAGTGCCCCAAGAGTTATGCGACGCGTGTCAGTTTCAGAAAAGTCTTTATTGCGAGCAGCGTAATCGTCAGGAGACTGCCTGTGCAAATCAAAGCGATCCATCCATTTTCTAGTGCTGCAGCTAGAGCGCGCAGAGATATATCGCGCCCCAAGAGTTATGCGACGCGTGTCAGTTTCAGAAAAGTCTTTACTAAGAGCAGCGTAATCGTCAGGAGACTGCGTGTGCAAATAAAGGCGATCCAGCCTCTTTCTAGTGCTGCAGCGAGAGCGCGCAGCGATATATAGTGCCCCAAGAGTTATGTGACGCGTGTCAGTTTCAGAAAAGGCTTTATTGCGAGCAGCGTAAGCGCCAGGAGACTGCCTGTGCAAATCTAGGCGATCCAACCCTTTTCCAGTGCTGCAGCGAGAGCGCGCAGCGATTTATAGTGCCCCAAGAGTTATGCGACGCGTGTCAGTTTCAGAAAACTCTTTATTGCGAGCAGCATAATCGTCAGGCGACTGCCTGTGCAAATCAAGGCGATCCAACCCTGTTCTAGTGCTGCAGCGAGAGCGCGCAGCGATATATAGTGCCCCAAGAGTTATGCGACGTGTGTCAGCATCAGAAAAGGCTTTATTGCGAGCAGCGTCATCGTCAGGAGACTGCGTGTGCAAATCAAGGCGATCCAACCCTTTTCTAGCGCTGCAGCGAGAGCGCGCAGCCATATATAGCCCCCCGAGTGTTATGCGACGCGTGTCAGTTTCAGAAAAGTTTTTATTGCGAGAAGCGTAATCGTCAGGAGACTACCTGTGCAAATCGAGGCGATCGAACCCTTTTTTAATGCTGCAGCGAGAGCGCGTAGCGATATATAGTGCCCCAAGAGCTATGCGACGCGTGTCAGTTTCAGAAAAGGCTTTATTGCGAGCAGCGTAATCGCCAGGAGACTGCCTGTGCAAATCAAGGCGATTCATCCATTTTCTAGTGCTGCAGCTAGAGCGCGCCGAGATATATCGCGCCCCAAATGTTATGCGACGCGTGTCAGTTTCAGAAAAGGCTTTATTGCGTGTAGCTTAATCGCTAGGAGACTACTTGTGCAAATCATGGCGATCCAACCCTTTTCTAGTGCTGCAGCGAGAGCGCGCAGTGATGTATAGTGCCCCAAGAGTTATGCGACGCGTGTAAGTTTCAGAAAAGGCTTTAGAGCGAGCAGCGTAAACGTCAGGAGACTGCCTGTGCAAATCAAGGCGATCCAACCCTTTTCTAGTGCTGCAGCGAGAGCGCGCAGCGATATATAGTGCCCCAAGAGGTATGCGACGCGTGTCAGTTTCAGAAAAGTTTTTATTGCTAGCAGCGTAATCGTTAGGAGGCTGCCTGTGCAAATCGAGGTGATCCAACCCTTTTCTAAGGTTGTAGCGAGAGCGAGCAGCGATATATCGCGCCCCAAATGTTATGCGACGCGTGTCAGTTTCAGAAAAGTCTTTACTAAGAGCAGCGTAATCGTCAGGAGACTGCCTGTGCAAATAAAGGCGATCCAACCCTTTTCTAGTGCTGCAGCGAGAGCGCGCAGCGATATATAGTGCCCCAAGAGTTATGCGACGCGTGTCAGTTTCAGAAAAGTTTTTATTGCTAGCAGCGTAATCGTTAGGAGGCTGCCTGTGCAAATCGAGGTGATCCAACCCTTTTCTAAGGTTGTAGCGAGAGCGAGCAGCGATATATCGCGCCCCAAATGTTATGCGACGCGTGTCAGTTTCAGAAAAGTCTTTACTAAGAGCAGCGTAATCGTCAGGAGACTGCCTGTGCAAATAAAGGCGATCCAACCTCTTTCTAGTGCTGCAGCGTGAGCGCGCAGCCATATATAGCCCCCCGAGTGTTATGCGACGCGTGTCAGTTTCAGAAAAGTTTTTGTTGCGAGAAGCGTAATCGTCAGGAGACTACCTGTGCAAATCGAGGCGATCGAACCCTTTTTTAATGCTGCCACGAGAGCGCGTCGCGATATATCGCGCCCCAAATGTTATGCGACGCGTGTCAGTTTCAGAAAAGGCTTTATTGCGTGTAGCTTAATCGCTAGGAGACTACCTGTGCAAATCAAGGCGATCCAACCCTTTTCTAGTGCTGCAGCGAGAGCGCGCAGTGATATATAGTGCCTCAAGAGTTATACGACGCGTGTAAGTTTCAGAAAAGGCTTTATTGCGAGCAGCGTAAACGTCAGGAGACTGCCTGTGCAAATCATGGCGATCCAACCCTTTTCTAGTGCTGCAGCGAGAGCGCGCAGCGATATATAGTGCCCCAAGAGTTATGCGACGCGTGTCACCTTCAGAAAAGGCTTCATTGCGAGCAGCTTAATCGCTAGGAGACTGCCTTTGCAAATCGAGGCGATCGAACCGTTTTATAATGCTGCAGAGAGTGGGCGTAGCGATTTATAGAGCCCCAAGAGTTATGCGACGCGTGTCAGCTTCAGAAAAGGCTTTATTGCGACCAGCGTAAACGTCAGGAGACTGCCTGTGCAAATCAAGGCGATCCAACCCTTTTCTAGTGCTGCAGCGAGAGCGCGCAGCGATATATAGTGCCACAAGAGTAATGCGACGCGTGTAAGTTTCAGAAAAGGCTTCATTGCGAGCACCGTAATCGTCAAGAGACTGCCTGTGCAAATGAAGCGATCTAACACTTTTCTACTGATGCAACGAGAGCGCGCAGCGATATATAGTGCCCCATAAGTTATGCGACGCGTGTCAGAATTCAGAAAAGGCTTTATTGCGAGCAGCTTAATCGCTAGGAGACTACCTGTGCATATCAAGGCGATCCAACCCTTTTCTAGTGCTGCAGCGAGAGCGCGCAGTGATATATAGTGCCCCAAGAGTTATGCGACGCGCGTCAGTTTCAGAAAAGTCTTTATTGCGAGCAGCGTGAACGTCAGGAGACTGCCTGTGCAAATCAAGGCGATCCAACCATTTTCTAGTGCTGCAGCTAGAGCGCGCAGAGATATATCGCGCCCCAAGAGTTATGCGACGCGTGTCAGTTTCAGAAAAGTCTTTACTAAGAGCAGCGTAATCGTCAGGAGACTGCGTGTGCAAATAAAGGCGATCCAGCCTCTTTCTAGTGCTGCAGCGAGAGCGCGCAGCGATATATAGTGCCCCAAGAGTTATGTGACGCGTGTCAGTTTCAGAAAAGGCTTTATTGCGAGCAGCGTAAGCGCCAGGAGACTGCCTGTGCAAATCTAGGCGATCCAACCCTTTTCCAGTGCTGCAGCGAGAGCGCGCAGCGATATATAGTGCCCCAAGAGTTATGCGACGCGTGTCAGTTTCAGAAAACTCTTTATTGCGAGCAGCATAATCGTCAGGAGACTGCCTGTGCAAATCATGGCGATCCAATCCTTTTCTAGTCCTGCAGCGAGAGCGCGTAGCCATATGTAGTGCCCCAAGAGTTATGCGACACGTGTCAGCTTCAGAAAAGGCTTTATTGCGAGCAGCGTAAACGTCAGGAGACTGCCTGTGCAAATCAAGGCGATTCAACCCTTTTCTAGTGCTGCAGCGTGAGTGCGCAGTGATATATTGTGCCCCAAGAGTTATGCAACGTGTGTAAGTTTCAGAAAACGCTTTATTGCGAGCAGCGTAAACGTCAGGAGACGGCCTGTGCAAATCAACGCGATCCAACCCTTTTCTAGTGCTACAGCGAGAGCGCGCAGCGATATATAGTGCCCCAAGAGGTATGCGACGCGTGTCAGTTTCAGAAAAGTTTTTATTGCTAGCAGCGTAATTGTTAGGAGGCTGCCTGTGCAAATCGAGGTGATCCAACCCTTTTCTAAGGTTGTAGCGAGAGCGAGCAGCGATATATCGCGCCCCAAATGTTATGCGACGCGTGTCAGTTTCAGAAAAGTCTTTACTAAGAGCAGCGTAATCGTCAGGAGACTGCCTGTGCAAATAAAGGCGATCCAACCTCTTTCTAGTGCTGCAGCGAGAGCGCGCAGCCATATATAGCCCCCCGAGTGTTATGCGACGCGTGTCAGTTTCAGAAAAGTTTTTATTGCGAGAAGCGTAATCGTCAGGAGACTACCTGTGCAAATCATGGCGATCCAATCCTTTTCTAGTCCTGCAGCGAGAGCGCGCACCGATATATAGTGCCCCACGAGCTATGCGACGCGTGTCAGTTTCAGAAAAAGCTTTATTGCGAGCAGCGTAATCGCCAGGAGACTGCCTGTGCAAATCTAGGCGATCCAACCCTTTTCCAGTGCTGCAGCGAGAGCGCGCACCGATATATAGTGCCCCAAGAGTTATGCGACGCGTGTCAGTTTCAGAAAACTCTTTATTGCGAGCAGCATAATCGTCAGGAGACTGCCTGTGCAAATCAAGGCGATCCAACCCTTTTCTACCGCTGCAGCGAGAGCGCGCAGCGATATATAGTGCCCCAAGGGTTATGCGACGCATGTCAGCTTCAGAAAAGGCTTCATTGCGAGCAGCGTAATCGTCAGGAGACTGCCTGTGCAAATCAAAGCGATCCAACCCTTTTCTAGTGTTGCAGCGAGAGCGTGCAGCGATATATAGTGCCCCAAGAGGTATGCGACGCGTCTAAGTTTCAGAAAAGGCTTTATTGCGAGCACCGTAAACGTCAGGAGACTGCCTGTGCAAATCAAGGCGACCCAACCCTTTTCTAGTGCTGCAGCGAGAGCGCGCAGTGATATATAGTACCCCAAGAGTTATGCGACGCGTGTCAGTTTCAGAAAAGTCTTTACTAAGAGCAGCCTAATCGTCAAGAGACTGCGTGTGCAAATAAAGGCGATCCAGCCTCTTTCTAGTGCTGCAGCGAGAGCGCGCAGCGATATATAGTGCCCCAAGAGTTATGTGACGCGTGTCAGTTTCAGAAAAGGCTTTATTGCGAGCAGCGTAAGCGCCAGGAGACTGCCTGTGCAAATCTAGGCGATCCAACCCTTTTCCAGTGCTGCAGCGAGAGCGCGCAGCGATATATAGTGCCCCAAGAGTTATGCGACGCGTGTCAGTTTCAGAAAACTCTTTATTGCGAGCAGCATAATCGTCAGGAGACTGCCTGTGCAAATCAAGGCGATCCAACCCTTTTCTAGTGCTGCAGCGAGAGCGCGCAGCGATATATAGTGCCCCAAAAGTTATGCGACGCGTGTAAGTTTCAGGAAAGGCTTTATAGCGAGCAGTGTAAACGTCAGGACACTGCTTGTGCAAATCAAGGTGATCGAACCCTTTTATAATGCTGCAGCGAGAGCGCGTAGCGATATATAGTGCCCCAAGGGTTATGCGACGTGTGTCAGCATCAGAAAAGGCTTTATTGCGAGCAGCGTAATCGTCAGGAGACTGCGTGTGCAAATCAAGGCGATCCAACCCTTTTCTAGTGCTGCAGCAAAAGCGCGCAGTAATATTTATTGTCCCAAGAGTTATGCGACGCGTGTCAGTTTCAGAAAAGTCATTCTTGCGAGCAGCGTAATCGTCAGGAGACTGCCTGTGCAAATCATGGCGATCCAACCCTTTTCTTATCCTGCAGCGAGAGCGCGCAGCGATATATAGTGCCCCAAGAGTTATGCGACGCGTGTCAGTTTCAGAAAAGGCTTTATTGCGAGCAGCGTAATCGCCAGGAGACTGCCTGCGCAAATCAAGGCGATTCATCCATTTTCTAGTGCTGCAGCTAGAGCGCGCAGAGATATATCGCGCCCCAAATGTTAGGCGACGCGTGTCAGTTTCAGAAAAGGCTTTATTGCGTGTAGCTTAATCGCTAGGAGACTACCTGTGCAAATCAAGGCGATCCAACCCTTTTCTAGTGCTGCAGCGAGAGCGCGCAGTGATATATAGTGCCCCAAGAGTTATGCGACGCGTGTAAGTTTCAGAAAAGGCTTTAGAGCGAGCAGCGTAAACGTCAGGAGACTGCCTGTGCAAATCAAGGCGATCCAACCCTTTTCTAGTGCTGCAGCGAGAGCGCGCAGCGATATATAGTGCCCCAAGAGTTATGAGACGCGTGTCAGTTTCAGAAAAGGCTTTATTACGAGCAGCTTATTCGCTAGGAGACTGCCTGTGCATATCGAGGCGATCGAACCCTTTTATAATGCTGCAGCGAGAGCGCGTAGTCATATGTAGTGCCCCAAGAGTTATGCGACACGTGTCAGCTTCAGAAAAGGCTTTATTGCGAGCAGCGTAAACGTCAGGAGACTGCCGGTGCAAATCAAGGCGATTCAACCCTTTTCTAGTGCTGCAGCGAGAGCGAGCAGCGATATATCGCGCCCCAAATGTTATGCGACGCGTGTCAGTTTCAGAAAAGTCTTTACTAAGAGCAGCGTAATCGTCAGGAGACTGCCTGTGCAAATAAAGGCGATCCAACCTCTTTCTAGTGCTGCAGCGAGAGCGCGCAGCCATATATAGCCCCCCGAGTGTTATGCGACGCGTGTCAGTTTCAGAAAAGTTTTTATTGCGAGAAGCGTAATCGTCAGGAGACTACCTGTGCAAATCGAGGCGATCGAACCCTTTTTTAATGCTGCCACGAGAGCGCGTCGCGATATATAGTGCCCCAAGAGTTATGCGACGCGTGTCAGTTTCAGAAAAGTTTTTATTGCGAGCAGCGTAATCGTCAGGAGACTGCCTTTGCAAATCGAGGCGATTGAACCCTTTTATAATGCTGCAGCGAGAGCGCGTAGCGATATATAGTGCCCCAAGAGTTATGCGACGCGTGTCAGCTTCAGAAAAGTATTTGTTGCGAGCAGCGTAATCGTCAGGAGACTGCCTGTGCCAATCATGGCGATCCAATCCTTTTCTAGTCCTGCAGCGAGAGCGCGCACCGATATATAGTGCCCCAAGAGCTATGCGACGCGTGTCAGTTTCAGAAAAAGCTTTATTGCGAGCAGCGTAATCGCCAGGAGACTGCCTGTGCAAATCTAGGCGATCCAACCCTTTTCCAGTGCTGCAGCGAGAGCGCGCAGCGATATATAGTGCCCCAAGAGTCATGCGACGCGTGTCAGTTTCAGAAAACTCTTTATTGCGAGCAGCATAATCGTCAGGAGACTGCCTGTGCAAATCAAGGCGATCCAACCCTTTTCTAGCGCTGCAGCGAGAGCGCGCAGCGATATATAGTGCCCCAAGGGTTATGCGACGCATGTCAGCTTCAGAAAAGGCTTCATTGCGAGCAGCGTAATCGTCAGGAGACTGCCTGTGCAAATCAAAGCGATCCAACCCTTTTCTAGTGTTGCAGCGAGAGCGTGCAGCGATATATAGTGCCCCAAGAGGTATGCGACGCGTCTAAGTTTCAGAAAAGGCTTTATTGCGAGCACCGTAAACGTCAGGAGACTGCCTGTGCAAATCAAGGCGATCCAACCCTTTTCTAGTGCTGCAGCGAGAGCGCGCAGCGATATATAGTGCCCCAAGAGTTATGCGACGAGTGTCAGTTTCAGAAAAGGCTTCATTGCGAGCAGCTTTATCGCTAGGAGACTGCCTGTGCAAATCGAGGCGATCGAACCATTTTATAATGCTGCAGCGAGTGGGCGTAGCGATTTATAGAGCCCCAAGAGTTACGCGACGCGTGTCAGCTTCAGAAAAGGCTTTATTGCGAGCAGCGTAAACGTCAGGAGACTGCCTGTGCAAATCAAGGCGATCCAACCCTTTTCTAGTGCTGCAGCGTGAGCGCGCAGCGATATATAGTGCCCCAAGAGTTATGCGACGCGTGTAAGTTTCAGAAAAGGCTTTATTGCGAGCAGCGTAAACGTCAGGAGACTGCCTGTGCAAATGAAGGCGATCCAACCCTTTTCTAGTGCTGCAGCGAGAGCGCGCAGCGATATATAGTGCCCCAAGAGTTATGCGACGCGTGTCACCTTCAGAAAAGGCTTCATTGCGAGCAGCGTAATCGTCAGGAGACTGCGTGTGGAAATCAAAGCGATCCAAGCCTTTTCTAGTGCTGCACCGAGAGCGCGCAGTGATATATAGTGCCCCAAGAGTTATGCGACGCGTGTCAGTTTCAGAAAAGTCTTTATTGCGAGCACCGTAATCGTCAAGAGACTGCCTGTGCAAATGAAGCGATCTAACACTTTTCTACTGCTGCAACGAAAGCGCGCAGCGATATATAGTGCCCCATAAGTTATGCGACGCGTGTCAGTTTTAGAAAAGTGTTTATTGCGAGCAGCGTAATCGTCAGGAGACTGCCTGTGCAAATCAGGGCGATCCAACCCTTTTCTAGTGCTGCAGCGAGAGTTTGCAGCGATATATAGCGCCCCAAGTGTTATGCGACGCGTGTCAGTTTCAGGAAAGCCTTTATTGCGAGCAGCGTCATCATCAGGAGACTGCCTGTGCAAATCAAAGCGATCCAACCCTTTTCTTACGTTGTAGCGAGAGCGCGCAGCGATATATCGCGCCCCAAGTGTTATTCGATGCGTGTTAGTTTCAGAAAAGTGTTTTTTGCGAGCAGCGTAATCACCAGGAACCTGCCTGTGCAAATCAAGGCGATCCAACCCTTTTCTAGTGCTGCAGTGAGAGCGCGCCGCAATACATAGCGCCCCAAGTGTTATGCGACGCGTCTCAGTTGCAGAAAAGTCTTTATTGCGAGCAGTGTAATCGTCAGGAGACTGCCTGTGCATGTCAAGGCGATCCAACCCTTTTCTAGTGCTGCAGGGAGAGCGCGAAGCGATATATAGTGCCCCAAGAGTTATGCGACGCGTCTCCGTTTCAGAAAAGTCTTTATTGCGAGCAGCGTAATCCCCAGGAGCCTGCCTGTGCAAATCAGAACGATCCAACCCTTTTCTAACGCTGCAGCGAGAGCGCGCAGCGATATCTCGCGCCCCAAGTGTTATGCGACGCGTGTTAGTTTCAGAAAAGTGTTTGTTGCGAGCAGCGTAATCGCCAGGAGACTACCTGTGCAAATCAAGGCGATCCGACCCGTTTCTAGTGCTGTAGAGAGAGCGCGCAGCGATATATAGCGCCCCAAGTGTTATGCGACGCTTTCAGTTTCAGAAAAGTCTTTATTGCGAGCAGCGTAATCGTCAGGAGACTGCCTGTGCAAATCAAGGCGATCCATCCATTTTCTAGTGCTGCAGCTAGAGCGCGCAGAAATATATCGCGCCCCAAGAGTTATGCGACGCGTGTCAGTTTCAGAAAAGTCTTTACTAAGAGCAGCGTAATCGTCAGGAGACTGCGTGTGCAAATAAAGGCGATCCAGCCTCTTTCTAGTGCTGCAGCGAGAGCGCGCAGCGATATATAGTGCCCCAAGAGTTATGTGACGCGTGTCAGTTTCAGAAAAGGCTTTATTGCGAGCAGCATAAGCGCCAGGAGACTGCCTGTGCAAATCTAGGCGATCCAACCCTTTTCCAGTGCTGCAGCGAGAGCGCGCAGCGATTTATAGTGCCCCAAGAGTTATGCGACGCGTGTCAGTTTCAGAAAACTCTTTATTGCGAGCAGCATAATCGTCAGGCGACTGCCTGTGCAAATCAAGGCGATCCAACCCTTTTCTAGTGCTGCAGCGAGAGCGCGCAGCCATATATAGTGCCCCAAGAGTTATGCGACGCGTGTTAGCTTCAGAAAAGGCTTTATTACGAGCACCGTAATCGTCAAGAGACTGCCTGTGCAAATGAAGCGATCTAACACTTTTCTACTGCTGCAACGAGAGCGCGCAGCGATATATAGTGCCCCATAAGTTATGCGACGCGTGTAAGTTTCAGAAAAGGCTTTATAGCGAGCAGCGTAAACGTCAGGACACTGCCTGTGCAAATCAAGGCAATCGAACCCTTTTATAATGCTGCAGCGAGAGCGCGTAGCGATATATAGTGCCCGAAGAGTTATGCGACGTGTGTCAGCTCCAGAAAAGGCTTTATTGCGAGCAGCGTAAACGTCAGGAGACTGCCTGTGCAAATCAAGGCGATCCAACCCTTTTCTAGTGCTGCAGCGAGAGCGCGCAGCGATATATAGTGCCCCAAGACTTATGCGACGCGTGTGAGTTTGAGAAAAGTTTTTGTTGCGAGCAGCGTAATCGTCAGGAGGCTGCCTTTGCAAATCGAGGCGATCGAACCCTTTTATAATGCTGCAGCGAGAGCGCGTAGCGATATATAGTGCCCCAAGAGTTATGCGACGCGTGTCAGCTTCAGAAAAGGCGTTATTGCGAGCAGCAATCGCCAGGAGACTGCCTGTGCAAATCTAGGCGATCCAACCCTTTTCCAGTGCTGCAGCGAGAGCGGGCAGCGATATATAGTGCCCCAAGAGTTATGCGACGCGTGTCAGTTTCAGAAAACTCTTTATTGCGAGCAGCATAATCGTCAGGAGACTGCCTGTGCAAATCAAGGCGATCCAACCCTTTTCTAGTGCTGCAGCGAGAGCGCGCAGCGATATATAGTGCCTGAAGAGTTATGCGACGCGTGTCAGCTTCAGAAAAGGCTTCATTGCGAGCAGCTTAATCGCTAGGAAACTACCTGTGCAAATCAAGGCGATCCGACCCTTTTCTAGTGCTGCAGCGAGAGCGCGCAGTGATATATAGTGCCCCAAGAGTTATGCGACGCGTGTCAGTTTCAGAAAAGTCTTTATTGCGAGCAGCGTAATCGTCAGGAGACTGCCTGTGCAAATCAAGACGATTCATCCATTTTGTAGTGCTGCAGCTAGAGCGCGCAGAGATATATCGCGCCCCAAATGTTATGCGACGCGTGTCAGTTTCAGAAAAGGCTTTATTGCGAGCAGCTTAATCGCTAGGAGACTACCTGTGCGAATCAAGGCGATCCAACCCTTTTCTAGTGCTGCAGCGAGAGCGCGCAGTGATATATAGTGCCCCAAGAGTTATGCGACGCGTGTAAGTTTCAGAAAAGGCTTTATAGCGAGCAGCGTAATTGTAAGGAGGCTGCCTGTGCAAATCAAGGCGATCAAACCCTTTTCTTTTGCTGCAGCGAGAGCGCGCAGGGATATATAGTGCCCTAAGAGTTATGCGACGCGTGTAAGTTTCAGAAAAGGCTTTATTGCGAGCAGCGTAAACGTCGGGAGACTGCCTGTGCAAATCAAGGCGATCCAACCCTTTTCTAGTGCTGCAGCGAGATCGCGCAGCGATATATAGCGCCCAAAGTGTTATGCCACGCGTGTCAGTTTTAGAAAAGTGTTTTTGCGAGCAGCGTAATCGTCAGGAGACTGCCTGTGGAAATCAAGGCGCTCCTACCCGTTTCTAACGTTGCAGCGAGAGCGCGCAGCGATATATAGCGCCCCAAGTGTTAAGCGACGCGTGTCAGTTTCAGAAAAGTGTTTATTGCGAGCAGCGTAATCGTCAGGAGACTGCCTGTGCAAGTTAAGGCGATCCAACCCTTTTCTAGTGCTGCAGCGAGAGCGCGCAGCGATAGATAGCGCCCCAAGGGTTATGCGACGCGTTTCAGTTTCAGAAAAGTCTTTATTGCGAGCAGCTTAATCGTCAGGAGACTTGGTGTGCAAATCAAGGTGATCCAACCCTTTTCTAGTGCTGCAGAGAGAGCTTGAAGCGATATAGAGCGCCCCAAGAGTTATGCGACGCGTTTCAGTTTTAGAAAAGTGTTTATTGCGAGCAGCGTAATCGTCAGGAGACTGCCTGTGCAAATCAGGGCGATCCAACCCTTTTCTAGTGCTGCAGCGAGAGTTTGCAGCGATATATAGCGCCCCAAGTGTTATGCGACGCGTGTCAGTTTCAGGAAAGTCTTTATTGCGAGCAGCGTCATCATCAGGAGACTGCCTGTGCAAATCAAAGCGATCCAACCCTTTTCTTACATTGTAGCGAGAGCGCGCAGCGATATATCGCGCCCCAAGTGTTATTCGATGCGTGTTAGTTTCAGAAAAGTGTTTTTTGCGAGCAGCGTAATCACCAGGAACCTGCCTGTGCAAATCAAGGCGATCCAACCCTTTTCTAGTGCTGCAGTGAGAGCGCGCCGCAATACATAGCGCCCCAAGTGTTATGCGACGCGTCTCAGTTGCAGAAAAGTCTTTATTGCGAGCAGTGTAATCGTCAGGAGACTGCCTGTGCATGTCAAGGCGATCCAACCCTTTTCTAGTGCTGCAGGGAGAGCGCGAAGCGATATATAGTGCCCCAAGAGTTATGCGACGCGTCTCCGTTTCAGAAAAGTCTTTATTGCGAGCAGCGTAATCCCCAGGAGCCTGCCTGTGCAAATCAGAACGATCCAACCCTTTTCTAACGCTGCAGCGAGAGCGCGCAGCGATATCTCGCGCCCCAAGTGTTATGCGACGCGTGTTAGTTTCAGAAAAGTGTTTGTTGCGAGCAGCGTAATCGCCAGGAGACTACCTGTGCAAATCAAGGCGATCCGACCCGTTTCTAGTGCTGTAGAGAGAGCGCGCAGCGATATATAGCGCCCCAAGTGTTATGCGACGCTTTCAGTTTCAGAAAAGTCTTTATTGCGAGCAGCGTAATCGTCAGGAGACTGCCTGTGCAAATCAGGGCGATCTAACCCTTTTCTCGGGCTGCAGCGAGAGAGCGCAGCGATATATAGCGCCCCAAGAGTTATGCGACGCGTGTGAGTTTCAGAAAACTCTTTATTGCGAGCAGCGTAATCGTAAGGAGACTGCCTGTGGAAATCAAGGCGATCCAACCCTTTTGTAGTGCATCAGCGAGAGCGCGTAGCGTTATATTGCGCCCCAAGTGTCATGCGACGCGTTTCAGTTGCAGAAAAGTTTTTATTGCGAGCAGCGTAATCGTCAGGACACTGCCTGTGCAAATCAAGGCGATCCAACACTTTTCTAGTGCTGCAGCGAGAGCGCGCGGCGATATATAGCGCCCCAAGTGTTATGCGACGCGTGTCAGTTTCACAAAAGTATTTATTGCGAGCAGCCTAATCGTCAGGAGACTGCCTGTGCAAATCAAGGTGATCCAACCCTTTTCTAGTGCTGCAGCAAGAGCGCGCAGCGATATATAGCGCCCCAAATGTTATGCGACACGTGTCAGTTTCAGAAAAGTGTTTATTGCGAGCAGCGTAATCGTCAGGAGACTGCCTGTGCAAATCAAGGCGATCCAACACTTTTCTAGTGCTGCAGCGAGAGTGCGCAGCGATAGATAGCACCCCAAGTGTTATGCGACGCGTTTCAGTTTCAGAAAAGTCTTTATTGCGAGCAGCGTAATCGTCAGGAGACTTCCTGTGCAAATCAAGGTGATCCAACCCTTTTCTAGTGCTGCAGAGAGAGCTTGAAGCGATATAGAGCGCCCCAAGAGTTATGCGACGCGTTTCAGTTTCAGAAAAGTGTTGATTGCCAGCAGCGTAATCGTCAGGAGACTGCCTGTGCAAATCAGGGCGATCCAACCCTTTTCTAGTGCTGCAGCGAGAGGGCGCAGCGATATATCGCACCCCAAGTTTTATTCGACGCCTGTTAGTTTCAGAAAAGTGTTTTTTTGGGAGCAGCGTAATCATTAGGAGACTGCCTGTGCAAATCAAGGCGATCCAACCCTTTTCTAGTGCTGCAGCAAGAGCGCGCAGCGATATATAGCGCCCCAAATGTTATGCGACACGTGTCAGTTTCAGAAAAGTGTTTATTGCGAGCAGCGTAATCGTCAGGAGACTGCGTGTGCAAATCAAGGCGATCCAACTATTTTCTAGTGCTGCAGCAAGAGCGCGCAGCGATATATAGCGCCCCAAATGTTATGCGACGCGTTTCAGTTTCAGAAAAGTGTTTATTGCGAGCAGCGTAGTCGTCAGGAGACTGCCTGTGCAAATCAGGGCGATGTAACCCTTTTCTAGTGCTGCAGCGAGATCGCGCAGCGATATATAGCGCCCCAAGTGTTATGCGACGCGTGTCAGTTTCAGAAAAGTGTTTATTGCGAGCAGCCTAATCGTCAGGAGACTGCCTGTGCAAATCAAGGCGATGCAACCCTTTTCTAGTGCTGCAGCAAGAGCGCGCAGCGATATATAGCGCCCCAAATGTTATGCGACACGTGTCAGTTTCAGAAAAGTGTTTATTGCGAGCAGCGTAATCGTCAGGAGACTGCCTGTGCAACTCAAGGCGATCCAACCCTTTTCTAGTGCTGCAGCGAGAGCGCGCAGCGATATATAGTGCCCCAAGAGTTATGCGACGCGTGTCACCTTCAGAAAAGGCTTCATTGCGAGCAGCGTAACCGTCAGGAGACTGCGTGTGGAAATCAAAGCGATCCAAGCCTTTTCTAGTGCTGCAGCGAGAGCGCGCAGCCATATATAGCCCCCCGAGTGTTATGCGACGCGTGTCAGTTTCAGAAAAGTTTTTATTGCGAGAACCGTAATCGTCAGGAGACTACCTGTGCAAATCGAGGCGATCGAACCCTTTTTTAATGCTGCAGCGAGAGCGCGTCGCGATATATAGTGCCCCAAGAGTTATGCGACGCGTGTCAGTTTCAGAAAAGTTTTTATTGCAAGCAGCGTAATCGTCAGGAGACTGCCTTTCCAAATCGAGGTGATTGAACCCTTTTATAATGCTGCAGCGAGAGCGCGTAGCGATATATAGTGCCCCAAGAGTTATGCGACGCGTTTCAGTTTCAGAAAAGTGTTGATTGCCAGCAGCGTAATCGTCAGGAGACTGCCTGTGCAAATCAGGGCGATCCAACCCTTTTCTAGTGCTGCAGCGAGAGGGCGCAGCGATATATCGCACCCCAAGTTTTATTCGACGCGTGTTAGTTTCAGAAAAGTGTTTTTTTGGGAGCAGCGTAATCGTCAGGAGACTGCGTGTGCAAATCAAGGCGATCCAACTATTTTCTAGTGCTGCAGCAAGAGCGCGCAGCGATATATAGCGCCCCAAATGTTATGCGACGCGTTTCAGTTTCAGAAAAGTGTTTATTGCGAGCAGCGTAGTCGTCAGGAGACTGCCTGTGGAAATCAGGGCGATGTAACCCTTTTCTAGTGCTGCAGCGAGATCGCGCAGCGATATATAGCGCCCCAAGTGTTATGCGACGCGTGTCAGTTTCAGAAAAGTGTTTATTGCGAGCAGCCTAATCGTCAGGAGACTGCCTGTGCAAATCAAGGCGATCCAACCCTTTTCTAGTGTTGCAGCGAGAGCGTGCAGCGATATATAGTGCCCCAAGAGGTATGCGACGCGTGTAAGTTTCAGAAAAGGCTTTATTGCGAGCACCGTAAACGTCAGGAGACTGCCTGTGCAAATCGAGGCGATCGAACCATTTTATAATGCTGCAGCGAGTGGGCGTAGCGATATATAGTGCCCCAAGAGTTATGCGACGCGTGTCACCTTCAGAAAAGGCTTCATTGCGAGCAGCGTAATCGTCAGGAGACTGCGTGTGGAAATCAAAGCGATCCAAGCCTTTTCTAGTGCTGCACCGAGAGCGCGCAGTGATATATAGTGCCCCAAGAGTTATGCGACGCGTGTCAGTTTCAGAAAAGTCTTTATTGCGAGCACCGTAATCGTCAAGAGACTGCCTGTGCAAATGAAGCGATCTAACACTTTTCTACTGCTGCAACGAGAGCGCGCAGCGATATATAGTGCCCCATAAGTTATGCGACGCGTGTCAGTTTCAGAAAAGGCTTTATTGCGAGCAGCTTAATCGCTAGGAGACTACCTGTGCAAATCAAGGCGACCCAACCCTTTTCTAGTGCTGCAGCGAGAGCGCGCAGTGATATATAGTGCCCCAAGAGTTATGCGACGCGTGTCAGTTTCAGAAAAGTCTTTATTGCGAGCAGCGTAATCGTCAGGAGACTGCCTGTGCAAATCAAAGCGATCCATCCATTTTCTAGTGCTGCAGCTAGAGCGCGCAGAGATATATCGCGCCCCAAGAGTTATGCGACGCGTGTCAGTTTCAGAAAAGTCTTTACTAAGAGCAGCGTAATCGTCAGGAGACTGCGTGTGCAAATAAAGGCGATCCAGCCTCTTTCTAGTGCTGCAGCGAGAGCGCGCAGCGATATATAGTGCCCCAAGAGTTATGTGACGCGTGTCAGTTTCAGAAAAGGCTTTATTGCGAGCAGCGTAAGCGCCAGGAGACTGCCTGTGCAAATCTAGGGGATCCAACCCTTTTCCAGTGCTGCAGCGAGAGCGCGCAGCGATTTACAGTGCCCCAAGAGTTATGCGACGCGTGTCAGTTTCAGAAAACTCTTTATTGCGAGCAGCATAATCGTCAGGCGACTGCCTGTGCAAATCAAGGCGATCCAACCCTGTTCTAGTGCTGCAGCGAGAGCGCGCAGCGATATATAGTGCCCCAAGAGTTATGCGACGCGTGTTAGCTTCAGAAAAGGCTTGATTGCGAGCACCGTAATCGTCAAGAGACTGCCTGTGCAAATGAAGCGATCTAACACTTTTCTACTGCTGCAATGAGAGCGCGCAGCGATATATAGTGCCCCATAAGTTATGCGACGCGTGTAAGTTTCAGAAAAGGCTTTATAGCGAGCAGCGTAAACGTCAGGACACTGCCTGTGCAAATCAAGGCGATCGAACCCTTTTATAATGCTGCAGCGAGAGCGCGTAGCGATATATAGTGCCCCAAGAGTTATGCGACGTGTGTCAGCTCCAGAAAAGGCTTTATTGCGAGCAGCGTAAACGTCAGGAGACTGCCTGTGCAAATCAAGGCGATCCAACCCTTTTCTAGTGCTGCAGCGAGAGCGCGCAGCGATATATAGTGCCCCAAGAGTTATGCGACGCGTGTGAGTTTCAGAAAAGTTTTTGTTGCGAGCAGCGTAATCGTCAGGAGGCTGCCTTTGCAAATCGAGGCGATCGAACCCTTTTATAATGCTGCAGCGAGAGCGCGTAGCGATATATAGTGCCCCAAGAGTTATGCGACGCGTGTCAGCTTCAGAAAAGGCGTTATTGCGGGCAGCAATCGCCAGGAGACTGCCTGTGCAAATATAGGCGATCCAACCCTTTTCCAGTGCTGCAGCGAGAGCGCGCAGCGATATATAGTGCCCCAAGAGTTATGCGACGCGTGTCAGTTTCAGAAAACTCTTTATTGCGAGCAGCATAATCGTCAGGAGACTGCCTGTGCAAATCAAGGCGATCCAACCCTTTTCTAGTGCTGCAGCGAGAGCGCGCAGCGATATATAGTGCCTGAAGAGTTATGCGACGCGTGTCAGCTTCAAAAAAGGCTTCATTGCGAGCAGCTTAATCGCTAGGAGACTATCTGTGCAAATCAAGGCGATCCGACCCTTTTCTAGTGCTGCAGCGAGAGCGCGCAGTGATATATAGTGCCCCAAGAGTTATGCGACGCGTGTCAGTTTCAGAAAAGTCTTTATTGCGAGCAGCGTAATCGTCAGGAGACTGCCTGTGGAAATCAAGACGATTCATCCATATTGTAGTGCTGCAGCTAGAGCGCGCAGAGATATATCGCGCCCCAAATGTTATGCGACACGTGTCAGTTTCAGAAAAGGCTTTATTGCAAGCAGCTTAATCGCTAGGAGACTACCTGTGCGAATCAAGGTGATCCAACCCTTTTCTAGTGCTGCAGCGAGAGCGCGCAGTGATATATAGTGACCCAAGAGTTATGCGACGCGTGTAAGTTTCAGAAAAGGCTTTATAGCGAGCAGCGTAATTGTAAGGAGGCTGCCTGTGCAAATCAAGGCGATCAAACCCTTTTCTTTTGCTGCAGCGAGAGCGCGCAGCGATATATAGTGCCCCAAGAGTTATGAGACGCGTGTCAGTTTCAGAAAAGCCTTTATTGCGAGCAGCTTAATTGCTAGGAGACTGCCTGTGCAAATCGAGGCGATCGAACCCTTTATAATGCTGCAGCGAGAGCGCGTAGCCATATGTAGTGCCCCAAGAGTTATGCGACACGTGTCAGCTTCAGAAAAGGCTTTATTGCGAGCACCGTAAACGTCAGGAGACTGCCTGTGCAAATCAAGGCGATTCAACCGTTTTCTAGTGCTGCAGCGAGAGTGCGCAGTGATATATTGTGCCCCAAGACTTATGCAACGTGTGTAAGTTTCAGAAAACGCTTTATTGCGAGCAGCGTAAACGTCAGGAGACTGCCTGTGCAAATCAAGGCGATCCAACCCTTTTCTAGTGCTGCAGCGAGAGCGCGCAGCGATATATAGTGTCCCAAGAGGTATGAGACGCGTGTCAGTTTCAGAAAAGTTTTTATTGCTAGCAGCGTAATTGTTAGGAGGCTGCCTGTGCAAATCGAGGTGATCCAACCCTTTTCTAACGTTGTAGCGAGAGCGAGCAGCGATATATCGCGCCCCAAATGTTATGCGAGCGCGTGTTAGTTTCAGAAAAGTCTTTACTAAGAGCAGCGTAATCGTCAGGAGACTGCCTGTGCAAATAAAAGCGATCCAACCTTTTTCTAGTGCTGCAGCGAGAGCGCGCAGCCATATATAGCCCCCCGAGTGTTATGCGACGCGTGTCAGTTTCAGAAAAGTTTTTACTGCGAGAACCGTAATCGTCAGGAGACTACCTGTGCAAATCGAGGCGATCGAACCCTTTTTTAATGCTGCAGCGAGAGCGCGTCGCGATATATAGTGCCCCAAGAGTTATGCGACGCGTGTCAGTTTCAGAAAAGTTTTTATTGCGAGCAGCGTAATCGTCAGGAGACTGCCTTTCCAAATCGAGGTGATTGAACCCTTTTATAATGCTGCAGCGAGAGCGCGCACCGATATATAGTGCCCCAAGAGCTATGCGACGCGTGTCAGTTTCAGAAAAGGCTTTATTGCGAGCAGCGTAATCGCCAGGAGACTGTCTGTGCAAATCAAGGCGATTCATCCATTTTCTAGTGCTGCAGCTAGAGCGCGCAGAGATATATCGCGCCCCAAATGTTATGCGACGCGTGTCAGTTTCAGAAAAGGCTTTATTGCGTGTAGCTTAATCGCTAGGAGACTACCTGTGCAAGTCAAGGCGATCCAACTCTTTTCTAGTGCTGCAGCGAGAGCGCGCAGTGATATATAGTGCCCCAAGAGTTATGCGACGCGTGTAAGTTTCAGAAAAGGCTTTAGAGCGAGCAGCGTAAACGTCAGGAGACTGCCTGTGCAAATCAAGGCGATCCAACCCTTTTCTAGTGCTGCAGCGAGAGCGCGCAGCGATATATAGTGCCCCAAGAGTTATGAGACGCGAGTCAGTTTCAGAAAAGGCTTCATTGCGAGCAGCTTAATCGCTAGGAGACTGCCTGTGCAAATCGAGGCGATCGAACCCTTTTATAATGCTGCAGAGAGTGGGCGTAGCGATTTATAGAGCCCCAAGAGCTATGCGACGCGTGTCAGCTTCAGAAAAGGCTTCATTGCGAGCAGCGTAATCGTCAGGAGACTGCGTGTGGAAATCAAAGCGATCCAAGCCTTTTCTAGTGCTGCACCGAGAGCGCGCAGTGATATATAGTGCCCCATAAGTTATGCGACGCGTGTCAGTTTCAGAAAAGTCTTTATAGCGAGCACCGTAATCGTCAAGAGACTGCCTGTGGAAATGAAGCGATCTAACACTTTTCTACTGCTGCAACGAGAGCGCGCAGCGATATATAGTGCCCCATAAGTTATGCGACGCGTGTCAGTTTCAGAAAAGGCTTTATTGCTAGCGGCTTAATCGCCTGGAGACTACCTGTGCAAATCAAGGCGATCCAACCCTTTTCTAGTGCTGCAGCGAGAGCGCGCAGTGATATATAGTGCCCCAAGAGTTATGCGACGCGTGTCAGTTTCAGAAAAGTCTTTATTGCGAGCAGCGTAATCGTCAGGAGACTACCTGTGCAAATCAAGGCGATCCAACCATTTTCTAGTGCTGCAGCTAGAGCGCACAGAGATATATAGTGCCCCAAGAGTTATGCGACGCGTGTAAGTTTCAGAAAAGGCTTTATAGCGAGCAGTGTAAACGTCAGGACACTGCTTGTGCAAATCAAGGCGATCGAACCCTTTTATAATGCTGCAGCGAGAGCGCGTAGCGATATATAGTGCCCCAAATGTTATGCGACGCGTGTAAGTTTCAGAAAAGGCTTTAGAGCGAGCAGCGTAAGCGCCAGGAGACTGCCTGTGCAAATCAAGGCGATCCAACCCTTTTCTAGTGCTGCAGCGAGAGCGCGCACCGATATATAGTGCCCCAAGAGCTATGCGACGCGTGTCAGTTTCAGAAAAGGCTTTATTGCGAGCAGCGTAATCGCGAGGAGACTGCCTGTGCAAATCAAGGCGATTGATCCATTTTCTAGTGCTGCAGCTAGAGCGCGCAGAGATATATCGCGCCCCAAATGTTATGCGACGCGTGTCAGTTTCAGAAAAGGCTTTATTGCGTGTAGCTTAATCGCTAGGAGACTACCTGTGCAAATCAAGGCGATCCAACCCTTTTCTAGTGCTGCAGCGAGAGCGCGCAGTGATATATAGTGCCCCAAGAGTTACGCGACGCGTGTAAGTTTCAGAAAAGGCTTTAGAGCGAGCAGCGTAAACGTCAGGAGACTGCCTGTGCAAATCAAGGCGATCCAAACCTTTTCTAGTGCTGCAGCGAGAGCGCGCAGCGATATATAGTGCCCCAAGAGTTATGAGACGCGAGTCAGTTTCAGAAAAGGCTTTATTGCGAGCAGCTTATTCGCTAGGAGACTGCCTGTGCAAATCGAGGCGATCGAACCCTTTTATAATGCTGCAGCGAGAGCGCGTAGCCATATGTAGTGCCCCAAGAGTTATGCGACACGTGTCAGCTTCAGAAAAGGCTTTATTGCGAGCAGCGTAAACGTCAGGAGGCTGGCTGTGCAAATCAAGGCGATTCAACACTTTTCTAGTGCCGCAGCGAGAGCGCGCAGCGATATATAGTGCCCCAAGAGGTATGCGACGCGTGTCAGTTTCAGAAAAGTTTTTATTGCTAGCAGCGTAATTGTTAGGAGGCTGCCTGTGCAAATCGAGGTGATCCAACCCTTTTCTAAGGTTGTAGCGAGAGCGAGCAGCGATATATCGCGCCCCAAATGTTATGCGACGCGTGTCAGTTTCAGAAAAGTCTTTACTAAGAGCAGCGTAATCTTCAGGAGACTGCCTCTGCAAATAAAGGCGATCCAACCTGTTTCTAGTGCTGCAGCGAGAGCGCGCAGCCATATATAGCCCCCCGAGTGTTATGCGACGCGTGTCAGTTTCAGAAAAGTTTTTATTGCGAGAAGCGTAATCGTCAGGAGACTACCTGTGCAAATCGAGGCGATCGAACCCTTTTTTAATGCTGCCACGAGAGCGCGTCGCGATATATAGTGCCCCAAGAGTTATGCGACGCGGGTCAGTTTCAGAAAAGTTTTTATTGCGAGCAGCGTAATCGTCAGATTTGCCTTTGCAAATCGAGGCGATTGAACCCTTTTATAATGCTGCAGCGAGAGCGCGTAGCGATATATAGTGCCCCAAGAGTTATGCGACGCGTGTCAGCTTCAGAAAAGTATTTGTTGCTAGCAGCGTAATTGTTAGGAGGCTGCCTGTGCAAATCGAGGTGATCCAACCCTTTTCTAAGGTTGTAGCGAGAGCGAGCAGCGATATATCGCGCCCCAAATGTTATGCGACGCGTGTCAGTTTCAGAAAAGTCTTTACTAAGAGCAGCGTAATCGTCAGGAGACTGCCTGTGCAAATAAAGGCGATCCAACCTGTTTCTAGTGCTGCAGCGAGAGCGCGCAGCCATATATAGCCCCCCGAGTGTTATGCGACGCGTGTCAGTTTCAGAAAAGTTTTTATTGCGAGAAGCGTAATCGTCAGGAGACTACCTGTGCAAATCGAGGCGATCGAACCCTTTTTTAATGCTGCCACGAGAGCGCGTCGCGATATATAGTGCCCCAAGAGTTATGCGACGCGTGTCAGTTTCAGAAAAGTTTTTATTGCGAGCAGCGTAATCGTCAGGAGACTGCCTTTGCAAATCGAGGCGATTGAACTCTTTTTTAATGCTGCAGCGAGAGCGCGTAGCGATATATAGTGCCCCAAGAGTTATGCGACGCGTGTCAGCTTCAGAAAAGTATTTGTTGCGAGCAGCGTAATCGTCAGGAGACTGCCTGTGCAAATCATGGCGATCCAATCCTTTTCTAGACCTGCAGCGAGAGCGCGCACCGATATATAGTGCCCCAAGAGCTATGCGACGCGTGTCAGTTTCAGAAAAGGCTTTACTAAGAGCAGCGTAATCGTCAGGAGACTGCGTGTGCAAATAAAGGCGATCCAGCCTCTTTCTAGTGCTGCAGCGAGAGCGCGCAGCGATATATAGTGCCCCAAGAGTTATGTGACGGGTGTCAGTTTCAGAAAAGGCTTTATTGCGAGCAGCGTAAGCGCCAGGAGACTGCCTGTGCAAATCTAGGCGATGCAACCCTTTTCCAGTGCTGCAGCGAGAGCGCGCAGCGATATATAGTGCCCCAAGAGTTATGCGACGCGTGTCAGTTTCAGAAAAGTTTTTATTGCGAGAAGCGTAATCGTCAGGAGACTACCTGTGCAAATCGAGGCGATCGAACCCTTTTTTAATGCTGCCACGAGAGCGCGTCGCGATATATAGTGCCCCAAGAGTTATGCGACGCGTGTCAGTTTCAGAAAAGTTTTTATTGCGAGCAGCGTAATCGTCAGGAGTCTGCCTTTGCAAATCGAGGCGATTGAACCCTTTTATAATGCTGCTGCGAGAGCGCGTAGCGATATATAGTGCCCCAAGAGTTATGCGACGCGTGTCAGCTTCAGAAAAGTATTTGTTGCGAGCAGCGTAATCGTCAGGAGACTGCGTGTGCAAATCAAGGCGATCCAACCCGTTTCTAGTGCTGCAGCGAGAGCGCGCAGTGATATATATTGTCCCAAGAGTTATGCGACGCGTGTCAGTTTCAGAAAAGTCTTTCTTGCGAGCAGCGTAATCGTCAGGAGACTGCCTGTGCAAATCAAGGCGATTCATCCATTTTCTAGTGCTGCAGCTAGAGCGCGCAGAGATATATCGCGCCCCAAATGTTATGCGACGCGTGTCAGTTTCAGAAAAGGCTTTATTGCGTGTAGCTTAATCGCTAGGAGACTACCTGTGCAAATCAAGGCGATCCAACCCTTTTCTAGTGCTGCAGCGAGAGCGCGCAGTGATATATAGTGCCCCAAGAGTTATGCGACGCGTGTAAGTTTCAGAAAAGGCTTTAGAGCGAGCAGCGTAAACGTCAGGAGACTGCCTGTGCAAATCAAGGCGATCCAACCCTTTTCTAGTGCTGCAGCGAGAGCGCGCCGCGATATATAGTGCCCCAAGAGTTATGAGACGCGTGTCAGTTTCAGAAAAGGCTTTATTGCGAGCAGCGTAAACGTCAGGAGACTGCCTGTGCAAATCAAGGCGATTCAACCCTTTTCTAGTGCTGCAGCGAGAGTGCGCAGTGATATATTGTGCCCCAAGAGTTATGCAACGTGTGTAAGTTTCAGAAAACGCTTTATTGCGAGCAGCGTAAACGTCAGGAGACTGCCTGTGCAAATCAAGGCGATCCAACCCTTTTCTAGTGCTGCAGCGAGAGCGCGCAGCGATATATAGTGCCCCAAGAGGTATGCGACGCGTGTCAGTTTCAGAAAAGTTTTTATTGCTAGCAGCGTAATTGTTAGGAGGCTGCCTGTGCAAATCGAGGCGATCCAACCATTTTGTAGTGCTGCAGCTATAGCGCGCAGAGATATATCGCGCCCCAAGAGTTATGTGACGCGTGTCAGTTTCAGAAAAGGCTTTATTGCGACCAGCGTAAGCGCCAGGAGACTGCCTGTGCAAATCTAGGCGATCCAACCCTTTTCCAGTGCTGCAGCGAGAGCGCGCAGCGATATATAGTGCCCCAAGAGTTATGCGACGCGTGTCAGTTTCAGAAAACTCTTTATTGCGAGCAGCGTAATCGTCAGGAGACTGCCTGTGCAAATCAAGGCGATCCAACCCTTTTCTAGTGCTGCAGCGAGAGCGCGAAGCGATATATAGTGCCCCAAAAGTTATGCGACGTGTGTCAGCATCAGAAAAGGCTTTATTGCGAGCAGCGTAATCGTCAGGAGACTGCGTGTGCAAATCAAGGCGATCCAATCTTTTTCTAGTGCTGCAGCGAGAGCGCGTCGCGATATATAGTGCCCCAAGAGTTATGCGACGCGTGTCAGTTTCAGAAAAGTTTTTATTGCGAGCAGCGTAATCGTCAGGAGTCTGCCTTTGCAAATCGAGGCGATTGAACCCTTTTATAATGCTGCAGCGAGAGCGCGTAGCGATATATAGTGCCCCAAGAGTTATGCGACGCGTGTCAGCTTCAGAAAAGTATTTGTTGCGAGCAGCGTAATCGTCAGGAGACTGCCTGTGCAAATCATGGCGATCCAACCCTTTTCCAGTGCTGCAGCGAGAGCGCGCAGCGATATATAGTGCCCCAAGAGTTATGCGACGCGTGTCAGTTTCAGAAAAGGCTTCATTGCGAGCAGCTTAATCGCTAGGAGACTGCCTGTGCAAATCGAGGCGATCCAACCATTTTGTAGTGCTGCAGCTAGAGCGCGCAGAGATATATCGCGCCCCAAGAGTTATGCGACGCGTGTCAGTTTCAGAAAAGTCTTTACTAAGAGCAGCGTAATCGTCAGGAGACTGCGTGTGCAAATAAAGGCGATCCAGCCTCTTTCTAGTGCTGCAGCGAGAGCGCGCAGCGATATATAGTGCCCCAAGAGTTTTGTGACGCGTGTCAGTTTCAGAAAAGGCTTTATTGCGAGCAGCGTAAGCGCCAGGAGACTGCCTGTGCAAATCTAGGCGATCCAACCCTTCTCCAGTGCTGCAGCGAGAGCGCGCAGCGATATATAGTGCCCCAAGAGTTATGCGACGCGTGTCAGTTTCAGAAAACTCTTTATTGCGAGCAGCATAATCGTCAGGAGACTGCCTGTGCAAATCAAGGCGATCCAACCCCTTTCTAGTGCTGCAGCGAGAGCGCGCAGCGATATATAGTGCCCCAAGAGTTATGCGACGTGTGTCAGCATCAGAAAAGGCTTTATTGCGAGCAGCGTAATCGTCAGGAGACTGCGTGTGCAAATCAAGGCGATCCAACCCTTTTCTAGTGCTGCAGCGAGAGCGCGCAGTGATATATATTGTCCCAAGAGTTATGCGACGCGTGTCAGTTTCAGAAAAGTTTTTATTGCTAGCAGCGTAATTGTTAGGAGGCTGCCTGTGCAAATCGAGGTGATCCAACCCTTTTCTAAGGTTGTAGCGAGAGCGAGCAGCGATATATCGCGCCCCAAATGTTATGCGACGCGTGTCAGTTTCAGAAAAGTCTTTACTAAGAGCTGCGTAATCGTCAGGAGACTGCCAGTGCAAATCATGGCGATCCAACCCTTTTCTAGTCCTGCAGCGAGAGCGCGCAGCGATATATAGTGCCCCAAGAGTTATGCGACGCGTGTCAGTTTCAGAAAAGGCTTTATTGCGAGCAGCGTAATCGCCAGGAGACTGCCTGTGCAAATCAAGGCGATTCATCCATTTTCTAGGGCTGCAGCTAGAGCGCGCAGAGATATATCGCGCCCCAAATGTTATGCGACGCGTGTCAGTTTCAGAAAAGGCTTTATTGCGTGTAGCTTAATCGCTAGGAGACTACCTGTGCAAATCAAGGCGATCCAACCCTTTTCTAGTGCTGCAGCGAGAGCGCGCAGTGATATATAGTGCCCCAAGAGTTATGCGACGCGTGTAAGTTTCAGAAAAGGCTTTAGAGCTAGCAGCGTAAACGTCAGGAGACTGCCTGTGCAAATCAAGGCGATCCAACCCTTTTCTAGTGCTGCAGCGAGAGCGCGCAGCGATATATAGTGCCCCAAGAGTTATGAGACGCGTGTTACTTTCAGAAAAGTCTTTACTAAGAGCAGCGTAATCGTCAGGAGACTGCGTGTGCAAATAAAGGCGATCCAACCCTTTTCTAGTGCTGCAGCGAGAGCGCGCAGTGATATATAGTGCCCCAAGAGTTATGCGACGCGTGTAAGTTTCAGAAAAGGCTTTAGAGCGAGCAGCGTAAACGTCAGGAGACTGCCTGTGCAAATCAAGGCGATCCAACCCTTTTCTAGTGCTGCAGCGAGAGCGCGCAGCGATATATAGTGCCCCAAGAGTTATGAGACGCGAGTCAGTTTCAGAAAAGGCTTTATGCGAGCAGCGTATTCGCTAGGAGACTGCCTGTGCAAATCGAGGCGATCGAACCCTTTTATAATGCTGCAGCGAGAGCACGTAGCCATATGTAGTGCCCCAAGAGTTATGCGACACGTGTCAGCTTCAGAAAAGGCTTTATTGCGAGCAGCGTAAACGTCACGAGACTGGCTGTGCAAATCAAGGCGATTCAACCCTTTTCTAGTGCTGCAGCGAGAGTGCGCAGTGATATATTGTGCCCCAAGAGTTATGCAACGTGTGTAAGTTCCAGAAAATGCTTTATTGCGAGCAGCGTAAACGTCAGGAGACTGCCTGTGCAAATCAAGGCGATCCAACCCTTTTCTAGTGCTGCAGCGAGAGCGCGCAGCGATATATAGTGCCCCAAGAGGTATGCGAGGCGTGTCAGTTTCAGAAAAGTTTTTATTGCTAGCAGCGTAATTGTTAGGAGGCTGCCTGTGCAAATCGAGGTGATCCAACCCTTTTCTAAGGTTGTAGCGAGAGCGAGCAGCGATATATCGCGCCCCAAATGTTATGCGACGCGTGTCAGTTTCAGAAAAGTCTTTACTAAGAGCAGCGTAATCGTCAGGAGACTGCCTGTGCAAATAAAGGCGATCCAACCTGTTTCTAGTGCTGCAGCGAGAGCGCGCAGCCATATATAGCCCCCCGAGTGTTATGCGACGCGTGTCAGTTTCAGAAAAGTTTTTATTGCGAGAAGCGTAATCGTCAGGAGACTACCTGTGCAAATCGAGGCGATCGAACCCTTTTTTAATGCTGCCATGAGAGCGCGTCGCGATATATAGTGCCCCAAGAGTTATGCGACGCGTGTCAGTTTCAGAAAAGTTTTTATTGCGAGCAGCGTAATCGTCAGGAGACTGCCTTTGCAAATCGAGGCGATTGAACCCTTTTATCATGCTGCAGCGAGAGCGCGTAGCGATATATAGTGCCCCAAGAGTTATGCGACGCGTGTCAGCTTCAGAAAAGTATTTGTTGCGAGCAGCGTAATCGTCAGGAGACTGCCTGTGCAAATCATGGCGATCCAATCCTTTTCTAGTCCTGCAGCGAGAGCGCGCACCGATATATAGTGCCCCAAGAGCTATGCGACGCGTGTCAGTTTCAGAAAAGGCTTTATTGCGAGCAGCGTAATCGCCAGGAGACTGCCTGTGCAAATCTAGGCGATCCAACCCTTTTCCAGTGCTGCAGCGAGAGCGCGCAGCGATATATAGTGCCCCAAGAGTTATGCGACGCGTGTCAGTTTCAGAAAAGGCTTCATTGCGAGCAGCTTAATCGCTAGGAGACTGCCTGTGCAAATCGAGGCGATCCAACCATTTTCTAGTGCTGCAGCTGGAGCGCGCAGAGATATATCGCGCCCCAAGAGTTATGCGACGCGTGTCAGTTTCAGAAAAGTCTTTACTAAGAGCAGCGTAATCGTCAGGAGACTGCGTGTGCAAATAAAGGCGATCCAGCCTCTTTCTAGTGCTGCAGCGAGAGCGCGCAGCGATATATAGTGCCCCAAGAGTTATGTGACGCGTGTCAGTTTCAGAAAAGGCTTTATTGCGAGCAGCGTAAGCGCCAGGAGACTGCCTGTGCAAATCTAGGCGATCCAACCCTTTTCCAGTGCTGCAGCGAGAGCGCGCAGCGATATATAGTGCCCCAAGAGTTATGCGACGCGTGTCAGTTTCAGAAAACTCTTTATTGCGAGCAGCATAATCGTCAGGAGACTGCCTGTGCAAATCAAGGCGATCCAACCCTTTTCTAGTGCTGCAGCGAGAGCGCGCAGCGATATATCGCGCCCCAAATGTTATGCGGCGCGTGTCAGTTTCAGAAAAGGCTTTATTGCGTGTAGCTTAATCGCTAGGAGACTACCTGTGCAAATCAAGGCGATCCAACCCTTTTCTAGTGCTGCAGCGAGAGCGCGCAGTGATATATAGTGCCCCAAGAGTTATGCGACGTGTGTAGGTTTCAGAAAGGCTTTAGAGCGAGCAGCGTAATCGTCAGGAGACTGCCTGAGCAAATCATGGCGATCCAATCCTTTTCTAGTCCTGCAGCGAGAGCGCGCACCGATATATAGTGCCCCAAGAGGTATGCGACGCGTGTCAGTTTCAGAAAAGGCTTTATTGCGAGCAGCGTAATCGCCAGGAGACTGCCTGTGCAAATCAAGGCGATTCATCCATTTTCTGGTGCTGCAGCTAGAGCGCGCAGAGATATATCGCGCCATAAATGTTATGCGACGCGTGTCAGTTTCAGAAACGGCTTTATTGCGTGTAGCTTAATCGCTAGTAGACTACCTGTGCAAATCAAGGCGATCCAACCCTTTTCTAGTGCTGCAGCGAGAGCGCGCAGTGATATATAGTGCCCCAAGAGTTATGCGACGCGTGTAAGTTTCAGAAAAGGCTTTAGAGCGAGCAGAGTAAACGTCAGGAGACTGCCTGTGCAAATCAAGGCGATCCAACCCTTTTCTAGTGCTGCAGCGAGAGCGCGCAGCGATATATAGTGCCCCAAGAGTTATGAGACGCGTGTCAGTCTCAGAAAAGGCTTTATTGCGAGCAGCTTATTCGCTAGGAGACTGCCTGTGCAAATCGAGGCGATGGAACCCTTTTATAATGCTGCAGTGAGAGCGCGCAGAGATATATCGCGCCCCAAGAGTTATGCGACGCGTGTCAGTTTCAGAAAAGTCTTTACTAAGAGCAGCGTAATCGTCAGGAGACTGCGTGTGCAAATAAAGGCGATCCAGCCTCTTTCTAGTGCTGCAGCGAGAGCGCGCAGCGATATATAGTGCCCCAAGAGTTTTGTGACGCGTGTCAGTTTCAGAAAAGGCTTTATTGCGAGCAGCGTAAGCGCCAGGAGACTGCCTGTGCAAATCTAGGCGATCCAACCCTTTTCCAGTGCTGCAGCGAGAGCGCGCAGCGATATATAGTGCCCCAAGAGTTATGCGACGCGTGTCAGTTTCAGAAAACTCTTTATTGCGAGCAGCATAATCGTCAGGAGACTGCCTGTGCAAATCAAGGCGATCCAACCCCTTTCTAGTGCTGCAGCGAGAGCGCGCAGCGATATATAGTGCCCCAAGAGTTATGCGACGTGTGTCAGCATCAGAAAAGGCTTTATTGCGAGCAGCGTAATCGTCAGGAGACTGCGTGTGCAAATCAAGGCGATCCAACCCTTTTCTAGTGCTGCAGCGAGAGCGCGCAGTGATATATATTGTCCCAAGAGTTATGCGACGCGTGTCAGTTTCAGAAAAGTTTTTATTGCTAGCAGCGTAATTGTTAGGAGGCTGCCTGTGCAAATCGAGGTGATCCAACCCTTTTCTAAGGTTGTAGCGAGAGCGAGCAGCGATATATCGCGCCCCAAATGTTATGCGACGCGTGTCAGTTTCAGAAAAGTCTTTACTAAGAGCTGCGTAATCGTCAGGAGACTGCCAGTGCAAATCATGGCGATCCAACCCTTTTCTAGTCCTGCAGCGAGAGCGCGCAGCGATATATAGTGCCCCAAGAGTTATGCGACGCGTGTCAGTTTCAGAAAAGGCTTTATTGCGAGCAGCGTAATCGCCAGGAGACTGCCTGTGCAAATCAAGGCGATTCATCCATTTTCTAGGGCTGCAGCTAGAGCGCGCAGAGATATATCGCGCCCCAAATGTTATGCGACGCGTGTCAGTTTCAGAAAAGGCTTTATTGCGTGTAGCTTAATCGCTAGGAGACTACCTGTGCAAATCAAGGCGATCCAACCCTTTTCTAGTGCTGCAGCGAGAGCGCGCAGTGATATATAGTGCCCCAAGAGTTATGCGACGCGTGTAAGTTTCAGAAAAGGCTTTAGAGCGAGCAGCGTAAACGTCAGGAGACTGCCTGTGCAAATCAAGGCGATCCAACCCTTTTCTAGTGCTGCAGCGAGAGCGCGCAGCGATATATAGTGCCCCAAGAGTTATGAGACGCGTGTTACTTTCAGAAAAGTCTTTACTAAGAGCAGCGTAATCGTCAGGAGACTGCGTGTGCAAATAAAGGCGATCCAACCCTTTTCTAGTGCTGCAGCGAGAGCGCGCAGTGATATATAGTGCCCCAAGAGTTATGCGACGCGTGTAAGTTTCAGAAAAGGCTTTAGAGCGAGCAGCGTAAACGTCAGGAGACTGCCTGTGCAAATCAAGGCGATCCAACCCTTTTCTAGTGCTGCAGCGAGAGCGCGCAGCGATATATAGTGCCCCAAGAGTTATGAGACGCGAGTCAGTTTCAGAAAAGGCTTTATGCGAGCAGCGTATTCGCTAGGAGACTGCCTGTGCAAATCGAGGCGATCGAACCCTTTTATAATGCTGCAGCGAGAGCACGTAGCCATATGTAGTGCCCCAAGAGTTATGCGACACGTGTCAGCTTCAGAAAAGGCTTTATTGCGAGCAGCGTAAACGTCAGGAGACTGGCTGTGCAAATCAAGGCGATTCAACCCTTTTCTAGTGCTGCAGCGAGAGTTCGCAGTGATATATTGTGCCCCAAGAGTTATGCAACGTGTGTAAGTTCCAGAAAATGCTTTATTGCGAGCAGCGTAAACGTCAGGAGACTGCCTGTGCAAATCAAGGCGATCCAACCCTTTTCTAGTGCTGCAGCGAGAGCGCGCAGCGATATATAGTGCCCCAAGAGGTATGCGAGGCGTGTCAGTTTCAGAAAAGTTTTTATTGCTAGCAGCGTAATTGTTAGGAGGCTGCCTGTGCAAATCGAGGTGATCCAACCCTTTTCTAAGGTTGTAGCGAGAGCGAGCAGCGATATATCGCGCCCCAAATGTTATGCGACGCGTGTCAGTTTCAGAAAAGTCTTTACTAAGAGCAGCGTAATCGTCAGGAGACTGCCTGTGCAAATAAAGGCGATCCAACCTGTTTCTAGTGCTGCAGCGAGAGCGCGCAGCCATATATAGCCCCCCGAGTGTTATGCGACGCGTGTCAGTTTCAGAAAAGTTTTTATTGCGAGAAGCGTAATCGTCAGGAGACTACCTGTGCAAATCGAGGCGATCGAACCCTTTTTTAATGCTGCCATGAGAGCGCGTCGCGATATATAGTGCCCCAAGAGTTATGCGACGCGTGTCAGTTTCAGAAAAGTTTTTATTGCGAGCAGCGTAATCGTCAGGAGACTGCCTTTGCAAATCGAGGCGATTGAACCCTTTTATAATGCTGCAGCGAGAGCGCGTAGCGATATATAGTGCCCCAAGAGTTATGCGACGCGTGTCAGCTTCAGAAAAGTATTTGTTGCGAGCAGCGTAATCGTCAGGAGACTGCCTGTGCAAATCATGGCGATCCAATCCTTTTCTAGTCCTGCAGCGAGAGCGCGCACCGATATATAGTGCCCCAAGAGCTATGCGACGCGTGTCAGTTTCAGAAAAGGCTTTATTGCGAGCAGCGTAATCGCCAGGAGACTGCCTGTGCAAATCTAGGCGATCCAACCCTTTTCCAGTGCTGCAGCGAGAGCGCGCAGCGATATATAGTGCCCCAAGAGTTATGCGACGCGTGTCAGTTTCAGAAAAGGCTTCATTGCGAGCAGCTTAATCGCTAGGAGACTGCCTGTGCAAATCGAGGCGATCCAACCATTTTCTAGTGCTGCAGCTGGAGCGCGCAGAGATATATCGCGCCCCAAGAGTTATGCGACGCGTGTCAGTTTCAGAAAAGTCTTTACTAAGAGCAGCGTAATCGTCAGGAGACTGCCTGTGCAAATAAAGGCGATCCAACCTCTTTCTAGTGCTGCAGCGAGAGCGCGCAGCCATATATAGCCCCCCGAGTGTTATGCGACGCGTGTCAGTTTCAGAAAAGTTTTTATTGCGAGAAGCGTAATCGTCAGGAGACTACCTGTGCAAATCGAGGCGATCGAACCCTTTTTTAATGCTGCCACGAGAGCGCGTCGCGATATATAGTGCCCCAAGAGTTATGCGACGCGTGTCAGTTTCAGAAAAGTTTTTATTGCGAGCAGCGTAATCGTCAGGAGACTGCCTTTGCAAATCGAGGCGATTGAACCCTTTTATAATGCTGCAGCGAGAGCGCGTAGCGATATATAGTGCCCCAAGGGTTATGCGACGCGTGTCAGCTTCAGAAAAGTATTTGTTGCGAGCAGCGGAATCGTCATGAGACTGCCTGTGCAAATCATGGCGTTCCAATCCTTTTCTAGTCCTGCAGCGAGAGCGCGCACCGATATATAGTGCCCCAAGAGCTATGCGACGCGTGTCAGTTTCAGAAAAGGCTTTATTGCGAGCAGCGTAATCGCCAGGAGACTGCCTGTGCAAATCAAGGCGATTCATCCATTTTCTAGTGCTGCAGCTAGAGCGCGCAGAGATATATCGCGCCCCAAATGTTATGCGACGCGTGTCAGTTTCAGAAAAGGCTTTATTGCGTGTAGCTTAATCGCTAGGAGACTACCTGTGCAAATCAAGGCGATCCAACCCTTTTCTAGTGCTGCAGCGAGAGCGCGCAGTGATATATAGTGCCCCAAGAGTTATGCGACGCGTGTAAGTTTCAGAAAAGGCTTTACAGCGAGCAGCGTAAACGTCAGGAGACTGCCTGTGCAAATCAAGGCGATCCAACCCTTTTCTAGTGCTGCAGCGAGAGCGCGCAGCGATATATAGTACCCCAAGAGTTATGCGACGCGTGTCAGTTTCAGAAAACTCTTTATTGCGAGCAGCATAATCGTCAGGAGACTGCCTGTGCAAATCAAGGCGATCCAACCCTTTTCCAGTGCTGCAGCGAGAGCGCGCAGCGATATATAGTGCCCCAAGAGTTATGCGACGCGTGTCAGTTTCAGAAAACTCTTTATTGCGAGCAGCATAATCGTCAGGAGACTGCCTGTGCAAATCATGGCGATCCAATCCTTTTCTAGTGCTGCACCGAGAGCGCGCAGTGATATATAGTGCCCCAAGAGTTATGCGACGCGTGTCAGTTTCAGAAAAGTCTTTATTGCGAGCAGCGTAATCGTCAGGAGACTGCCTGTGCAAATCAAGGCGATCCAACCCTTTTCTAGTGCTGCAGCTAGAGCGCGCAGAGATATATCGCACCCCAAGAGTTACGCGACGCGTGTCAGTTTCAGAAAATCTTTACTAAGAGCAGCGTAATCATCAGGAGACTGCGTGTGCAAATAAAAGCGATCCAGCCTCTTTCTAGTGCTGCAGCGAGAGCGCGCAGCGATATATAGTGCCCCAAGAGTTATGTGACGCGTGTCAGTTTCAGAAAAGGCTTTATTGCGAGCAGCGTAATTGTCAGGAGACTGCCTTTGCAAATCGAGGCGATTGAACCCTTTTATAATGCTGCAGCGAGAGCGCGTGGCGATATATAGTGCCCCAAGAGCTATGCGACGCGTGTCAGTTTCAGAAAACTCTTTATTGCGAGCAGCATAATCGTCAGGAGACTGCCTGTGCAAATCAAGGCGATGCAACCCTTTTCTAGCGCTGCAGCGAGAGCGCGCAGCGATATATAGTGCCCCAAGGGTTATGCGACGCGTGTCAGTTTCAGAAAACTCTTTATTGCGAGCAGCATAATCGTCAGGAGACTGCCTGTGCAAATCAAGGCGATGCAACCCTTTTCTAGCGCTGCAGCGAGAGCGCGCAGCGATATATAGTGCCCCAAGGGTTATGCGACGCGTGTCAGCTCCAGAAAAGGCTTCAATACGAGCAGCGTAATCGTCAGGAAACTGCCTGTGCAAATCAAGGCGATCCAACCCTTTTCTAGTGTTGCAGCGAGAGCGTGCAGCGATATATAGTGCCCCAAGAGGTATGCGACGCGTGTAAGTTTCAGAAAAGGCTTTATTGCGAGCACCGTAAACGTCAGGAGACTGCCTGTGCAAATCAAGGCGATCCAACCCTTTTCTAGTGCTGCAGCGAGAGCGCGCAGCGATATATAGTGCCCCAAGAGTTATGCGACGCGTGTCAGTTTCAGAAAAGGCTTCATTGCGAGCAGCTTAATCGCTAGGAGACTGCCTGTGCAAATCGAGGCGATCGAACCCTTTTATAATGCTGCAGGGAGTGGGCGTAGCGATTTATAGAGCCGCAAGAGTTATGCGACGCGTGTCAGCTTCAGAAAAGGCTTTATTGCGAGCAGCGTAAACGTCAGGAGACTGCCTGTGCAAATCAAGGCGATCCAACCCTTTTCTAGTGCTGCAGCGAGAGCGCGCAGCGATATATAGTGCCCCAAGAGTTATGCGACGCGTGTAAGTTTCAGAAAAGGCTTTATTGCGAGCAGCGTAAACGTCAGGAGACTGCCTGTGCAAATCATGGCGATCCAACCCTTTTCTAGTGCTGCAGCGAGAGCGCGCAGCGATATATAGTGCCCCAAGAGTTATGCGACGCGTGTCAGTTTCAGAAAAGTCTTTATTGCGAGCACCGTAATCGTCAAGAGACTGCCTGTGCAAATGAAGCGATCTAACACTTTTCTACTGCTGCAACGAGAGCGCGCAGCGATATATAGTGCCCCATAAGTTCTGCGACGCGTTTCAGTTTCAGAAAAGGCTTTATTGCGAGCAGCTTAATCGCTAGGAGACTACCTGTGCAAATCAAGGCGATCCAACCCTTTTCTAGTGCTGCAGCGAGAGCGCGCAGTGATATATAGTGCCCTAAAACTTATGCGACGCGTGTCAGTTTCAGAAAAGTCTTTATTGCGAGCAGCGTAATCGTCAGGAGACTGCCTGTGCAAATCAAGGCGATCCAACCATTTTCTAGTGCTGCAGCTAGAGCGCGCAAAGATATATCGCGCCCCAAGAGTTATGCGACGCGTGACAGTTTCAGAAAAGTCTTTATTGCGAGCAGCGTAATCGTCAGGAGACTGCCTGTGCAAATCAAGGCGATCCAACCCTTTTCTAGTGCTGCAGCGAGAGCGCGCAGCGATATATAGTGCCCCAAGACGTATGCGACGCGTGTCAGTTTCAGAAAAGTATTTATTGCTAGCAGCGTAATTGTTAGGAGGCTGCCTGTGCAAATCGAGGTGATCCAGCCCTTTTCTAAGGTTGTAGCCAGAGCGAGCAGCGATATATCGTGCCCCAAGAGTTATGCGACGCGTGTCAGTTTCAGAAAAGTCTTTACTAAGAGCAGCGTAATCGTCTGGAGACTGCGTGTGCAAATAAAGGCGATCCAACCCTTTTCCAGTGCTGCAGCGAGAGCGCGCAGCGATATATAGTGCCCCAAGAGTTACGCGACGCGTGTCAGTTTCAGAAAACTCTTTATTGCGAGCAGCATAATCGTCAGGAGACTGCCTGTGCGAATCAAGGCGATCCAACCCTTTTCTAGTGCTGCAGCGAGAGCGCGCAGCGATATATAGTGCCCCAAGAGTTATGCGACGCGTGTAAGTTTCAGAAAAGGCTTTATAGCGAGCAGTGTAAACGTCAGGACACTGCTTGTGCAAATCAAGGCGATCGAACCCTTTTATAATGCTGCAGCGACAGCGCGTAGCGATATATAGTGCCCCAAGGGTTATGCGACGTGTGTCAGCATCAGAAAAGGCTTTATTGCGAGCAGCGTAATCGTCAGGAGACTGCGTGTGCAAATCAAGGCGATCCAACCCTTTTCTAGTGCTGCAGCGAGAGCGCGCAGTGATATTTATTGTCCCAAGAGTTATGCGACGCGTGTCAGTTTCAGAAAAGTCTTTCTTGCGAGCAGCGTAATCGTCAGGAGACTGCCTGTGCAAATCATGGCGATCCAACCCTTTTCTAGTCCTGCAGCGAGTGCGCGCAGCGATATATTGTGCCCCAAGAGTTATGTGACGCGTGCAAGTTTCAGAAAAGGCTTCAATACGAGCAGCGTAATCGTCAGGAGACTGCCTGTGCAAATCAAGGCGATCCAACCCTTTTCTAGTGTTGCAGCGAGAGCGTGCAGCGATATATAGTGCTCCAAGAGGTATGCGACGCGTGTAAGTTTCAGAAAAGGCTTTATTGCGAGCACCGTAAACGTCAGGAGACTGCCTGTGCAAATCGAGGCGATCCAACCCTTTTCTAGTGCTGCAGCGAGAGCGCGCAGCGATATATAGTGCCCCAAGAGTTATGCGACGCGTGTCAGTTTCAGAAAAGGCTTCATTGCGAGCAGCTTAATCGCTAGGAGACTGCCTGTGCAAATCGAGGCGATCGAACCCTTTTATAATGCTGCAGGGAGTGGGCGTAGCGATTTATAGAGCCGCAAGAGTTATGCGACGCGTGTCAGCTTCAGAAAAGGATTTATTGCGAGCAGCGTAAACGTCAGGAGACTGCCTGTGCAAATCAAGGCGATCCAACCCTTTTCTAGTACTGCAGCGAGAGCGCGCAGCGATATATAGTGCCCCAAGAGTTATGCGACGCGTGTAAGTTTCAGAAAAGGCTTTATTGCGAGCAGCGTAAACGTCAGGAGACTGCCTGTGCAAATAAAGGCGATCCAACCCTTTTCCAGTGCTGCAGCGAGAGCGCGCAGAGATATATAGTGCCCCAAGAGTTACGCGACGCGTGTCAGTTTCAGAAAACTCTTTATTGCGAGCAGCATAATCGTCAGGAGACTGCCTGTGCGAATCAAGGCGATCCAACCCTTTTCTAGTGCTGCAGCGAGAGCGCGCAGCGATATATAATGTCCCAAGAGTTATGCGACGCGTGTAAGTTTCAGAAAAGGCTTTATAGCGAGCAGTGTAAACGTCAGGACATTGCTTGTGCAAATCAAGGCGATCGAACCCTTTTATAATGCTGCAGCGAGAGCGCGTGGCGATATATAGTGCCCCAAGAGCTATGCGACGCGTGTCAGTTTCAGAAAACTCTTTATTGCGAGCAGCATAATCGTCGGAGACTGCCTGTGCAAATCAAGGCGATGCAACCCTTTTCTAGCGCTGCAGCGAGAGCGCGCAGCGATATATAGTGCCCCAAGGGTTATGCGACGCGTGTCAGTTTCACAAAACTCTTTATTGCGAGCAGCATAATCGTCAGGAGACTGCCTGTGCAAATCAAGGCGATGCAACCCTTTTCTAGCGCTGCAGCGAGAGCGCGCAGCGATATATAGTGCCCCAAGGGTTATGCGACGCGTGTCAGCTCCAGAAAAGGCTTCAATACGAGCAGCGTAATCGTCAGGAGACTGCCTGTGCAAATCAAGGCGATCCAACCCTTTTCTAGTGTTGCAGCGAGAGCGTGCAGCGATATATAGTGCCCCAAGAGGTATGCGACGCGTGTAAGTTTCAGAAAAGGCTTTATTGCGAGCACCGTAAACGTCAGGAGACTGCCTGTGCAAATCAAGGCGATCCAACCCTTTTCTAGTGCTGCAGCGAGAGCGCGCAGCGATATATAGTGCCCCAAGAGTTATGCGACGCGTGTCAGTTTCAGAAAAGGCTTCATTGCGAGCAGCTTAATCGCTAGGAGACTGCCTGTGCAAATCGAGGCGATCGAACCCTTTTATAATGCTGCAGGGAGTGGGCGTAGCGATTTATAGAGCCGCAAGAGTTATGCGACGCGTGTCAGCTTCAGAAAAGGCTTTATTGCGAGCAGCGTAAACGTCAGGAGACTGCCTGTGCAAATCAAGGCGATCCAACCCTTTTCTAGTGCTGGAGCGAGAGCGCGCAGCGATATATAGTGCCCCAAGAGTTATGCGACGCGAGTAAGTTTCAGAAAAGGCTTTATTGCGAGCAGCGTAAACGTCAGGAGACTGCCTGTGCAAATCATGGCGATCCAACCCTTTTCTAGTGCTGCAGCGAGAGCGCGCAGCGATATATAGTGCCCCAAGAGTTATGCGACGCGTGTCAGTTTCAGAAAAGGCTTCATTGCGAGCAGCTTAATCGCTAGGAGACTGCCTGTGCAAATCGAGGCGATCGAACCCTTTTATAATGCTGCAGGGAGTGGGCGTAGCGATTTATAGAGCCGCAAGAGTTATGCGACGCGTGTCAGCTTCAGAAAAGGATTTATTGCGAGCAGCGTAAACGTCAGGAGACTGCCTGTGCAAATCAAGGCGATCCAACCCTTTTCTAGTACTGCAGCGAGAGCGCGCAGCGATATATAGTGCCCCAAGAGTTATGCGACGCGTGTAAGTTTCAGAAAAGGCTTTATTGCGAGCAGCGTAAACGTCAGGAGACTGCCTGTGCAAATAAAGGCGATCCAACCCTTTTCCAGTGCTGCAGCGAGAGCGCGCAGAGATATATAGTGCCCCAAGAGTTACGCGACGCGTGTCAGTTTCAGAAAACTCTTTATTGCGAGCAGCATAATCGTCAGGAGACTGCCTGTGCGAATCAAGGCGATCCAACCCTTTTCTAGTGCTGCAGCGAGAGCGCGCAGCGATATATAATGTCCCAAGAGTTATGCGACGCGTGTAAGTTTCAGAAAAGGCTTTATAGCGAGCAGTGTAAACGTCAGGACATTGCTTGTGCAAATCAAGGCGATCGAACCCTTTTATAATGCTGCAGCGAGAGCGCGTGGCGATATATAGTGCCCCAAGAGTTATGCGACGCGTGTCACCTTCAGAAAAGGCTTCATTGCGAGCAGCGTAATCGTCAGGAGACTGCGTGTGGAAATCAAAGCGATCCAAGCCTTTTCAGGTGCTGCACCGAGAGCGCGCAGTGATATATAGTGCCCCAAGAGTTATGCGACGCGTGTCAGTTTCAGAAAAGTCTTTATTGCGAGCACCGTAATCGTCAAGAGACTGCCTGTGCAAATGAAGCGATCTAACACTTTTCTACTGCTGCAACGAGAGCGCGCAGCGATATATAGTGCCCCATAAGTTCTGCGACGCGTTTCAGTTTCAGAAAAGGCTTTATTGCGAGCAGCTTAATCGCTAGGAGACTACCTGTGCAAATCAAGGCGATCCAACCCTTTTCTAGTGCTGCAGCGAGAGCGCGCAGTGATATATAGTGCCCTAAAACTTATGCGACGCGTGTCAGTTTCAGAAAAGTCTTTAATGCGAGCAGCGTAATCGTCAGGAGACTGCCTGTGCAAATCAAGGCGATCCAACCATTTTCTAGTGCTGCAGCTAGAGCGCGCAAAGATACATCGCGCCCCAAGAGTTATGCGACGCGTGACAGTTTCAGAAAAGTCTTTATTGCGAGCAGCGTAATCGTCAGGAGACTGCCTGTGCAAATCAAGGCGATCCAACCCTTTTCTAGTGTTGCAGCGAGAGCGCGCAGCGATATATAGTGCCCCAAGACGTATGCGACGCGTGTCAGTTTCAGAAAAGTTTTTATTCCTAGCAGCGTAATTGTTAGGAGGCTGCCTGTGCAAATCGAGGTGATCCAGCCCTTTTCTAAGGTTGTAGCCAGAGCGAGCAGCGATATATCGTGCCCCAAGAGTTATGCGACGCGTGTCAGTTTCAGAAAAGTCTTTACTAAGAGCAGCGTAATCGTCTGGAGACTGCGTGTGCAAATAAAGGCGATCCAACCCTTTTCCAGTGCTGCAGCGAGAGCGCGCAGCGATATATAGTGCCCCAAGAGTTATGCGACGCGTGTAAGTTTCAGAAAAGGCTTTATAGCGAGCAGTGTAAACGTCAGGACACTGCTTGTGCAAATCAAGGCGATCGAACCCTTTTATAATGCTGCAGCGACAGCGCGTAGCGATATATAGTGCCCCAAGGGTTATGCGACGTGTGTCAGCATCAGAAAATGCTTTATTGCGAGCAGCGTAATCGTCAGGAGACTGCGTGTGCAAATCAAGGCGATCCAACCCTTTTCTAGTGCTGCAGCGAGAGCGCGCAGTGATATATATTGTCCCAAGAGTTATGCGACGCGTGTCAGTTTCAGAAAAGTCTTTCTTGCGAGCAGCGTAATCGTCAGGAGACTGCCTGTGCAAATCATGGTGATCCAACCCTTTTCTTGTCCTGCAGCGAGTGCGCGCAGCGATATATTGTGCCCCAAGAGTTATGCGACGCGTGCAAGTTTCAGAAAAGGCTTTATTGCGAGCAGCGTAAACGTCATGGGACTGCCTGTGCAAATCAAGGCGATCCAACCCTTTTCTAGTGCTGCAGCGAGAACACGCAGCGATATATAGTGCCCTAAGAGTTATGCGACGCGTGTCAGCTTCAGAAAAGGCTTCACGGCGAGCAGCGTAATTGTCAGGAGACTGCGTGTGGAAATCAAAGCGATCCAAGCCTTTTCTAGTGCTGCACCGAGAGCGCGCAGTGATATATAGTGCCCCAAGAATTATGCGACGCGTGTCAGTTTCAGAAAAGTCTTTATTGCGAGCAGTGTAATCGTCAAGACACTGCCTGTGCAAATCAAGCGATCTAACACTTTTCTACTGCTGCAGCGAGAGCGCGCAGCGATATATAGTGCCCCAAGAGTGTTGAGACGCGTGTCAGTTTCAGAAAAGGCTTTATTGCGAGCAGCTTATTCGCTAGGAGACTGCCTGTGCAAATCGAGGCGATCGAACCCTTTTATAATGCTGCAGCGAGAGCGCGTAGCCATATGTAGTGCCCCAAGAGTTATGCGACACGTGTCAGCTTCAGAAAAGGCTTTATTGCGAGCAGCGTAAACGTCAGGAGACTGCCTGTGCAAATCAAGGCGATTCAACCCTTTTCTAGTGCTGCAGCGAGAGTGCGCAGTGATATATTGTGCCCCAAGAGTTATGCAACGTGTGTAAGTTTCAGAAAACGCTTTATTGCGAGCAGCGTAAACGTCTGGAGACTGCCTGTGCAAATCAAGGCGATCCAACCCTTTTCTAGTGCTCCAGCGAGAGCGCGCAGCGATATATAGTGCCCCAAGACGTATGCGACGCGTGTCAGTTTCAGAAAAGTTTTTATTGCTAGCAGCGTAATTGTTAGGAGGCTGCCTGTGCAAATCGAGGTGATCCAGCCCTTTTCTAAGGTTGTAGCCAGAGCGAGCAGCGATATATCGCGCCCCAAATGTTATGCGACGCGTGTCAGTTTCAGAAAAGTCTTTACCAAGAGCAGCGTAATCGTCAGGAGACTGCCTGTGCAAATAAAGGCGATCCAACCTCTTTCTAGTGCTGCAGCGAGAGCGCGCAGCCATATATAGCCCCCCGAGTGTTATGCGACGCGTGTCAGTTTCAGAAAAGTTTTTATTGCGAGAAGCGTAATCGTCAGGAGACTACCTCTGCAAATCGAGGCGATCGAACCCTTTTTTAATGCTGCAGCGAGAGCGCGTCGCGATATATAGTGCCCCAAGAGTTATGCGACGCGTGTTAGTTTCAGAAAAGGCTTCATTGCGAGCAGCTTAATCGCTAGGAGACTGCCTGTGCAAATCGAGGCGATCGAACCCTTTTATAATGCTGCAGCGAGTGGGCGTAGCGATTTATAGAGCCCCAAGAGTTATGCGACGCGTGTCTGCTTCAGAAAAGGCTTTATTGCGAGCAGCTTAATCGCTAGGAGACTACCTGTGCAAATAAAGGCGATCCAGCCTCTTTCTAGTGCTGGAGCGAGAGCGCGCAGCGATATATAGTGCCCCAAGAGTTATGTGACGAGTGTCAGTTTCAGAAAAGGCTTTATTGCGAGCAGCGTAAGCGCCTGGAGACTGCCTGTGCAAATCTAGGCGATCCAACCCTTTTCCAGTGCTGCAGCGAGAGCGCGCAGCGATATATAGTCCCCCAAGAGTTATGCGACGCGTGTCAGTTTCAGAAAACTCTTTATTCCGAGCAACATAATCGTCAGGAGACTGCCTGTGCAAATCAAGGCGATCCAACCCTTTTCTAGTGCTGCAGCGAGAGCGCGCAGCGATATATAGTGCCCCAAGAGTTATGCGACGCGTGTAAGTTTCAGAAAAGGCTTTATAGCGAGCAGTGTAAACGTCAGGACATTGCTTGTGCAAATCAAGGCGATCGAACCCTTTTATAATGCTGCAGCGAGAGCGCGTGGCGATATATAGTGCCCCAAGAGTTATGCGACGCGTGTCACCTTCAGAAAAGGCTTCATTGCGAGCAGCGTAATCGTCAGGAGACTGCGTGTGGAAATCAAAGCGATCCAAGCCTTTTCAGGTGCTGCACCGAGAGCGCGCAGTGATATATAGTGCCCCAAGAGTTATGCGACGCGTGTCAGTTTCAGAAAAGTCTTTATTGCGAGCACCGTAATCGTCAAGAGACTGCCTGTGCAAATGAAGCGATCTAACACTTTTCTACTGCTGCAACGAGAGCGCGCAGCGATATATAGTGCCCCATAAGTTCTGCGACGCGTTTCAGTTTCAGAAAAGGCTTTATTGCGAGCAGCTTAATCGCTAGGAGACTACCTGTGCAAATCAAGGCGATCCAACCCTTTTCTAGTGCTGCAGCGAGAGCGCGCAGTGATATATAGTGCCCTAAAACTTATGCGACGCGTGTCAGTTTCAGAAAAGTCTTTAATGCGAGCAGCGTAATCGTCAGGAGACTGCCTGTGCAAATCAAGGCGATCCAACCATTTTCTAGTGCTGCAGCTAGAGCGCGCAAAGATACATCGCGCCCCAAGAGTTATGCGACGCGTGACAGTTTCAGAAAAGTCTTTATTGCGAGCAGCGTAATCGTCAGGAGACTGCCTGTGCAAATCAAGGCGATCCAACCCTTTTCTAGTGTTGCAGCGAGAGCGCGCAGCGATATATAGTGCCCCAAGACGTATGCGACGCGTGTCAGTTTCAGAAAAGTTTTTATTCCTAGCAGCGTAATTGTTAGGAGGCTGCCTGTGCAAATCGAGGTGATCCAGCCCTTTTCTAAGGTTGTAGCCAGAGCGAGCAGCGATATATCGTGCCCCAAGAGTTATGCGACGCGTGTCAGTTTCAGAAAAGTCTTTACTAAGAGCAGCGTAATCGTCTGGAGACTGCGTGTGCAAATAAAGGCGATCCAACCCTTTTCCAGTGCTGCAGCGAGAGCGCGCAGCGATATATAGTGCCCCAAGAGTTATGCGACGCGTGTAAGTTTCAGAAAAGGCTTTATAGCGAGCAGTGTAAACGTCAGGACACTGCTTGTGCAAATCAAGGCGATCGAACCCTTTTATAATGCTGCAGCGACAGCGCGTAGCGATATATAGTGCCCCAAGGGTTATGCGACGTGTGTCAGCATCAGAAAATGCTTTATTGCGAGCAGCGTAATCGTCAGGAGACTGCGTGTGCAAATCAAGGCGATCCAACCCTTTTCTAGTGCTGCAGCGAGAGCGCGCAGTGATATATATTGTCCCAAGAGTTATGCGACGCGTGTCAGTTTCAGAAAAGTCTTTCTTGCGAGCAGCGTAATCGTCAGGAGACTGCCTGTGCAAATCATGGTGATCCAACCCTTTTCTTGTCCTGCAGCGAGTGCGCGCAGCGATATATTGTGCCCCAAGAGTTATGCGACGCGTGCAAGTTTCAGAAAAGGCTTTATTGCGAGCAGCGTAAACGTCATGGGACTGCCTGTGCAAATCAAGGCGATCCAACCCTTTTCTAGTGCTGCAGCGAGAACACGCAGCGATATATAGTGCCCTAAGAGTTATGCGACGCGTGTCAGCTTCAGAAAAGGCTTCACGGCGAGCAGCGTAATTGTCAGGAGACTGCGTGTGGAAATCAAAGCGATCCAAGCCTTTTCTAGTGCTGCACCGAGAGCGCGCAGTGATATATAGTGCCCCAAGAATTATGCGACGCGTGTCAGTTTCAGAAAAGTCTTTATTGCGAGCAGTGTAATCGTCAAGACACTGCCTGTGCAAATCAAGCGATCTAACACTTTTCTACTGCTGCAGTGAGAGCGCGCAGCGATATATAGTGCCCCAAGAGTGTTGAGACGCGTGTCAGTTTCAGAAAAGGCTTTATTGCGAGCAGCTTATTCGCTAGGAGACTGCCTGTGCAAATCGAGGCGATCGAACCCTTTTATAATGCTGCAGCGAGAGCGCGTAGCCATATGTAGTGCCCCAAGAGTTATGCGACACGTGTCAGCTTCAGAAAAGGCTTTATTGCGAGCAGCGTAAACGTCAGGAGACTGCCTGTGCAAATCAAGGCGATTCAACCCTTTTCTAGTGCTGCAGCGAGAGTGCGCAGTGATATATTGTGCCCCAAGAGTTATGCAACGTGTGTAAGTTTCAGAAAACGCTTTATTGCGAGCAGCGTAAACGTCTGGAGACTGCCTGTGCAAATCAAGGCGATCCAACCCTTTTCTAGTGCTCCAGCGAGAGCGCGCAGCGATATATAGTGCCCCAAGACGTATGCGACGCGTGTCAGTTTCAGAAAAGTTTTTATTGCTAGCAGCGTAATTGTTAGGAGGCTGCCTGTGCAAATCGAGGTGATCCAGCCCTTTTCTAAGGTTGTAGCCAGAGCGAGCAGCGATATATCGCGCCCCAAATGTTATGCGACGCGTGTCAGTTTCAGAAAAGTCTTTACCAAGAGCAGCGTAATCGTCAGGAGACTGCCTGTGCAAATAAAGGCGATCCAACCTCTTTCTAGTGCTGCAGCGAGAGCGCGCAGCCATATATAGCCCCCCGAGTGTTATGCGACGCGTGTCAGTTTCAGAAAAGTTTTTATTGCGAGAAGCGTAATCGTCAGGAGACTACCTCTGCAAATCGAGGCGATCGAACCCTTTTTTAATGCTGCAGCGAGAGCGCGTCGCGATATATAGTGCCCCAAGAGTTATGCGACGCGTGTTAGTTTCAGAAAAGGCTTCATTGCGAGCAGCTTAATCGCTAGGAGACTGCCTGTGCAAATCGAGGCGATCGAACCCTTTTATAATGCTGCAGCGAGTGGGCGTAGCGATTTATAGAGCCCCAAGAGTTATGCGACGCGTGTCTGCTTCAGAAAAGGCTTTATTGCGAGCAGCTTAATCGCTAGGAGACTACCTGTGCAAATAAAGGCGATCCAGCCTCTTTCTAGTGCTGGAGCGAGAGCGCGCAGCGATATATAGTGCCCCAAGAGTTATGTGACGAGTGTCAGTTTCAGAAAAGGCTTTATTGCGAGCAGCGTAAGCGCCTGGAGACTGCCTGTGCAAATCTAGGCGATCCAACCCTTTTCCAGTGCTGCAGCGAGAGCGCGCAGCGATATATAGTCCCCCAAGAGTTATGCGACGCGTGTCAGTTTCAGAAAACTCTTTATTCCGAGCAACATAATCGTCAGGAGACTGCCTGTGCAAATCAAGGCGATCCAACCCTTTTCTAGTGCTGCAGCGAGAGCGCGCAGCGATATATAGTGCCCCAAGAGTTATGCGACGCGTGTAAGTTTCAGAAAAGGCTTTATAGCGAGCAGTGTAAACGTCAGGACACTGACTGTGCAAATCAAGGCGATCGAACCCTTTTATAATGCTGCAGCGAGAGCGCGTAGCGGTATATAGTGCCCCAAGAGTTATGCGACGTGTGTCAGCATCAGAAAATGCTTTATTGCGAGCAGCGTAATCGTCAGGAGACTGCGTGTGCAAATCAAGGCGATCCAACCCTTTTCTAGTGCTGCAGCGAGAGCGCGCAGTGATATATATTGTCCCAAGAGTTATGCGACCAGTGTCAGTTTCAGAAAAGTCTTTCTTGCGAGCAGCGTAATCGTCAGGAGACTGCCTGTGCAAAGCATGGCGATCCAACCCTTTTCTAGTCCTGCAGCGAGAGCGCGCAGCGATATGTAGTGCTCTAAGAGTTATGCGACGCGTGTCAGTTTCAGAAAAGGCTTTATTGCGAGCAGCGTAATTGCCAGGAAACTGCCTGTGCAAATCTAGGCGATCCAACCCTTTTCCAGTGCTGCAGCGAGAGCGGGCAGCGATATATAGTGCCCCAAGAGTTATACGACGCGTGTCAGTTTCAGAAAACTCTTGATTGCGAGCAGCATAATCGTCAGGAGACTGCCTGTGCAAATCAAGGCGATCCAACCCTTTTTTAGTGCTGCAGCGAGAGCCCGCAACGATATATAGTGTCCCAATAGTTGTGCGACGCGTGTCAGCTTCAGAAAAGGCTTCATTGCGAGCAGCGTAATCGTCAGGAAACTGCCTGTGCAAATCGAGGCGATCGAACACTTTTCTAGTGCTGCAGCGAGAGCGCGCAGTGATATATAGTGCCCCAAGAGTTATGCGACGCGTGTCAGTTTCAGAAAAGTCTTTATTGCGAGCAGTGTAATCGTCAAGACACTGCCTGTGCAAATCAAGCGATCTAACACTTTTCTACTGCTGCAGCGAGAGCGCGCAGCGATATATAGTGCCCCAAGAGTGTTGAGACGCGTGTCAGTTTCAGAAAAGGCTTTATTGCGAGCAGCTTATTCGCTAGGAGACTGCCTGTGCAAATCGAGGCGATCGAACCCTTTTATAATGCTGCAGCGAGAGCGCGTAGCCATATGTAGTGCCCCAAGAGTTATGCGACACGTGTCAGCTTCAGAAAAGGCTTTATTGCGAGCAGCGTAAACGTCAGGAGACTGCCTGTGCAAATCAAGGCGATTCAACCCTTTTCTAGTGCTGCAGCGAGAGTGCGCAGTGATATATTGTGCCCCAAGAGTTATGCAACGTGTGTAAGTTTCAGAAAACGCTTTATTGCGAGCAGCGTAAACGTCTGGAGACTGCCTGTGCAAATCAAGGCGATCCAACCCTTTTCTAGTGCTCCAGCGAGAGCGCGCAGCGATATATAGTGCCCCAAGACGTATGCGACGCGTGTCAGTTTCAGAAAAGTTTTTATTGCTAGCAGCGTAATTGTTAGGAGGCTGCCTGTGCAAATCGAGGTGATCCAGCCCTTTTCTAAGGTTGTAGCCAGAGCGAGCAGCGATATATCGCGCCCCAAATGTTATGCGACGCGTGTCAGTTTCAGAAAAGTCTTTACCAAGAGCAGCGTAATCGTCAGGAGACTGCCTGTGCAAATAAAGGCGATCCAACCTCTTTCTAGTGCTGCAGCGAGAGCGCGCAGCCATATATAGCCCCCCGAGTGTTATGCGACGCGTGTCAGTTTCAGAAAAGTTTTTATTGCGAGAAGCGTAATCGTCAGGAGACTACCTCTGCAAATCGAGGCGATCGAACCCTTTTTTAATGCTGCAGCGAGAGCGCGTCGCGATATATAGTGCCCCAAGAGTTATGCGACGCGTGTTAGTTTCAGAAAAGGCTTCATTGCGAGCAGCTTAATCGCTAGGAGACTGCCTGTGCAAATCGAGGCGATCGAACCCTTTTATAATGCTGCAGCGAGTGGGCGTAGCGATTTATAGAGCCCCAAGAGTTATGCGACGCGTGTCTGCTTCAGAAAAGGCTTTATTGCGAGCAGCTTAATCGCTAGGAGACTACCTGTGCAAATAAAGGCGATCCAGCCTCTTTCTAGTGCTGGAGCGAGAGCGCGCAGCGATATATAGTGCCCCAAGAGTTATGTGACGAGTGTCAGTTTCAGAAAAGGCTTTATTGCGAGCAGCGTAAGCGCCTGGAGACTGCCTGTGCAAATCTAGGCGATCCAACCCTTTTCCAGTGCTGCAGCGAGAGCGCGCAGCGATATATAGTCCCCCAAGAGTTATGCGACGCGTGTCAGTTTCAGAAAACTCTTTATTCCGAGCAACATAATCGTCAGGAGACTGCCTGTGCAAATCAAGGCGATCCAACCCTTTTCTAGTGCTGCAGCGAGAGCGCGCAGCGATATATAGTGCCCCAAGAGTTATGCGACGCGTGTAAGTTTCAGAAAAGGCTTTATAGCGAGCAGTGTAAACGTCAGGACACTGACTGTGCAAATCAAGGCGATCGAACCCTTTTATAATGCTGCAGCGAGAGCGCGTAGCGGTATATAGTGCCCCAAGAGTTATGCGACGTGTGTCAGCATCAGAAAATGCTTTATTGCGAGCAGCGTAATCGTCAGGAGACTGCGTGTGCAAATCAAGGCGATCCAACCCTTTTCTAGTGCTGCAGCGAGAGCGCGCAGTGATATATATTGTCCCAAGAGTTATGCGACCAGTGTCAGTTTCAGAAAAGTCTTTCTTGCGAGCAGCGTAATCGTCAGGAGACTGCCTATGCAAAGCATGGCGATCCAACCCTTTTCTAGTCCTGCAGCGAGAGCGCGCAGCGATATGTAGTGCTCTAAGAGTTATGCGACGCGTGTCAGTTTCAGAAAAGGCTTTATTGCGAGCAGCGTAATTGCCAGGAAACTGCCTGTGCAAATCTAGGCGATCCAACCCTTTTCCAGTGCTGCAGCGAGAGCGGGCAGCGATATATAGTGCCCCAAGAGTTATACGACGCGTGTCAGTTTCAGAAAACTCTTGATTGCGAGCAGCATAATCGTCAGGAGACTGCCTGTGCAAATCAAGGCGATCCAACCCTTTTTTAGTGCTGCAGCGAGAGCCCGCAACGATATATAGTGTCCCAATAGTTGTGCGACGCGTGTCAGCTTCAGAAAAGGCTTCATTGCGAGCAGCGTAATCGTCAGGAAACTGCCTGTGCAAATCGAGGCGATCGAACACTTTTCTAGTGCTGCAGCGAGAGCGCGCAGTGATATATAGTGCCCCAAGAGTTATGCGACGCGTGTCAGTTTCAGAAAAGTCTTTGTTGCGAGCAGCGTAATCGCCAGGAGACTGCCTGTGCAAATCTAGGCGATCCAACCCTTTTCCAGTGCTGCAGCGAGAGCGCGCAGCGATATATAGTGCCCCAAGAGTTATGCGACGCGTGTCAGTTTCAGAAAACTCTTTATTGCGAGCACCATTATCGTCAGGAGACTGCCTGTGCAACTCAAGGCGATCCAACCCTTTTATAGTGCTGCAGCGAGAGTGCGCAGCGATATATAGTGCCCCAGGAGTTATGCGACGCGTGTCAGTTTCAGAAAAGTCTTTATTGCGAGCACCGTAATCGTCAGGGGACTGCCTGCGCAAATCAAGGCGATCCAACCCTTTTCTAGTGTTGCAGCGAGAGCGCGCAGCGATATATAGTGCCCCAAGAGGTATGCGACGCGTGTAAGTTTCAGAAAAGGCTTTATTGCGAGCACCGTAAACGTCAGGAGACTGCCTGTGCAAATCAAGGCGATCCAACCCTTTTCTAGTGCTGCAGCGAGAGCGCGCAGCGATATATAGTGCCCCAAGAGTTATGCGACGCGTGTCAGTTTCAGAAAAGGCTTTATTGCGAGCAGCTTAATCGCTAGGAGACTGCCTGTGCAAATCGAGGCGATCGAACCCTTTTTTAATGCTGCAGCAAGAGCGCGTAGCGATTTATAGAGCCCCAAGAGTTATGCGACGCGTGTCAGGTTCAGAAAAGGCTTTATTGCGAGCAGCGTAAACGTCAGGAGACTGCCTGTGCAAATCAAGGCGATTCAACCCTTTTCTAGTGCTGCAGCGAGAGTGCGCAGTGATATATTGTGGCCCAAGAGTTATGCGACGCGTGTCAGTTTCAGAAAAGTCTTTACTAAGAGCAGCGTAATCGTCAGGAGACTGCCTGTGCAAATAAAGGCGATCCAACCTCTTTCTAGTGCTGCAGCGAGAGCGCGCAGCCATATATAGCCCCCCGAGTGTTATGCGACGCGTGTCAGTTTCAGAAAAGTTTTTATTGCGAGAAGCGTAATCGTCAGGAGACTACCTGTGCAAATCGAGGCGATCGAACCCTTTTTAATGCTGCAGCGAAAGCGCGTCGCGATATATAGTGCCCCAAGAGTTATGCGACGCGTGTCAGTTTCAGAAAAGGCTTCATTGCGAGCAGCTTAATCGCTAGGAGACTGCCTGTGCAAATCGAGGCGATCGAACCCTTTTATAATGCTGCAGCGAGTGGGCGTAGCGATTTATAGAGCCCCAAGAGTTATGCGACGCGTGTCAGCTTCAGAAAAGGCTTTATTGCGAGCAGCGTAAACGTCAGGAGACTGCCTGTGCACATCAAGGCGAACCAACCCTTTTCTAGTGCTGCAGCGAGAGCGCGCAGCGATATATAGTGCCCCAAGAGTTATGCGACGCGTGTAAGTTTCAGAAAAGGCTTTATTGCGAGCAGCGTAAACGTCAGGAGACTGCCTGTGCAAATCAAGGCGATCCAACCCTTTTCTAGTGCTGCAGCGAGAGCGCGCAGTGATATATAGTGCCCCAAGAGTTATGCGACGCGTGTCAGTTTCAGAAAAGTCTTTATTGCGAGCAGCGTAATCGTCAGGAGACTGCCTGTGCAAATCAAGGCGATCCATTCATTTTCTAGTGCTGCAGCTAGAGCGCGCAGAGATATATCGCGCCCCAAGAGTTATGCGACGCGTGTCACTTTCAGAAAAGTCTTTACTAAGAGCAGCGTAATCTTCAGGAGACTGCGTGTGCAAATAAAGGCGATCCAGCCTCTTTCAAGTGCTGCAGCGAGAGCGCGCAGTGATATATAGTGCCCCAAGAGTTATGTGACGAGTGTCAGTTTCAGAAAAGGCTTTATTGCGAGCAGCGTAAGCGCCTGGAGACTGCTTGTGCAAATCTAGGCGATCCAACCCTTTTCCAGTGCTGCAGCGAGAGCGCGCAGCGATATATAGTGCCCCAAGAGTTATGCGACGCGTGTCAGTTTCAGAAAACTCTTTATTGCGAGCAGCATAATCGTCAGGAGACTGCCTGTGCAAATCAAGGCGATCCAACCCTTTTCTAGTGCTGCAGCGAGAGCGCGCAGCGATATATAGTGCCCCAAGAGTTATGCGACGCGTGTAAGTTTCAGAAAAGGCTTTATAGCGAGCAGTGTAAACGTCAGGACACTGACTGTGCAAATCAAGGCGATCGAACCCTTTTATAATGCTGCAGCGAGAGCGCGTAGCGGTATATAGTGCCCCAAGAGTTATGCGACGTGTGTCAGCATCAGAAAAGGCTTTATTGCGAGCAGCGTAATCGTCAGGAGACTGCGTGTGCAAATCAAGGCGATTCAACCCTTTTCTAGTGCTGCAGCGAGAGCGCGCAGTGATATATATTGTCCCAAGAGTTATGCGACCAGTGTCAGTTTCAGAAAAGTCTTTCTTGCGAGCAGCGTAATCGTCAGGAGACTGCCTGTGCAAAGCATGGCGATCCAACCCTTTTCTAGTCCTGCAGCGAGAGCGCGCAGCGATATGTAGTGCTCTAAGAGTTATGCGACGCGTGTCAGTTTCAGAAAAGGCTTTATTGCGAGCAGCGTAATTGCCAGGAAACTGCCTGTGCAAATCTAGGCGATCCAACCCTTTTCCAGTGCTGCAGCGAGAGCGGGCAGCGATATATAGTGCCCCAAGAGTTATACGACGCGTGTCAGTTTCAGAAAACTCTTGATTGCGAGCAGCATAATCGTCAGGAGACTGCCTGTGCAAATCAAGGCGATCCAACCCTTTTTTAGTGCTGCAGCGAGAGCCCGCAACGATATATAGTGTCCCAATAGTTGTGCGACGCGTGTCAGCTTCAGAAAAGGCTTCATTGCGAGCAGCGTAATCGTCAGGAAACTGCCTGTGCAAATCGAGGCGATCGAACACTTTTCTAGTGCTGCAGCGAGAGCGCGCAGTGATATATAGTGCCCCAAGAGTTATGCGACGCGTGTCAGTTTCAGAAAAGTCTTTGTTGCGAGCAGCGTAATCGCCAGGAGACTGCCTGTGCAAATCTAGGCGATCCAACCCTTTTCCAGTGCTGCAGCGAGAGCGCGCAGCGATATATAGTGCCCCAAGAGTTATGCGACGCGTGTCAGTTTCAGAAAACTCTTTATTGCGAGCACCATTATCGTCAGGAGACTGCCTGTGCAACTCAAGGCGATCCAACCCTTTTATAGTGCTGCAGCGAGAGTGCGCAGCGATATATAGTGCCCCAGGAGTTATGCGACGCGTGTCAGTTTCAGAAAAGTCTTTATTGCGAGCACCGTAATCGTCAGGGGACTGCCTGCGCAAATCAAGGCGATCCAACCCTTTTCTAGTGTTGCAGCGAGAGCGCGCAGCGATATATAGTGCCCCAAGAGGTATGCGACGCGTGTAAGTTTCAGAAAAGGCTTTATTGCGAGCACCGTAAACGTCAGGAGACTGCCTGTGCAAATCAAGGCGATCCAACCCTTTTCTAGTGCTGCAGCGAGAGCGCGCAGCGATATATAGTGCCCCAAGAGTTATGCGACGCGTGTCAGTTTCAGAAAAGGCTTTATTGCGAGCAGCTTAATCGCTAGGAGACTGCCTGTGCAAATCGAGGCGATCGAACCCTTTTTTAATGCTGCAGCAAGAGCGCGTAGCGATTTATAGAGCCCCAAGAGTTATGCGACGCGTGTCAGGTTCAGAAAAGGCTTTATTGCGAGCAGCGTAAACGTCAGGAGACTGCCTGTGCAAATCAAGGCGATTCAACCCTTTTCTAGTGCTGCAGCGAGAGTGCGCAGTGATATATTGTGGCCCAAGAGTTATGCGACGCGTGTCAGTTTCAGAAAAGTCTTTACTAAGAGCAGCGTAATCGTCAGGAGACTGCCTGTGCAAATAAAGGCGATCCAACCTCTTTCTAGTGCTGCAGCGAGAGCGCGCAGCCATATATAGCCCCCCGAGTGTTATGCGACGCGTGTCAGTTTCAGAAAAGTTTTTATTGCGAGAAGCGTAATCGTCAGGAGACTACCTGTGCAAATCGAGGCGATCGAACCCTTTTTAATGCTGCAGCGAAAGCGCGTCGCGATATATAGTGCCCCAAGAGTTATGCGACGCGTGTCAGTTTCAGAAAAGGCTTCATTGCGAGCAGCTTAATCGCTAGGAGACTGCCTGTGCAAATCGAGGCGATCGAACCCTTTTATAATGCTGCAGCGAGTGGGCGTAGCGATTTATAGAGCCCCAAGAGTTATGCGACGCGTGTCAGCTTCAGAAAAGGCTTTATTGCGAGCAGCGTAAACGTCAGGAGACTGCCTGTGCACATCAAGGCGAACCAACCCTTTTCTAGTGCTGCAGCGAGAGCGCGCAGCGATATATAGTGCCCCAAGAGTTATGCGACGCGTGTAAGTTTCAGAAAAGGCTTTATTGCGAGCAGCGTAAACGTCAGGAGACTGCCTGTGCAAATCAAGGCGATCCAACCCTTTTCTAGTGCTGCAGCGAGAGCGCGCAGTGATATATAGTGCCCCAAGAGTTATGCGACGCGTGTCAGTTTCAGAAAAGTCTTTATTGCGAGCAGCGTAATCGTCAGGAGACTGCCTGTGCAAATCAAGGCGATCCATTCATTTTCTAGTGCTGCAGCTAGAGCGCGCAGAGATATATCGCGCCCCAAGAGTTATGCGACGCGTGTCACTTTCAGAAAAGTCTTTACTAAGAGCAGCGTAATCTTCAGGAGACTGCGTGTGCAAATAAAGGCGATCCAGCCTCTTTCAAGTGCTGCAGCGAGAGCGCGCAGTGATATATAGTGCCCCAAGAGTTATGTGACGAGTGTCAGTTTCAGAAAAGGCTTTATTGCGAGCAGCGTAAGCGCCTGGAGACTGCTTGTGCAAATCTAGGCGATCCAACCCTTTTCCAGTGCTGCAGCGAGAGCGCGCAGCGATATATAGTGCCCCAAGAGTTATGCGACGCGTGTCAGTTTCAGAAAACTCTTTATTGCGAGCAGCATAATCGTCAGGAGACTGCCTGTGCAAATCAAGGCGATCCAACCCTTTTCTAGTGCTGCAGCGAGAGCGCGCAGCGATATATAGTGCCCCAAGAGTTATGCGACGCGTGTAAGTTTCAGAAAAGGCTTTATAGCGAGCAGTGTAAACGTCAGGACACTGACTGTGCAAATCAAGGCGATCGAACCCTTTTATAATGCTGCAGCGAGAGCGCGTAGCGGTATATAGTGCCCCAAGAGTTATGCGACGTGTGTCAGCATCAGAAAAGGCTTTATTGCGAGCAGCGTAATCGTCAGGAGACTGCGTGTGCAAATCAAGGCGATTCAACCCTTTTCTAGTGCTGCAGCGAGAGCGCGCAGTGATATATATTGTCCCAAGAGTTATGCGACCCGTGTCAGTTTCAGAAAAGTCTTTCTTGCGAGCAGCGTAATCGTCAGGAGACTGCCTGTGCAAATCATGGCGATCCAACCCTTTTCTAGTCCTGCAGCGAGAGCGCGCAGCGATATGTAGTGCTCCAAGAGTTATGCGACGCGTGTCAGTTTCAGAAAAGGCTTTATTGCGAGCAGCGTAATCGCCAGGAGACTGCCTGTGCAAATCTAGGCGATCCAACCCTTTTCCAGTGCTGCAGCGAGAGCGCGCAGCGATATATAGTGCCCCAAGAGTTATACGACGCGTGTCAGTTTCAGAAAACTCTTGATTGCGAGCAGCATAATCGTCAGGAGACTGCCTGTGCAAATCAAGGCGATCCAACCCTTTTTTAGTGCTGCAGCGAGAGCCCGCAACGATATATAGTGCCCCAATAGTTGTGCGACGCGTGTCAGCTTCAGAAAAGGCTTCATTGCGAGCAGCGTAATCGTCAGGAAACTGCCTGTGCAAATCGAGGCGATCGAACACTTTTATAGTGCTGCAGCGAGAGCGCGCAGTGATATATAGTGCCCCAAGAGTTATGCGACGCGTGTCAGTTTCAGAAAAGTCTTTGTTGCGAGCAGCGTAATCGCCAGGAGACTGCTTGTGCAAATCAAGGCGATCCAACCCTTTTGTAGTGTTGCAGCGAGAGCGCGCATCGATATATAGTGCCCCAAGAGGTATGCGACGCGTGTAAGTTTCAGAAAAGGCTTTATTGCGAGCACCGTAAACGTCAGGAGACTGCCTGTGCAAATCAAGGCGATCCAACCCTTTTCTAGTGCTGCAGCGAGAGCGCGCAGCGATATATAGTGCCCCAAGTGTTATGCGACGCGTGTCAGTTTCAGAAAAGGCTTTTTTGCGAGCAGCTTAATCGCTAGGAGACTGCCTGTGCAAATCGAGGCGATCGAACCCTTTTTTATAGCTGCAGCAAGAGCGCGTAGCGATTTATAGAGCCCCAAGAGTTATGCGACGCGTGTCAGGTTCAGAAAAGGCTTTATTGCGAGCAGCGTAAACTTCAGGAGACTGCCTGTGCAAATCAAGGCGATGCAACCCTTTTCTAGTGCTGCAGCGAGAGCGCGCAGCGATATATAGTGCCCCAAGAGTTATGCGACGCGTGTAAGTTTCAGAAAAGGCTTTATTGCGAGCAGCGTACACGTCAGGAGACTGCCTGTGCAAATCAAGGCGATCCAACCCTTTTCTAGTGCTGCAGCGAGAGCGCGCAGCGATATATAGTGCCCTAAGGGTTATACGACGCGTGTCACCTTCAGAAAAGGCTTCATTGCGAGCAGCGTAATCGTCAGGAGACTGCGTGTGGAAATCAAGGCGCTCCAAGCCTTTTCCAGTGCTGCACCGAGAGCGCGCAGTGATATATAGTGCCCCAAGAGTTATGCGACGCGTGTCAGTTTCAGAAAAGGCTTTATTGCGAGCAGCTTAATCGCTAGGAGACTACCTGTGCAAATCAAGGCGATCCAACCCTTTTCTAGTGCTGCAGCGAGAGCGCGCAGTGATATATAGTGCCCCAAGATTATGCGACGCGTGTCAGTTTCAGAAAAGTCTTTGTTGCGAGCAGCGTAATCGCCAGGAGACTGCGTGTGCAAATCATGGCGATCCAACCCTTTTCTAGTCCTGAATCGAGAGCGCGCAGCGATATATTGTGCCCCAAGATTTATGCGACGCGTGTCAGTTTCAGAAAATGCTTCATTGCGAGCAGCGTAATCGCCAGGAGACTGCCTGTGCAAATCTAGGCAATCCAACCCTTTTCCAGCGCTGCAGCGAGGGCGCGCAGCGATATATGGTGCCCCAAGAGATATGCAACGCGTGTCAGTTTCAGAAAACTCTTTATTGCGAGCAGCATAATCGTCAGGAGACTGCCTGTGCAAATCAAGGCGATCCAACCCTTTTCTAGTGCTGCAGCAATAGCGCGCAGCGATATATAGAGCCCCAAGAGTTATGCGACGCGTGCCAGTTTCAGAAAAGTCTTTGTTGCGAGCAGCGTAATCGTCAGGAGACTGCCTGTGCAAATCATGGCGATCCAACCCTTTTCTAGTCCTGCAGCGAGAGCGCACAGCAATATATAGTGCCCCAAGAGTTATGCGACGCGTGTCAGCTTCAGAAAAGGCTTTATTGCGAGCAGTGTAATCGCCAGGAGACTGCCTGTGCAAATCTAGGCGATCCAACCCTTTTCCAGTGCTGCAGCGAGAGCGCGCAGCGATATATATTGCCCCAAGAGTTATGCGACGCGTGTCAGTTTCAGAAAACTCTTTATTGCGAGCAGCATAATCGTCAGGAGACTGCCTGTGCAAAATAAGGCGATCCAACCCTTTTCTAGTGCTGCAGCGAGAGCGCGCAGCGATATATAGTGCCCCAAGAGTTATGCGACGCGTGTCAGCTTCAGAAAAGACTTCATTGCGAGCAGCGTAATCGTCAGGAGACTGCCTGTGCAAATCAAGGCGAGCCAACCCTTTTCTAGTGTTGCAGCGAGAGCTCGCAGCGATATATAGCGCCCCAAGAGGTATGCGACGCGTGTAAGTTTCAGAAAAGGCTTTACTGCGAGCACCGTAAACGTCAGGAGACTGCCTGTGCAAATCAAGGCGATCCAACCCTTTTCTAGTACTGCAGCGAGAGCGCGCAGCGATATATAGTGCCCCAAGAGTTATGCGACGCGTGTCAGTTTCAGAAAAGGCTTTATTGCGAGCAGCTTAATCGCTAGGAGACTGCCTGTGCAAATCGAGGCGATCGAACCCTTTTTTAATGCTGCAGCAAGAGCGCGTAGCGATTTATAGAGCCCCAAGAGTTATGCGACGCGTGTCAGGTTCAGAAAAGGCTTTATTGCGAGCAGCGTAAACGTCAGGAGACTGCCTGTGCAAATCAAGGCGATGCAACCCTTTTCTAGTGCTGCAGCGAGAGCGCGCAGCGATATATAGTGCCCCAAGAGTTATGCGACGCGTGTAAGTTTCAGAAAAGGCTTTATTGCGAGCAGCGTAAACGTCATGAGACTGCCTGTGCAAATCAAGGCGATCCAACCCTTTTCTAGTGCTGCAGCGAGAGCGCGCAGCGATATATAGTGCCCCAAGAGTTATACGACGCGTGTCACCTTCAGAAAAGGCTTCATTGCGAGCAGCGTAATCGTCAGGAGAATGCCTGTGCAAATCAAGGCGATCCAACCCTTTTCTAGTGCTGCAGCGAGAGCGCGCAGCGATATATAGTGCCCCAAGAGTTATGCGACGCGTGTAAGTTTCAGAAAAGGCTATATAGCGAGCAGTGTAAACGTCAGGACACTGACTGTGCAAATCAAGGCGATCGAACCCTTTTATAATGCTGCAGCGAGAGCGCGTAGCGGTATATAGTGCCCCAAGAGTTATGCGACGTGTGTCAGCATCAGAAAAGGCTTTATTGCGAGCAGCGTAATCGCCAGGAGACTGCGTGTGCAAATCAAGGCGATTCAACCCTTTTCTAGTGCTGCAGCGAGAGCGCGCAGTGATATATATTGTCCCAAGAGTTATGCGACCCGTGTCAGTTTCAGAAAAGTCTTTCTTGCGAGCAGCGTAATCGTCAGGAGACTGCCTGTGCAAATCATGGCGATCCAACCCTTTTCTAGTCCTGCAGCGAGAGCGCGCAGCGATATGTAGTGCTCCAAGAGTTATGCGACGCGTGTCAGTTTCAGAAAACTCTTGATTGCGAGCAGCATAATCGTCAGGAGACTGACTGTGCAAATCAAGGCGATCCAACCCTTTTTTAGTGCTGCAGCGAGAGCCCGCAACGATATATAGTGCCCCAATAGTTGTGCGACGCGTGACAGCTTCAGAAAAGGCTTCATTGCGAGCAGCGTAATCGTCACGAAACTGCCTGTGCAAATCGAGGCGATCGAACACTTTTCTAGTGCTGCAGCGAGAGCGCGCAGTGATATATAGTGCCCCAAGAGTTATGCGACGCGTGTCAGTTTCAAAAAAGCCTTTGTTGCGAGCAGCGTAATCGCCAGGAGACTGCCTGTGCAAATCTAGGCGATCCAACCCTTTTCCAGTGCTGCAGCGAGAGCGCGCAGCGATATATAGTGCCCCAAGAGTTATGCGACGCGTGTCAGTTTCAGAAAACTCTTTATTGCGAGCACCATTATCGTCAGGAGACTGCCTGTGCAACTCAAGGCGATCCAACCCTTTTCTAGTGCTGCAGCGAGAGCGCGCAGCAATATATAGTGCCCCAAGAGTTATGCGACGCGTGTCAGCTTCAGAAAAGGCTTCATTGCGAGCAGCGTAATCGTCAGGAAATTGCCTGTGCAAATCGAGGCGATCGAACCCTTTTCTAGTGCTGCAGCGAGAGCGCGCAGCGATATATAGTGCCCCAGGAGTTATGCGACGCGTGTCAGTTTCAGAAAAGTCTTTATTGCGAGCAGCGTAATCGTCAGGAGACTGCCTGTGCAAATCAAGGCGATCCATCCATTTTCTAGTGCTGCAGCTAGAGCGCGCAGAGATATATCGCGCCCCAAGAGTTATGCGACGCGTGTCAGTTTCAGAAAAGTCTTTACTAAGAGCAGCGTAATCTTCAGGAGACTGCGTGTGCAAATAAAGGCGATCCAGCCTCTTTCAAGTGCTGCAGCGAGAGCGCGCAGCGATATATAGTGCCCCAAGAGTTATGTGACGAGTGTCAGTTTCAGAAAAGGCTTTATTGCGAGCAGCGTAAGCGCCTGGAGACTGCTTGTGCAAATCTAGGCGATCCAACCCTTTTCCAGTGCTGCAGCGAGAGCGCGCAGCGATATATAGTGCCCCGAGAGTTATGCGACGCGTGTCAGTTTCAGAAAACTCTTTATTGCGAGCAGCATAATCGTCAGGAGACTGCCTGTGCAAATCAAGGCGATCCAACCCTTTTCTAGTGCTGCAGCGAGAGCGCGCAGCGATATATAGTGCCCCAAGAGTTATGCGACGCGTGTAAGTTTCAGAAAAGGCTTTATAGCGAGCAGTGTAAACGTCAGGACACTGACTGTGCAAATCAAGGCGATCGAACCCTTTTATAATGCTGCAGCGACAGCGCGTAGCGATATATAGTGCCCCAAGGGTTATGCGACGTGTGTCAGCATCAGAAAAGGCTTTATTGCGAGCAGCGTAATCGTCAGGAGACTGCGTGTGCAAATCAAGGCGATCCAACCCTTTTCTAGTGCTGCAGCGAGAGCGCGCAGTGATATATATTGTCCCAAGAGTTATGCGACGCGTGTCAGTTTCAGAAAAGTCTTTCTTGCGAGCAGCGTAATCGTCAGGAGACTGCCTGTGCAAATCATGGCGATCCAACCCTTTTCTAGTCCTGCAGCGAGTGCGCGCAGCGATATATTGTGCCCCAAGAGTTATGCGACGCGTGCAAGTTTCAGAAAAGGCTTTATTGCGAGCACCGTAAACGTCATGGGACTGCCTGTGCAAATCAAGGCGATCCAACCCTTTTCTAGTGCTGCAGCGAGAACACGCAGCGATATATAGTGCCCTAAGAGTTATGCGACGCGTGTCAGCTTCAGAAAAGGCTTCACGGCGAGCAGCGTAATTGTCAGGAGACTGCGTGTGGAAATCAAAGCGATCCAAGCCTTTTCTAGTCCTGCACCGAGAGCGCGCAGTGATATATAGTGCCCCAAGAATTATGCGACGCGTGTCAGTTTCAGAAAAGTCTTTATTGCGAGCAGTGTAATCGTCAAGACACTTCCTGTGCAAATCAAGCGATCTAACACTTTTCTACTGCTGCAGCGAGAGCGCGCAGCGATATATAGTGCCCCAAGAGTGTTGAGACGCGTGTCAGTTTCAGAAAAGGCTTTATTGCGAGCAGCTTATTCGCTAGGAGACTGCCTGTGCAAATCGAGGCGATCGAACCCTTTTATAATGCTGCAGCGAGAGCGCGTAGCCATATGTAGTGCCCCAAGAGTCATGCGACACGTGTCAGCTTCAGAAAAGGCTTTATTGCGAGCAGCGTAAACGTCAGGAGACTGCCTGTGCAAATTAAGGCGATTCAACCCTTTTCTAGTGCTGCAGCGAGAGTGCGCAGTGATATATTGTGCCCCAAGAGTTATGCAACGTGTGTAAGTTTCAGAAAACGCTTTATTGCGAGCAGCGTAAACGTCTGGAGACTGCCTGTGCAAATCAAGGCGATCCAACCCTTTTCTAGTGCTCCAGCGAGAGCGCGCAGCGATATATAGTGCCCCAAGACGTATGCGACGCGTGTCAGTTTCAGAAAAGTTTTTATTGCTAGCAGCGTAATTGTTAGGAGGCTGCCTGTGCAAATCGAGGTGATCCAGCCCTTTTCTAAGGTTGTAGCCAGAGCGAGCAGCGATATATCGCGCCCCAAATGTTATGCGACGCGTGTCAGTTTCAGAAAAGTCTTTACCAAGAGCAGCGTAATCGTCAGGAGACTGCCTGTGCAAATAAAGGCGATCCAACCTCTTTCTAGTGCTGCAGCGAGAGCGCGCAGCCATATATAGCCCCCCGAGTGTTATGCGACGCGTGTCAGTTTCAGAAAAGTTTTTATTGCGAGAAGCGTAATCGTCAGGAGACTACCTCTGCAAATCGAGGCGATCGAACCCTTTTTTAATGCTGCAGCGAGAGCGCGTCGCGATATATAGTGCCCCAAGAGTTATGCGACGCGTGTTAGTTTCAGAAAAGGCTTCATTGCGAGCAGCTTAATCGCTAGGAGACTGCCTGTGCAAATCGAGGCGATCGAACCCTTTTATAATGCTGCAGCGAGTGGGCGTAGCGATTTATAGAGCCCCAAGAGTTATGCGACGCGTGTCTGCTTCAGAAAAGGCTTTATTGCGAGCAGCTTAATCGCTAGGAGACTACCTGTGCAAATAAAGGCGATCCAGCCTCTTTCTAGTGCTGGAGCGAGAGCGCGCAGCGATATATAGTGCCCCAAGAGTTATGTGACGAGTGTCAGTTTCAGAAAAGGCTTTATTGCGAGCAGCGTAAGCGCCTGGAGACTGCCTGTGCAAATCTAGGCGATCCAACCCTTTTCCAGTGCTGCAGCGAGAGCGCGCAGCGATATATAGTCCCCCAAGAGTTATGCGACGCGTGTCAGTTTCAGAAAACTCTTTATTCCGAGCAGCATAATCGTCAGGAGACTGCCTGTGCAAATCAAGGCGATCCAACCCTTTTCTAGTGCTGCAGCGAGAGCGCGCAGCGATATATAGTGCCCCAAGAGTTATGCGACGCGTGTAAGTTTCAGAAAAGGCTTTATAGCGAGCCGTGTAAACGTCAGGACACTGACTGTGCAAATCAAGGCGATCGAACCCTTTTATAATGCTGCAGCGAGAGCGCGTAGCGGTATATAGTGCCCCAAGAGTTATGCGACGTGTGTCAGCATCAGAAAATGCTTTATTGCGAGCAGCGTAATCGTCAGGAGACTGCGTGTGCAAATCAAGGCGATCCAACCCTTTTCTAGTGCTGCAGCGAGAGCGCGCAGTGATATATATTGTCCCAAGAGTTATGCGACCAGTGTCAGTTTCAGAAAAGTCTTTCTTGCGAGCAGCGTAATCGTCAGGAGACTGCCTGTGCAAAGCATGGCGATCCAACCCTTTTCTAGTCCTGCAGCGAGAGCGCGCAGCGATATGTAGTGCTCTAAGAGTTATGCGACGCGTGTCAGTTTCAGAAAAGGCTTTATTGCGAGCAGCGTAATTGCCAGGAGACTGCCTGTGCAAATCTAGGCGATCCAACCCTTTTCCAGTGCTGCAGCGAGAGCGGGCAGCGATATATAGTGCCCCAAGAGTTATACGACGCGTGTCAGTTTCAGAAAACTCTTGATTGCGAGCAGCATAATCGTCAGGAGACTGCCTGTGCAAATCAAGGCGATCCAACCCTTTTTTAGTGCTGCAGCGAGAGCCCGCAACGATATATAGTGTCCCAATAGTTGTGCGACGCGTGTCAGCTTCAGAAAAGGCTTCATTGCGAGCAGCGTAATCGTCAGGAAACTGCCTGTGCAAATCGAGGCGATCGAACACTTTTCTAGTGCTGCAGCGAGAGCGCGCAGTAATATATAGTGCCCCAAGAGTTATGCGACGCGTGTCAGTTTCAGAAAAGTCTTTGTTGCGAGCAGCGTAATCGCCAGGAGACTGCCTGTACAAATCTAGGCGATCCAACCCTTTTCCAGTGCTGCAGCGAGAGCGCGCAGCGATATATAGTGCCCCAAGAGTTATGCGACGCGTGTCAGTTTCAGAAAACACTTTATTGCGAGCACCATTATCGTCAGGAGACTGCCTGTGCAACTCAAGGCGATCCAACCCTTTTATAGTGCTGCAGCGAGAGCGCGCAGCCATATATAGTGCCCCAAGAGTTATGCGACGCGTGTCAGCTTCAGAAAAGGCTTCATTGCGAGCAGCGTAATCGTCAGGAAATTGCCTGTGCAAATCGAGGCGATCGAACCCTTTTCTAGTGCTGCAGCGAGAGCGCGCAGCGATATATAGTGCCCCAGGAGTTATGCGACGCGTGTCAGTTTCAGAAAAGGCTTTATTGCGAGCACCGTAAACGTCAGGAGACTGCCTGTGCAAATCAAGGCGATCCAACCCTTTTCTAGTGCTGCAGCGAGAGCGCGCAGCGATATATAGTGCCCCAAGAGTTATGCGACGCGTGTCAGTTTCAGAAAAGGCTTTATTGCGAGCAGCTTAATCGCTAGGAGACTGCCTGTGCAAATCGAGGCGATCGAACCCTTTTTTAATGCTGCAGCAAGAGCGCGTAGCGATTTATAGAGCCCCAAGAGTTATGCGAGGCGTGTCAGGTTCAGAAAAGGCTTTATTGCGAGCAGCGTAAACGTCAGGAGACTGCCTGTGCAAATCAAGGCGATTCAACCCTTTTCTAGTGCTGCAGCGAGAGTGCGCAGTGATATATTGTGGCCCAAGAGTTATGCGACGCGTGTCAGTTTCAGAAAAGTCCTTACTAAGAGCAGCGTAATCGTCAGGAGACTGCCTGTGCAAATAAAGGCGATCCAACCTCTTTCTAGTGCTGCAGCGAGAGCGCGCAGCCATATATAGCCCCCCGAGTGTTATGCGACGCGTGTCAGTTTCAGAAAAGTTTTTATTGCGAGAAGCGTAATCGTCAGGAGACTACCTGTGCAAATCGAGGCGATCGAACCCTTTTTAATGCTGCAGCGAGAGCGCGTCGCGATATATAGTGCCCCAAGAGTTATGCGACGCGTGTCAGTTTCAGAAAAGTCTTTATTGCGAGCAGTGTAATCGTCAAGACACTGCCTGTGCAAATCAAGCGATCTAACACTTTTCTACTGCTGCAGCGAGAGCGCGCAGCGATATATAGTGCCCCAAGAGTGTTGAGACGCGTGTCAGTTTCAGAAAAGGCTTTATTGCGAGCAGCTTATTCGCTAGGAGACTGCCTGTGCAAATCGAGGCGATCGAACCCTTTTATAATGCTGCAGCGAGAGCGCGTAGCCATATGTAGTGCCCCAAGAGTTATGCGACACGTGTCAGCTTCAGAAAAGGCTTTATTGCGAGCAGCGTAAACGTCAGGAGACTGCCTGTGCAAATCAAGGCGATTCAACCCTTTTCTAGTGCTGCAGCGAGAGTGCGCAGTGATATATTGTGCCCCAAGAGTTATGCAACGTGTGTAAGTTTCAGAAAACGCTTTATTGCGAGCAGCGTAAACGTCTGGAGACTGCCTGTGCAAATCAAGGCGATCCAACCCTTTTCTAGTGCTCCAGCGAGAGCGCGCAGCGATATATAGTGCCCCAAGACGTATGCGACGCGTGTCAGTTTCAGAAAAGTTTTTATTGCTAGCAGCGTAATTGTTAGGAGGCTGCCTGTGCAAATCGAGGTGATCCAGCCCTTTTCTAAGGTTGTAGCCAGAGCGAGCAGCGATATATCGCGCCCCAAATGTTATGCGACGCGTGTCAGTTTCAGAAAAGTCTTTACCAAGAGCAGCGTAATCGTCAGGAGACTGCCTGTGCAAATAAAGGCGATCCAACCTCTTTCTAGTGCTGCAGCGAGAGCGCGCAGCCATATATAGCCCCCCGAGTGTTATGCGACGCGTGTCAGTTTCAGAAAAGTTTTTATTGCGAGAAGCGTAATCGTCAGGAGACTACCTCTGCAAATCGAGGCGATCGAACCCTTTTTTAATGCTGCAGCGAGAGCGCGTCGCGATATATAGTGCCCCAAGAGTTATGCGACGCGTGTTAGTTTCAGAAAAGGCTTCATTGCGAGCAGCTTAATCGCTAGGAGACTGCCTGTGCAAATCGAGGCGATCGAACCCTTTTATAATGCTGCAGCGAGTGGGCGTAGCGATTTATAGAGCCCCAAGAGTTATGCGACGCGTGTCTGCTTCAGAAAAGGCTTTATTGCGAGCAGCTTAATCGCTAGGAGACTACCTGTGCAAATAAAGGCGATCCAGCCTCTTTCTAGTGCTGGAGCGAGAGCGCGCAGCGATATATAGTGCCCCAAGAGTTATGTGACGAGTGTCAGTTTCAGAAAAGGCTTTATTGCGAGCAGCGTAAGCGCCTGGAGACTGCCTGTGCAAATCTAGGCGATCCAACCCTTTTCCAGTGCTGCAGCGAGAGCGCGCAGCGATATATAGTCCCCCAAGAGTTATGCGACGCGTGTCAGTTTCAGAAAACTCTTTATTCCGAGCAACATAATCGTCAGGAGACTGCCTGTGCAAATCAAGGCGATCCAACCCTTTTCTAGTGCTGCAGCGAGAGCGCGCAGCGATATATAGTGCCCCAAGAGTTATGCGACGCGTGTAAGTTTCAGAAAAGGCTTTATAGCGAGCAGTGTAAACGTCAGGACACTGACTGTGCAAATCAAGGCGATCGAACCCTTTTATAATGCTGCAGCGAGAGCGCGTAGCGGTATATAGTGCCCCAAGAGTTATGCGACGTGTGTCAGCATCAGAAAATGCTTTATTGCGAGCAGCGTAATCGTCAGGAGACTGCGTGTGCAAATCAAGGCGATCCAACCCTTTTCTAGTGCTGCAGCGAGAGCGCGCAGTGATATATATTGTCCCAAGAGTTATGCGACCAGTGTCAGTTTCAGAAAAGTCTTTCTTGCGAGCAGCGTAATCGTCAGGAGACTGCCTATGCAAAGCATGGCGATCCAACCCTTTTCTAGTCCTGCAGCGAGAGCGCGCAGCGATATGTAGTGCTCTAAGAGTTATGCGACGCGTGTCAGTTTCAGAAAAGGCTTTATTGCGAGCAGCGTAATTGCCAGGAAACTGCCTGTGCAAATCTAGGCGATCCAACCCTTTTCCAGTGCTGCAGCGAGAGCGGGCAGCGATATATAGTGCCCCAAGAGTTATACGACGCGTGTCAGTTTCAGAAAACTCTTGATTGCGAGCAGCATAATCGTCAGGAGACTGCCTGTGCAAATCAAGGCGATCCAACCCTTTTTTAGTGCTGCAGCGAGAGCCCGCAACGATATATAGTGTCCCAATAGTTGTGCGACGCGTGTCAGCTTCAGAAAAGGCTTCATTGCGAGCAGCGTAATCGTCAGGAAACTGCCTGTGCAAATCGAGGCGATCGAACACTTTTCTAGTGCTGCAGCGAGAGCGCGCAGTGATATATAGTGCCCCAAGAGTTATGCGACGCGTGTCAGTTTCAGAAAAGTCTTTGTTGCGAGCAGCGTAATCGCCAGGAGACTGCCTGTGCAAATCTAGGCGATCCAACCCTTTTCCAGTGCTGCAGCGAGAGCGCGCAGCGATATATAGTGCCCCAAGAGTTATGCGACGCGTGTCAGTTTCAGAAAACTCTTTATTGCGAGCACCATTATCGTCAGGAGACTGCCTGTGCAACTCAAGGCGATCCAACCCTTTTATAGTGCTGCAGCGAGAGTGCGCAGCGATATATAGTGCCCCAGGAGTTATGCGACGCGTGTCAGTTTCAGAAAAGTCTTTATTGCGAGCACCGTAATCGTCAGGGGACTGCCTGCGCAAATCAAGGCGATCCAACCCTTTTCTAGTGTTGCAGCGAGAGCGCGCAGCGATATATAGTGCCCCAAGAGGTATGCGACGCGTGTAAGTTTCAGAAAAGGCTTTATTGCGAGCACCGTAAACGTCAGGAGACTGCCTGTGCAAATCAAGGCGATCCAACCCTTTTCTAGTGCTGCAGCGAGAGCGCGCAGCGATATATAGTGCCCCAAGAGTTATGCGACGCGTGTCAGTTTCAGAAAAGGCTTTATTGCGAGCAGCTTAATCGCTAGGAGACTGCCTGTGCAAATCGAGGCGATCGAACCCTTTTTTAATGCTGCAGCAAGAGCGCGTAGCGATTTATAGAGCCCCAAGAGTTATGCGACGCGTGTCAGGTTCAGAAAAGGCTTTATTGCGAGCAGCGTAAACGTCAGGAGACTGCCTGTGCAAATCAAGGCGATTCAACCCTTTTCTAGTGCTGCAGCGAGAGTGCGCAGTGATATATTGTGGCCCAAGAGTTATGCGACGCGTGTCAGTTTCAGAAAAGTCTTTACTAAGAGCAGCGTAATCGTCAGGAGACTGCCTGTGCAAATAAAGGCGATCCAACCTCTTTCTAGTGCTGCAGCGAGAGCGCGCAGCCATATATAGCCCCCCGAGTGTTATGCGACGCGTGTCAGTTTCAGAAAAGTTTTTATTGCGAGAAGCGTAATCGTCAGGAGACTACCTGTGCAAATCGAGGCGATCGAACCCTTTTTAATGCTGCAGCGAAAGCGCGTCGCGATATATAGTGCCCCAAGAGTTATGCGACGCGTGTCAGTTTCAGAAAAGGCTTCATTGCGAGCAGCTTAATCGCTAGGAGACTGCCTGTGCAAATCGAGGCGATCGAACCCTTTTATAATGCTGCAGCGAGTGGGCGTAGCGATTTATAGAGCCCCAAGAGTTATGCGACGCGTGTCAGCTTCAGAAAAGGCTTTATTGCGAGCAGCGTAAACGTCAGGAGACTGCCTGTGCACATCAAGGCGAACCAACCCTTTTCTAGTGCTGCAGCGAGAGCGCGCAGCGATATATAGTGCCCCAAGAGTTATGCGACGCGTGTAAGTTTCAGAAAAGGCTTTATTGCGAGCAGCGTAAACGTCAGGAGACTGCCTGTGCAAATCAAGGCGATCCAACCCTTTTCTAGTGCTGCAGCGAGAGCGCGCAGTGATATATAGTGCCCCAAGAGTTATGCGACGCGTGTCAGTTTCAGAAAAGTCTTTATTGCGAGCAGCGTAATCGTCAGGAGACTGCCTGTGCAAATCAAGGCGATCCATTCATTTTCTAGTGCTGCAGCTAGAGCGCGCAGAGATATATCGCGCCCCAAGAGTTATGCGACGCGTGTCACTTTCAGAAAAGTCTTTACTAAGAGCAGCGTAATCTTCAGGAGACTGCGTGTGCAAATAAAGGCGATCCAGCCTCTTTCAAGTGCTGCAGCGAGAGCGCGCAGTGATATATAGTGCCCCAAGAGTTATGTGACGAGTGTCAGTTTCAGAAAAGGCTTTATTGCGAGCAGCGTAAGCGCCTGGAGACTGCTTGTGCAAATCTAGGCGATCCAACCCTTTTCCAGTGCTGCAGCGAGAGCGCGCAGCGATATATAGTGCCCCAAGAGTTATGCGACGCGTGTCAGTTTCAGAAAACTCTTTATTGCGAGCAGCATAATCGTCAGGAGACTGCCTGTGCAAATCAAGGCGATCCAACCCTTTTCTAGTGCTGCAGCGAGAGCGCGCAGCGATATATAGTGCCCCAAGAGTTATGCGACGCGTGTAAGTTTCAGAAAAGGCTTTATAGCGAGCAGTGTAAACGTCAGGACACTGACTGTGCAAATCAAGGCGATCGAACCCTTTTATAATGCTGCAGCGAGAGCGCGTAGCGGTATATAGTGCCCCAAGAGTTATGCGACGTGTGTCAGCATCAGAAAAGGCTTTATTGCGAGCAGCGTAATCGTCAGGAGACTGCGTGTGCAAATCAAGGCGATTCAACCCTTTTCTAGTGCTGCAGCGAGAGCGCGCAGTGATATATATTGTCCCAAGAGTTATGCGACCAGTGTCAGTTTCAGAAAAGTCTTTCTTGCGAGCAGCGTAATCGTCAGGAGACTGCCTGTGCAAAGCATGGCGATCCAACCCTTTTCTAGTCCTGCAGCGAGAGCGCGCAGCGATATGTAGTGCTCTAAGAGTTATGCGACGCGTGTCAGTTTCAGAAAAGGCTTTATTGCGAGCAGCGTAATTGCCAGGAAACTGCCTGTGCAAATCTAGGCGATCCAACCCTTTTCCAGTGCTGCAGCGAGAGCGGGCAGCGATATATAGTGCCCCAAGAGTTATACGACGCGTGTCAGTTTCAGAAAACTCTTGATTGCGAGCAGCATAATCGTCAGGAGACTGCCTGTGCAAATCAAGGCGATCCAACCCTTTTTTAGTGCTGCAGCGAGAGCCCGCAACGATATATAGTGTCCCAATAGTTGTGCGACGCGTGTCAGCTTCAGAAAAGGCTTCATTGCGAGCAGCGTAATCGTCAGGAAACTGCCTGTGCAAATCGAGGCGATCGAACACTTTTCTAGTGCTGCAGCGAGAGCGCGCAGTGATATATAGTGCCCCAAGAGTTATGCGACGCGTGTCAGTTTCAGAAAAGTCTTTGTTGCGAGCAGCGTAATCGCCAGGAGACTGCCTGTGCAAATCTAGGCGATCCAACCCTTTTCCAGTGCTGCAGCGAGAGCGCGCAGCGATATATAGTGCCCCAAGAGTTATGCGACGCGTGTCAGTTTCAGAAAACTCTTTATTGCGAGCACCATTATCGTCAGGAGACTGCCTGTGCAACTCAAGGCGATCCAACCCTTTTATAGTGCTGCAGCGAGAGTGCGCAGCGATATATAGTGCCCCAGGAGTTATGCGACGCGTGTCAGTTTCAGAAAAGTCTTTATTGCGAGCACCGTAATCGTCAGGGGACTGCCTGCGCAAATCAAGGCGATCCAACCCTTTTCTAGTGTTGCAGCGAGAGCGCGCAGCGATATATAGTGCCCCAAGAGGTATGCGACGCGTGTAAGTTTCAGAAAAGGCTTTATTGCGAGCACCGTAAACGTCAGGAGACTGCCTGTGCAAATCAAGGCGATCCAACCCTTTTCTAGTGCTGCAGCGAGAGCGCGCAGCGATATATAGTGCCCCAAGAGTTATGCGACGCGTGTCAGTTTCAGAAAAGGCTTTATTGCGAGCAGCTTAATCGCTAGGAGACTGCCTGTGCAAATCGAGGCGATCGAACCCTTTTTTAATGCTGCAGCAAGAGCGCGTAGCGATTTATAGAGCCCCAAGAGTTATGCGACGCGTGTCAGGTTCAGAAAAGGCTTTATTGCGAGCAGCGTAAACGTCAGGAGACTGCCTGTGCAAATCAAGGCGATTCAACCCTTTTCTAGTGCTGCAGCGAGAGTGCGCAGTGATATATTGTGGCCCAAGAGTTATGCGACGCGTGTCAGTTTCAGAAAAGTCTTTACTAAGAGCAGCGTAATCGTCAGGAGACTGCCTGTGCAAATAAAGGCGATCCAACCTCTTTCTAGTGCTGCAGCGAGAGCGCGCAGCCATATATAGCCCCCCGAGTGTTATGCGACGCGTGTCAGTTTCAGAAAAGTTTTTATTGCGAGAAGCGTAATCGTCAGGAGACTACCTGTGCAAATCGAGGCGATCGAACCCTTTTTAATGCTGCAGCGAAAGCGCGTCGCGATATATAGTGCCCCAAGAGTTATGCGACGCGTGTCAGTTTCAGAAAAGGCTTCATTGCGAGCAGCTTAATCGCTAGGAGACTGCCTGTGCAAATCGAGGCGATCGAACCCTTTTATAATGCTGCAGCGAGTGGGCGTAGCGATTTATAGAGCCCCAAGAGTTATGCGACGCGTGTCAGCTTCAGAAAAGGCTTTATTGCGAGCAGCGTAAACGTCAGGAGACTGCCTGTGCACATCAAGGCGAACCAACCCTTTTCTAGTGCTGCAGCGAGAGCGCGCAGCGATATATAGTGCCCCAAGAGTTATGCGACGCGTGTAAGTTTCAGAAAAGGCTTTATTGCGAGCAGCGTAAACGTCAGGAGACTGCCTGTGCAAATCAAGGCGATCCAACCCTTTTCTAGTGCTGCAGCGAGAGCGCGCAGTGATATATAGTGCCCCAAGAGTTATGCGACGCGTGTCAGTTTCAGAAAAGTCTTTATTGCGAGCAGCGTAATCGTCAGGAGACTGCCTGTGCAAATCAAGGCGATCCATTCATTTTCTAGTGCTGCAGCTAGAGCGCGCAGAGATATATCGCGCCCCAAGAGTTATGCGACGCGTGTCACTTTCAGAAAAGTCTTTACTAAGAGCAGCGTAATCTTCAGGAGACTGCGTGTGCAAATAAAGGCGATCCAGCCTCTTTCAAGTGCTGCAGCGAGAGCGCGCAGTGATATATAGTGCCCCAAGAGTTATGTGACGAGTGTCAGTTTCAGAAAAGGCTTTATTGCGAGCAGCGTAAGCGCCTGGAGACTGCTTGTGCAAATCTAGGCGATCCAACCCTTTTCCAGTGCTGCAGCGAGAGCGCGCAGCGATATATAGTGCCCCAAGAGTTATGCGACGCGTGTCAGTTTCAGAAAACTCTTTATTGCGAGCAGCATAATCGTCAGGAGACTGCCTGTGCAAATCAAGGCGATCCAACCCTTTTCTAGTGCTGCAGCGAGAGCGCGCAGCGATATATAGTGCCCCAAGAGTTATGCGACGCGTGTAAGTTTCAGAAAAGGCTTTATAGCGAGCAGTGTAAACGTCAGGACACTGACTGTGCAAATCAAGGCGATCGAACCCTTTTATAATGCTGCAGCGAGAGCGCGTAGCGGTATATAGTGCCCCAAGAGTTATGCGACGTGTGTCAGCATCAGAAAAGGCTTTATTGCGAGCAGCGTAATCGTCAGGAGACTGCGTGTGCAAATCAAGGCGATTCAACCCTTTTCTAGTGCTGCAGCGAGAGCGCGCAGTGATATATATTGTCCCAAGAGTTATGCGACCCGTGTCAGTTTCAGAAAAGTCTTTCTTGCGAGCAGCGTAATCGTCAGGAGACTGCCTGTGCAAATCATGGCGATCCAACCCTTTTCTAGTCCTGCAGCGAGAGCGCGCAGCGATATGTAGTGCTCCAAGAGTTATGCGACGCGTGTCAGTTTCAGAAAAGGCTTTATTGCGAGCAGCGTAATCGCCAGGAGACTGCCTGTGCAAATCTAGGCGATCCAACCCTTTTCCAGTGCTGCAGCGAGAGCGCGCAGCGATATATAGTGCCCCAAGAGTTATACGACGCGTGTCAGTTTCAGAAAACTCTTGATTGCGAGCAGCATAATCGTCAGGAGACTGCCTGTGCAAATCAAGGCGATCCAACCCTTTTTTAGTGCTGCAGCGAGAGCCCGCAACGATATATAGTGCCCCAATAGTTGTGCGACGCGTGTCAGCTTCAGAAAAGGCTTCATTGCGAGCAGCGTAATCGTCAGGAAACTGCCTGTGCAAATCGAGGCGATCGAACACTTTTATAGTGCTGCAGCGAGAGCGCGCAGTGATATATAGTGCCCCAAGAGTTATGCGACGCGTGTCAGTTTCAGAAAAGTCTTTGTTGCGAGCAGCGTAATCGCCAGGAGACTGCTTGTGCAAATCAAGGCGATCCAACCCTTTTGTAGTGTTGCAGCGAGAGCGCGCATCGATATATAGTGCCCCAAGAGGTATGCGACGCGTGTAAGTTTCAGAAAAGGCTTTATTGCGAGCACCGTAAACGTCAGGAGACTGCCTGTGCAAATCAAGGCGATCCAACCCTTTTCTAGTGCTGCAGCGAGAGCGCGCAGCGATATATAGTGCCCCAAGTGTTATGCGACGCGTGTCAGTTTCAGAAAAGGCTTTTTTGCGAGCAGCTTAATCGCTAGGAGACTGCCTGTGCAAATCGAGGCGATCGAACCCTTTTTTATAGCTGCAGCAAGAGCGCGTAGCGATTTATAGAGCCCCAAGAGTTATGCGACGCGTGTCAGGTTCAGAAAAGGCTTTATTGCGAGCAGCGTAAACTTCAGGAGACTGCCTGTGCAAATCAAGGCGATGCAACCCTTTTCTAGTGCTGCAGCGAGAGCGCGCAGCGATATATAGTGCCCCAAGAGTTATGCGACGCGTGTAAGTTTCAGAAAAGGCTTTATTGCGAGCAGCGTACACGTCAGGAGACTGCCTGTGCAAATCAAGGCGATCCAACCCTTTTCTAGTGCTGCAGCGAGAGCGCGCAGCGATATATAGTGCCCTAAGGGTTATACGACGCGTGTCACCTTCAGAAAAGGCTTCATTGCGAGCAGCGTAATCGTCAGGAGACTGCGTGTGGAAATCAAGGCGCTCCAAGCCTTTTCCAGTGCTGCACCGAGAGCGCGCAGTGATATATAGTGCCCCAAGAGTTATGCGACGCGTGTCAGTTTCAGAAAAGGCTTTATTGCGAGCAGCTTAATCGCTAGGAGACTACCTGTGCAAATCAAGGCGATCCAACCCTTTTCTAGTGCTGCAGCGAGAGCGCGCAGTGATATATAGTGCCCCAAGATTATGCGACGCGTGTCAGTTTCAGAAAAGTCTTTGTTGCGAGCAGCGTAATCGCCAGGAGACTGCGTGTGCAAATCATGGCGATCCAACCCTTTTCTAGTCCTGAATCGAGAGCGCGCAGCGATATATTGTGCCCCAAGATTTATGCGACGCGTGTCAGTTTCAGAAAATGCTTCATTGCGAGCAGCGTAATCGCCAGGAGACTGCCTGTGCAAATCTAGGCAATCCAACCCTTTTCCAGCGCTGCAGCGAGGGCGCGCAGCGATATATGGTGCCCCAAGAGATATGCAACGCGTGTCAGTTTCAGAAAACTCTTTATTGCGAGCAGCATAATCGTCAGGAGACTGCCTGTGCAAATCAAGGCGATCCAACCCTTTTCTAGTGCTGCAGCAATAGCGCGCAGCGATATATAGAGCCCCAAGAGTTATGCGACGCGTGCCAGTTTCAGAAAAGTCTTTGTTGCGAGCAGCGTAATCGTCAGGAGACTGCCTGTGCAAATCATGGCGATCCAACCCTTTTCTAGTCCTGCAGCGAGAGCGCACAGCAATATATAGTGCCCCAAGAGTTATGCGACGCGTGTCAGCTTCAGAAAAGGCTTTATTGCGAGCAGTGTAATCGCCAGGAGACTGCCTGTGCAAATCTAGGCGATCCAACCCTTTTCCAGTGCTGCAGCGAGAGCGCGCAGCGATATATATTGCCCCAAGAGTTATGCGACGCGTGTCAGTTTCAGAAAACTCTTTATTGCGAGCAGCATAATCGTCAGGAGACTGCCTGTGCAAAATAAGGCGATCCAACCCTTTTCTAGTGCTGCAGCGAGAGCGCGCAGCGATATATAGTGCCCCAAGAGTTATGCGACGCGTGTCAGCTTCAGAAAAGACTTCATTGCGAGCAGCGTAATCGTCAGGAGACTGCCTGTGCAAATCAAGGCGAGCCAACCCTTTTCTAGTGTTGCAGCGAGAGCTCGCAGCGATATATAGCGCCCCAAGAGGTATGCGACGCGTGTAAGTTTCAGAAAAGGCTTTACTGCGAGCACCGTAAACGTCAGGAGACTGCCTGTGCAAATCAAGGCGATCCAACCCTTTTCTAGTACTGCAGCGAGAGCGCGCAGCGATATATAGTGCCCCAAGAGTTATGCGACGCGTGTCAGTTTCAGAAAAGGCTTTATTGCGAGCAGCTTAATCGCTAGGAGACTGCCTGTGCAAATCGAGGCGATCGAACCCTTTTTTAATGCTGCAGCAAGAGCGCGTAGCGATTTATAGAGCCCCAAGAGTTATGCGACGCGTGTCAGGTTCAGAAAAGGCTTTATTGCGAGCAGCGTAAACGTCAGGAGACTGCCTGTGCAAATCAAGGCGATGCAACCCTTTTCTAGTGCTGCAGCGAGAGCGCGCAGCGATATATAGTGCCCCAAGAGTTATGCGACGCGTGTAAGTTTCAGAAAAGGCTTTATTGCGAGCAGCGTAAACGTCATGAGACTGCCTGTGCAAATCAAGGCGATCCAACCCTTTTCTAGTGCTGCAGCGAGAGCGCGCAGCGATATATAGTGCCCCAAGAGTTATACGACGCGTGTCACCTTCAGAAAAGGCTTCATTGCGAGCAGCGTAATCGTCAGGAGAATGCCTGTGCAAATCAAGGCGATCCAACCCTTTTCTAGTGCTGCAGCGAGAGCGCGCAGCGATATATAGTGCCCCAAGAGTTATGCGACGCGTGTAAGTTTCAGAAAAGGCTATATAGCGAGCAGTGTAAACGTCAGGACACTGACTGTGCAAATCAAGGCGATCGAACCCTTTTATAATGCTGCAGCGAGAGCGCGTAGCGGTATATAGTGCCCCAAGAGTTATGCGACGTGTGTCAGCATCAGAAAAGGCTTTATTGCGAGCAGCGTAATCGCCAGGAGACTGCGTGTGCAAATCAAGGCGATTCAACCCTTTTCTAGTGCTGCAGCGAGAGCGCGCAGTGATATATATTGTCCCAAGAGTTATGCGACCCGTGTCAGTTTCAGAAAAGTCTTTCTTGCGAGCAGCGTAATCGTCAGGAGACTGCCTGTGCAAATCATGGCGATCCAACCCTTTTCTAGTCCTGCAGCGAGAGCGCGCAGCGATATGTAGTGCTCCAAGAGTTATGCGACGCGTGTCAGTTTCAGAAAACTCTTGATTGCGAGCAGCATAATCGTCAGGAGACTGACTGTGCAAATCAAGGCGATCCAACCCTTTTTTAGTGCTGCAGCGAGAGCCCGCAACGATATATAGTGCCCCAATAGTTGTGCGACGCGTGACAGCTTCAGAAAAGGCTTCATTGCGAGCAGCGTAATCGTCACGAAACTGCCTGTGCAAATCGAGGCGATCGAACACTTTTCTAGTGCTGCAGCGAGAGCGCGCAGTGATATATAGTGCCCCAAGAGTTATGCGACGCGTGTCAGTTTCAAAAAAGCCTTTGTTGCGAGCAGCGTAATCGCCAGGAGACTGCCTGTGCAAATCTAGGCGATCCAACCCTTTTCCAGTGCTGCAGCGAGAGCGCGCAGCGATATATAGTGCCCCATGAGTTATGCGACGCGTGTCAGTTTCAGAAAACTCTTTATTGCGAGCACCATTATCGTCAGGAGACTGCCTGTGCAACTCAAGGCGATCCAACCCTTTTCTAGTGCTGCAGCGAGAGCGCGCAGCAATATATAGTGCCCCAAGAGTTATGCGACGCGTGTCAGCTTCAGAAAAGGCTTCATTGCGAGCAGCGTAATCGTCAGGAAATTGCCTGTGCAAATCGAGGCGATCGAACCCTTTTCTAGTGCTGCAGCGAGAGCGCGCAGCGATATATAGTGCCCCAGGAGTTATGCGACGCGTGTCAGTTTCAGAAAAGTCTTTATTGCGAGCAGCGTAATCGTCAGGAGACTGCCTGTGCAAATCAAGGCGATCCATCCATTTTCTAGTGCTGCAGCTAGAGCGCGCAGAGATATATCGCGCCCCAAGAGTTATGCGACGCGTGTCAGTTTCAGAAAAGTCTTTACTAAGAGCAGCGTAATCTTCAGGAGACTGCGTGTGCAAATAAAGGCGATCCAGCCTCTTTCAAGTGCTGCAGCGAGAGCGCGCAGCGATATATAGTGCCCCAAGAGTTATGTGACGAGTGTCAGTTTCAGAAAAGGCTTTATTGCGAGCAGCGTAAGCGCCTGGAGACTGCTTGTGCAAATCTAGGCGATCCAACCCTTTTCCAGTGCTGCAGCGAGAGCGCGCAGCGATATATAGTGCCCCGAGAGTTATGCGACGCGTGTCAGTTTCAGAAAACTCTTTATTGCGAGCAGCATAATCGTCAGGAGACTGCCTGTGCAAATCAAGGCGATCCAACCCTTTTCTAGTGCTGCAGCGAGAGCGCGCAGCGATATATAGTGCCCCAAGAGTTATGCGACGCGTGTAAGTTTCAGAAAAGGCTTTATAGCGAGCAGTGTAAACGTCAGGACACTGACTGTGCAAATCAAGGCGATCGAACCCTTTTATAATGCTGCAGCGACAGCGCGTAGCGATATATAGTGCCCCAAGGGTTATGCGACGTGTGTCAGCATCAGAAAAGGCTTTATTGCGAGCAGCGTAATCGTCAGGAGACTGCGTGTGCAAATCAAGGCGATCCAACCCTTTTCTAGTGCTGCAGCGAGAGCGCGCAGTGATATATATTGTCCCAAGAGTTATGCGACGCGTGTCAGTTTCAGAAAAGTCTTTCTTGCGAGCAGCGTAATCGTCAGGAGACTGCCTGTGCAAATCATGGCGATCCAACCCTTTTCTAGTCCTGCAGCGAGTGCGCGCAGCGATATATTGTGCCCCAAGAGTTATGCGACGCGTGCAAGTTTCAGAAAAGGCTTTATTGCGAGCACCGTAAACGTCATGGGACTGCCTGTGCAAATCAAGGCGATCCAACCCTTTTCTAGTGCTGCAGCGAGAACACGCAGCGATATATAGTGCCCTAAGAGTTATGCGACGCGTGTCAGCTTCAGAAAAGGCTTCACGGCGAGCAGCGTAATTGTCAGGAGACTGCGTGTGGAAATCAAAGCGATCCAAGCCTTTTCTAGTCCTGCACCGAGAGCGCGCAGTGATATATAGTGCCCCAAGAATTATGCGACGCGTGTCAGTTTCAGAAAAGTCTTTATTGCGAGCAGTGTAATCGTCAAGACACTTCCTGTGCAAATCAAGCGATCTAACACTTTTCTACTGCTGCAGCGAGAGCGCGCAGCGATATATAGTGCCCCAAGAGTGTTGAGACGCGTGTCAGTTTCAGAAAAGGCTTTATTGCGAGCAGCTTATTCGCTAGGAGACTGCCTGTGCAAATCGAGGCGATCGAACCCTTTTATAATGCTGCAGCGAGAGCGCGTAGCCATATGTAGTGCCCCAAGAGTCATGCGACACGTGTCAGCTTCAGAAAAGGCTTTATTGCGAGCAGCGTAAACGTCAGGAGACTGCCTGTGCAAATTAAGGCGATTCAACCCTTTTCTAGTGCTGCAGCGAGAGTGCGCAGTGATATATTGTGCCCCAAGAGTTATGCAACGTGTGTAAGTTTCAGAAAACGCTTTATTGCGAGCAGCGTAAACGTCTGGAGACTGCCTGTGCAAATCAAGGCGATCCAACCCTTTTCTAGTGCTCCAGCGAGAGCGCGCAGCGATATATAGTGCCCCAAGACGTATGCGACGCGTGTCAGTTTCAGAAAAGTTTTTATTGCTAGCAGCGTAATTGTTAGGAGGCTGCCTGTGCAAATCGAGGTGATCCAGCCCTTTTCTAAGGTTGTAGCCAGAGCGAGCAGCGATATATCGCGCCCCAAATGTTATGCGACGCGTGTCAGTTTCAGAAAAGTCTTTACCAAGAGCAGCGTAATCGTCAGGAGACTGCCTGTGCAAATAAAGGCGATCCAACCTCTTTCTAGTGCTGCAGCGAGAGCGCGCAGCCATATATAGCCCCCCGAGTGTTATGCGACGCGTGTCAGTTTCAGAAAAGTTTTTATTGCGAGAAGCGTAATCGTCAGGAGACTACCTCTGCAAATCGAGGCGATCGAACCCTTTTTTAATGCTGCAGCGAGAGCGCGTCGCGATATATAGTGCCCCAAGAGTTATGCGACGCGTGTTAGTTTCAGAAAAGGCTTCATTGCGAGCAGCTTAATCGCTAGGAGACTGCCTGTGCAAATCGAGGCGATCGAACCCTTTTATAATGCTGCAGCGAGTGGGCGTAGCGATTTATAGAGCCCCAAGAGTTATGCGACGCGTGTCTGCTTCAGAAAAGGCTTTATTGCGAGCAGCTTAATCGCTAGGAGACTACCTGTGCAAATAAAGGCGATCCAGCCTCTTTCTAGTGCTGGAGCGAGAGCGCGCAGCGATATATAGTGCCCCAAGAGTTATGTGACGAGTGTCAGTTTCAGAAAAGGCTTTATTGCGAGCAGCGTAAGCGCCTGGAGACTGCCTGTGCAAATCTAGGCGATCCAACCCTTTTCCAGTGCTGCAGCGAGAGCGCGCAGCGATATATAGTCCCCCAAGAGTTATGCGACGCGTGTCAGTTTCAGAAAACTCTTTATTCCGAGCAGCATAATCGTCAGGAGACTGCCTGTGCAAATCAAGGCGATCCAACCCTTTTCTAGTGCTGCAGCGAGAGCGCGCAGCGATATATAGTGCCCCAAGAGTTATGCGACGCGTGTAAGTTTCAGAAAAGGCTTTATAGCGAGCCGTGTAAACGTCAGGACACTGACTGTGCAAATCAAGGCGATCGAACCCTTTTATAATGCTGCAGCGAGAGCGCGTAGCGGTATATAGTGCCCCAAGAGTTATGCGACGTGTGTCAGCATCAGAAAATGCTTTATTGCGAGCAGCGTAATCGTCAGGAGACTGCGTGTGCAAATCAAGGCGATCCAACCCTTTTCTAGTGCTGCAGCGAGAGCGCGCAGTGATATATATTGTCCCAAGAGTTATGCGACCAGTGTCAGTTTCAGAAAAGTCTTTCTTGCGAGCAGCGTAATCGTCAGGAGACTGCCTGTGCAAAGCATGGCGATCCAACCCTTTTCTAGTCCTGCAGCGAGAGCGCGCAGCGATATGTAGTGCTCTAAGAGTTATGCGACGCGTGTCAGTTTCAGAAAAGGCTTTATTGCGAGCAGCGTAATTGCCAGGAGACTGCCTGTGCAAATCTAGGCGATCCAACCCTTTTCCAGTGCTGCAGCGAGAGCGGGCAGCGATATATAGTGCCCCAAGAGTTATACGACGCGTGTCAGTTTCAGAAAACTCTTGATTGCGAGCAGCATAATCGTCAGGAGACTGCCTGTGCAAATCAAGGCGATCCAACCCTTTTTTAGTGCTGCAGCGAGAGCCCGCAACGATATATAGTGTCCCAATAGTTGTGCGACGCGTGTCAGCTTCAGAAAAGGCTTCATTGCGAGCAGCGTAATCGTCAGGAAACTGCCTGTGCAAATCGAGGCGATCGAACACTTTTCTAGTGCTGCAGCGAGAGCGCGCAGTAATATATAGTGCCCCAAGAGTTATGCGACGCGTGTCAGTTTCAGAAAAGTCTTTGTTGCGAGCAGCGTAATCGCCAGGAGACTGCCTGTACAAATCTAGGCGATCCAACCCTTTTCCAGTGCTGCAGCGAGAGCGCGCAGCGATATATAGTGCCCCAAGAGTTATGCGACGCGTGTCAGTTTCAGAAAACACTTTATTGCGAGCACCATTATCGTCAGGAGACTGCCTGTGCAACTCAAGGCGATCCAACCCTTTTATAGTGCTGCAGCGAGAGCGCGCAGCCATATATAGTGCCCCAAGAGTTATGCGACGCGTGTCAGCTTCAGAAAAGGCTTCATTGCGAGCAGCGTAATCGTCAGGAAATTGCCTGTGCAAATCGAGGCGATCGAACCCTTTTCTAGTGCTGCAGCGAGAGCGCGCAGCGATATATAGTGCCCCAGGAGTTATGCGACGCGTGTCAGTTTCAGAAAAGGCTTTATTGCGAGCACCGTAAACGTCAGGAGACTGCCTGTGCAAATCAAGGCGATCCAACCCTTTTCTAGTGCTGCAGCGAGAGCGCGCAGCGATATATAGTGCCCCAAGAGTTATGCGACGCGTGTCAGTTTCAGAAAAGGCTTTATTGCGAGCAGCTTAATCGCTAGGAGACTGCCTGTGCAAATCGAGGCGATCGAACCCTTTTTTAATGCTGCAGCAAGAGCGCGTAGCGATTTATAGAGCCCCAAGAGTTATGCGAGGCGTGTCAGGTTCAGAAAAGGCTTTATTGCGAGCAGCGTAAACGTCAGGAGACTGCCTGTGCAAATCAAGGCGATTCAACCCTTTTCTAGTGCTGCAGCGAGAGTGCGCAGTGATATATTGTGGCCCAAGAGTTATGCGACGCGTGTCAGTTTCAGAAAAGTCCTTACTAAGAGCAGCGTAATCGTCAGGAGACTGCCTGTGCAAATAAAGGCGATCCAACCTCTTTCTAGTGCTGCAGCGAGAGCGCGCAGCCATATATAGCCCCCCGAGTGTTATGCGACGCGTGTCAGTTTCAGAAAAGTTTTTATTGCGAGAAGCGTAATCGTCAGGAGACTACCTGTGCAAATCGAGGCGATCGAACCCTTTTTAATGCTGCAGCGAGAGCGCGTCGCGATATATAGTGCCCCAAGAGTTATGCGACGCGTGTCAGTTTCAGAAAAGGCTTCATTGCGAGCAGCTTAATCGCTAGGAGACTGCCTGTGCAAATCGAGGCGATCGAACCCTTTTATAATGCTGCAGCGAGTGGGCGTAGCGATTTATAGAGCCCCAAGAGTTATGCAACGCGTGTCAGCTTCAGAAAAGGCTTTATTGCGAGCAGCGTAAACGTCATGAGACTGCCTGTGCAAATCAAGGCGAACCAACCCTTTTCTAGTGCTGCAGCGAGAGCGCGCAGCGATATATAGTGCCCCAAGAGTTATGCGACGCGTGTAAGTTTCAGAAAAGGCTTTATTGCGAGCAGCGTAAACGTCAGGAGACTGCCTGTGCAAATCAAGGCGATCCAACCCTTTTCTAGTGCTGCAGCGAGAGCGCGCAGCGATATATAGTGCCCCAAGAGTTATGCGACGCGTGTCACCTTCAGAAAAGGCTTCATTGCGAGCAGCGTAATCGTCAGGAGACTGCGTGCGGAAATCAAAGCGATCCCAGCCTTTTCTAGTGCTGCACCGAGAGCGCGCAGTGATATATAGTGCCCCAAGAGTTATGCGACGCGTGTCAGTTTCAGAAAAGTCTTTATTGCGAGCAGCTTAATCGCTAGGAGACTACCTGTGCAAATCAAGGCGATCCAACCCTTTTCTAGTGCTGCAGCGAGAGCGCGCAGTGATATATAGTGCCCCAAGAGTTATGCGACGCGTGTCAGTTTCAGAAATGTCTTTATTGCGAGCAGCGTAATCGTCACGAGACTGCCTGTGCAAATCAAGGCGATCCATCCATTTTCTAGTGCTGCAGCTAGAGCGCGCAGAGATATATCGCGCCCCAAGAGTTATGCGACGCGTGTCAGTTTCAGAAAAGTCTTTACTAAGAGCAGCGTAATCTTCAGGAGACTGCGTGTGCAAATAAAGGCGATCCAGCCTCTTTCTAGTGCTGCAGCGAGAGCGCGCAGCGATATATAGTACCTCAAGAGTTATGTGACGAGTGTCAGTTTCAGAAAAGGCTTTATTTCGAGCAGCGTAAGCGCCTGGAGACTGCCTGTGCAAATCTAGGCGATCCAACCCTTTTCCAGTGCTGCAGCGAGAGCGTGCAGCGATATATAGTGCCCCAAGAGTTATGCGACGCGTGTCAGTTTCAGAAAACTCTTTATTGCGAGCAGCATAATCGTCAGGAGAATGCCTGTGCAAATCAAGGCGATCCAACCCTTTTCTAGTGCTGCAGCGAGAGCGCGCAGCGATATATAGTGCCCCAAGAGTTATGCGACGCGTGTCAGTTTCAGAAAACACTTTATTGCGAGCACCATTATCGTCAGGAGACTGCCTGTGCAACTCAAGGCGATCCAACCCTTTTCTAGTGCTGCAGCGAGAGCGCGCAGCGATATATAGTGCCCCAAGAGTTATGCGACGCGTGTCAGCTTCAGAAAAGGCTTCATTGCGAGCAGCGTAATCGTCAGGAAATTGCCTGTGCAAATCGAGGCGATCGAACCCTTTTCTAGTGCTGCAGCGAGAGCGCGCAGCGATATATAGTGCCCCAGGAGTTATGCGACGCGTGTCAGTTTCAGAAAAGTCTTTATTGCGAGCAGCGTAATCGTCAGGAGACTGCCTGTGCAAATCAAGGCGACCCAACCCTTATCTAGTGTTGCAGCGAGAGCGCGCAGCGATATATAGTGCCCCAAGAGGTATGCGACGCGTGTAAGTTTCAGAAAAGGCTTTATTACGAGCACCGTAAACGTCAGGAGACTGCCTGTGCAAATCAAGGCGATCCAACCCTTTTCTAGTGCTGCAGCGAGAGCGCGCAGTGATATATAGTGCCCCAAGAGTTATGCGACGCGTGTCAGTTTCAGAAAAGTCTTTATTGCGAGCAGCGTAATCGTCAGGAGACTGCCTGTGCAAATCAAGGCGATCCATTCATTTTCTAGTGCTGCAGCTAGAGCGCGCAGAGATATATCGCGCCCCAAGAGTTATGCGACGCGTGTCACTTCAGAAAAGTCTTCACTAAGAGCAGCGTAATCTTCAGGAGACTGCGTGTGCAAATAAAGGCGATCCAGCCTCTTTCAAGTGCTGCAGCGAGAGCGCGCAGCGATATATAGTGCCCCAAGAGTTATGTGACGAGTGTCAGTTTCAGAAAAGGCTTTATTGCGAGCAGCGTAAGCGCCTGGAGACTGCTTGTGCAAATCTAGGCGATCCAACCCTTTTCCAGTGCTGCAGCGAGAGCGCGCAGCGATATATAGTGCCCCAAGAGTTATGCGACGCGTGTCAGTTTCAGAAAACTCTTTATTGCGAGCAGCATAATCGTCAGGAGACTGCCTGTGCAAATCAAGGCGATCCAACCCTTTTCTAGTGCTGCAGCGAGAGCGCGCAGCGATATATAGTGCCCCAAGAGTTATGCGACGCGTGTAAGTTTCAGAAAAGGCTTTATAGCGAGCAGTGTAAACGTCAGGACACTGACTGTGCAAATCAAGGCGATCCAACCCTTTTCCAGTGCTGCAGCGAGAGCGTGCAGCGATATATAGTGCCCCAAGAGTTATGCGACGCGTGTCAGTTTCAGAAAACTCTTTATTGCGAGCAGCATAATCGTCAGGAGAATGCCTGTGCAAATCAAGGCGATCCAACCCTTTTCTAGTGCTGCAGCGAGAGCGCGCAGCGATATATAGTGCCCCAAGAGTTATGCGACGCGTGTCAGTTTCAGAAAACACTTTATTGCGAGCACCATTATCGTCAGGAGACTGCCTGTGCAACTCAAGGCGATCCAACCCTTTTCTAGTGCTGCAGCGAGAGCGCGCAGCGATATATAGTGCCCCAAGAGTTATGCGACGCGTGTCAGCTTCAGAAAAGGCTTCATTGCGAGCAGCGTAATCGTCAGGAAATTGCCTGTGCAAATCGAGGCGATCGAACCCTTTTCTAGTGCTGCAGCGAGAGCGCGCAGCGATATATAGTGCCCCAGGAGTTATGCGACGCGTGTCAGTTTCAGAAAAGTCTTTATTGCGAGCAGCGTAATCGTCAGGAGACTGCCTGTGCAAATCAAGGCGACCCAACCCTTATCTAGTGTTGCAGCGAGAGCGCGCAGCGATATATAGTGCCCCAAGAGGTATGCGACGCGTGTAAGTTTCAGAAAAGGCTTTATTACGAGCACCGTAAACGTCAGGAGACTGCCTGTGCAAATCAAGGCGATCCAACCCTTTTCTAGTGCTGCAGCGAGAGCGCGCAGTGATATATAGTGCCCCAAGAGTTATGCGACGCGTGTCAGTTTCAGAAAAGTCTTTATTGCGAGCAGCGTAATCGTCAGGAGACTGCCTGTGCAAATCAAGGCGATCCATTCATTTTCTAGTGCTGCAGCTAGAGCGCGCAGAGATATATCGCGCCCCAAGAGTTATGCGACGCGTGTCACTTCAGAAAAGTCTTCACTAAGAGCAGCGTAATCTTCAGGAGACTGCGTGTGCAAATAAAGGCGATCCAGCCTCTTTCAAGTGCTGCAGCGAGAGCGCGCAGCGATATATAGTGCCCCAAGAGTTATGTGACGAGTGTCAGTTTCAGAAAAGGCTTTATTGCGAGCAGCGTAAGCGCCTGGAGACTGCTTGTGCAAATCTAGGCGATCCAACCCTTTTCCAGTGCTGCAGCGAGAGCGCGCAGCGATATATAGTGCCCCAAGAGTTATGCGACGCGTGTCAGTTTCAGAAAACTCTTTATTGCGAGCAGCATAATCGTCAGGAGACTGCCTGTGCAAATCAAGGCGATCCAACCCTTTTCTAGTGCTGCAGCGAGAGCGCGCAGCGATATATAGTGCCCCAAGAGTTATGCGACGCGTGTAAGTTTCAGAAAAGGCTTTATAGCGAGCAGTGTAAACGTCAGGACACTGACTGTGCAAATCAAGGCGATCGAACCCTTTTATAATGCTGCAGCGAGAGCGCGTAGTGGTATATAGTGCCCCAAGAGTTATGCGACGTGTGTCAGCATCAGAAAAGGCTTTATTGCGAGCAGCGTAATCGTCAGGAGACTGCGTGTGCAAATTAAGGCGATTCAACCCTTTTCTAGTGCTGCAGCGAGAGCGCGCAGTGATATATATTGTCCCAAGAGTTATGCGACCCGTGTCAGTTTCAGAAAAGTCTTTCTTGCGAGCAGCGTAATCGTCAGGAGACTGCCTGTGCAAATCATGGCGATCCAACCCTTTTCTAGTCCTGCAGCGAGAGCGCGCAGCGATATGTAGTGCTCCAAGAGTTATGCGACGCGTGTCAGTTTCAGAAAAGGCTTTATTGCGAGCAGCGTAATCGCCAGGAGACTGCCTGTGCAAATCTAGGCGATCCAACCCTTTTCCAGTGCTGCAGCGAGAGCGCGCAGCGATATATAGTGCCCCAAGAGTTATACGACGCGTGTCAGTTTCAGAAAACTCTTGATTGCGAGCAGCATAATCGTCAGGAGACTGCCTGTGCAAATCAAGGCGATCCAACCCTTTTTTAGTGCTGCAGCGAGAGCCCGCAACGATATATAGTGCCCCAATAGTTGTGCGACGCGTGTCAGCTTCAGAAAAGGCTTCATTGCGAGCAGCGTAATCGTCAGGAAACTGCCTGTGCAAATCGAGGCGATCGAACACTTTTATAGTGCTGCAGCGAGAGCGCGCAGTGATATATAGTGCCCCAAGAGTTATGCGACGCGTGTCAGTTTCAGAAAAGTCTTTGTTGCGAGCAGCGTAATCGCCAGGAGACTGCCTGTGCAAATCAAGGCGATCCAACCCTTTTGTAGTGTTGCAGCGAGAGCGCGCATCGATATATAGTGCCCCAAGAGGTATGCGACGCGTGTAAGTTTCAGAAAAGGCTTTATTGCGAGCACCGTAAACGTCAGGAGACTGCCTGTGCAAATCAAGGCGATCCAACCCTTTTCTAGTGCTGCAGCGAGAGCGCGCAGCGATATATAGTGCCCCAAGTGTTATGCGACGCGTGTCAGTTTCAGAAAAGGCTTTTTTGCGAGCAGCTTAATCGCTAGGAGACTGCCTGTGCAAATCGAGGCGATCGAACCCTTTTTTATAGCTGCAGCAAGAGCGCGTAGCGATTTATAGAGCCCCAAGAGTTATGCGACGCGTGTCAGGTTCAGAAAAGGCTTTATTGCGAGCAGCGTAAACTTCAGGAGACTGCCTGTGCAAATCAAGGCGATGCAACCCTTTTCTAGTGCTGCAGCGAGAGCGCGCAGCGATATATAGTGCCCCAAGAGTTATGCGACGCGTGTAAGTTTCAGAAAAGGCTTTATTGCGAGCAGCGTACACGTCAGGAGACTGCCTGTGCAAATCAAGGCGATCCAACCCTTTTCTAGTGCTGCAGCGAGAGCGCGCAGCGATATATAGTGCCCCAAGGGTTATACGACGCGTGTCACCTTCAGAAAAGGCTTCATTGCGAGCAGCGTAATCGTCAGGAGACTGCGTGTGGAAATCAAGGCGCTCCAAGCCTTTTCCAGTGCTGCACCGAGAGCGCGCAGTGATATATAGTGCCCCAAGAGTTATGCGACGCGTGTCAGTTTCAGAAAAGGCTTTATTGCGAGCAGCTTAATCGCTAGGAGACTACCTGTGCAAATCAAGGCGATCCAACCCTTTTCTAGTGCTGCAGCGAGAGCGCGCAGTGATATATAGTGCCCCAAGATTATGCGACGCGTGTCAGTTTCAGAAAAGTCTTTGTTGCGAGCAGCGTAATCGCCAGGAGACTGCGTGTGCAAATCATGGCGATCCAACCCTTTTCTAGTCCTGAATCGAGAGCGCGCAGCGATATATTGTGCCCCAAGACTTATGCGACGCGTGTCAGTTTCAGAAAATGCTTCATTGCGAGCAGCGTAATCGCCAGGAGACTGCCTGTGCAAATCTAGGCAATCCAACCCTTTTCCAGCGCTGCAGCGAGGGCGCGCAGCGATATATGGTGCCCCAAGAGATATGCAACGCGTGTCAGTTTCAGAAAACTCTTTATTGCGAGCAGCATAATCGTCAGGAGACTGCCTGTGCAAATCAAGGCGATCCAACCCTTTTCTAGTGCTGCAGCAATAGCGCGCAGCGATATATAGAGCCCCAAGAGTTATGCGACGCGTGCCAGTTTCAGAAAAGTCTTTGTTGCGAGCAGCGTAATCGTCAGGAGACTGCCTGTGCAAATCATGGCGATCCAACCCTTTTCTAGTCCTGCAGCGAGAGCGCACAGCAATATATAGTGCCCCAAGAGTTATGCGACGCGTGTCAGTTTCAGAAAAGGCTTTATTGCGAGCAGCGTAATCGCCAGGAGACTGCCTGTGCAAATCTAGGCGATCCAACCCTTTTCCAGTGCTGCAGCGAGAGCGCGCAGCGATATATATTGCCCCAAGAGTTATGCGACGCGTGTCAGTTTCAGAAAACTCTTTATTGCGAGCAGCATAATCGTCAGGAGACTGCCTGTGCAAAATAAGGCGATCCAACCCTTTTCTAGTGCTGCAGCGAGAGCGCGCAGCGATATATAGTGCCCCAAGAGTTATGCGACGCGTGTCAGCTTCAGAAAAGACTTCATTGCGAGCAGCGTAATCGTCAGGAAACTGCCTGTGCAAATCGAGGCGATCGAACCCTTTTCTAGCGCTGCAGCGAGAGCGCGCAGCGATATATAGTGCCCCAAGAGTTATGCGACGCGTGTCAGTTTCAGAAAAGTGTTTATTGCGAGCAGCGTAATCGTCAGGAGACTGCCTGTGCAAATCAAGGCGATCCAACCCTTTTCTAGTGTTGCAGCGAGAGCTCGCAGCGATATATAGTGCCCCAAGAGGTATGCGACGCGTGTAAGTTTCAGAAAAGGCTTTACTGCGAGCACCGTAAACGTCAGGAGACTGCGTGTGCAAATCAAGGCGATTCAACCCTTTTCTAGTGCTGCAGCGAGAGCGCGCAGTGATATATATTGTCCCAAGAGTTATGCGACCCGTGTCAGTTTCAGAAAAGTCTTTCTTGCGAGCAGCGTAATCGTCAGGAGACTGCCTGTGCAAATCATGGCGATCCAACCCTTTTCTAGTCCTGCAGCGAGAGCGCGCAGCGATATGTAGTGCTCCAAGAGTTATGCGACGCGTGTCAGTTTCAGAAAACTCTTGATTGCGAGCAGCATAATCGTCAGGAGACTGACTGTGCAAATCAAGGCGATCCAACCCTTTTTTAGTGCTGCAGCGAGAGCCCGCAACGATATATAGTGCCCCAATAGTTGTGCGACGCGTGTCAGCTTCAGAAAAGGCTTCATTGCGAGCAGCGTAATCGTCAGGAAACTGCCTGTGCAAATCGAGGCGATCGAACACTTTTCTAGTGCTGCAGCGAGAGCGCGCAGTGATATATAGTGCCCCAAGAGTTATGCGACGCGTGTCAGTTTCAAAAAAGCCTTTGTTGCGAGCAGCGTAATCGCCAGGAGACTGCCTGTGCAAATCTAGGCGATCCAACCCTTTTCCAGTGCTGCAGCGAGAGCGCGCAGCGATATATATTGCCCCAAGAGTTATGCGACGCGTGTCAGTTTCAGAAAACTCTTTATTGCGAGCAGCATAATCGTCAGGAGACTGCCTGTGCAAAATAAGGCGATCCAACCCTTTTCTAGTGCTGCAGCGAGAGCGCGCAGCGATATATAGTGCCCCAAGAGTTATGCGACGCGTGTCAGTTTCAGAAAAGTGTTTATTGCGAGCAGCGTAATCGTCAGGAGACTGCCTGTGCAAATCAAGGCGATCCAACCCTTTTCTAGTGTTGCAGCGAGAGCTCGCAGCGATATATAGTGCCCCAAGAGGTATGCGACGCGTGTAAGTTTCAGAAAAGGCTTTACTGCGAGCACCGTAAACGTCAGGAGACTGCCTGTGCAAATCAAGGCGATCCAACCCTTTTCTAGTGTTGCAGCGAGAGCTCGCAGCGATATATAGTGCCCCAAGAGGTATGCGACGCGTGTAAGTTTCAGAAAAGGCTTTACTGCGAGCACCGTAAACGTCAGGAGACTGCCTGTGCAAATCAAGGCGATCCAACCCTTTTCTAGTACTGCAGCGAGAGCGCGCAGCGATATATAGTGCCCCAAGAGTTATGCGACGCGTGTCAGTTTCAGAAAAGGCTTTATTGCGAGCAGCTTAATCGCTAGGAGACTGCCTGTGCAAATCGAGGCGATCGAACCCTTTTTTAATGCTGCAGCAAGAGCGCGTAGCGATTTATAGAGCCCCAAGAGTTATGCGGCGCGTGTCAGGTTCAGAAAAGGCTTTATTGCGAGCAGCGTAAACGTCAGGAGACTGCCTGTGCAAATCAAGGCGATGCAACCCTCTTCTAGTGCTGCAGCGAGAGCGCGCAGCGATATATAGTGCCCCAAGAGTTATGCGACGCGTGTAAGTTTCAGAAAAGGCTTTATTGCGAGCAGCGTAAACGTCATGAGACTGCCTGTGCAAATCAAGGCGATCCAACCCTTTTCTAGTGCTGCAGCGAGAGCGCGCAGCGATATATAGTGCCCCAAGAGTTATACGACGCGTGTCACCTTCAGAAAAGGCTTCATTGCGAGCAGCGTAATCGTCAGGAGAATGCCTGTGCAAATCAAGGCGATCCAACCCTTTTCTAGTGCTGCAGCGAGAGCGCGCAGCGATATATAGTGCCCCAAGAGTTATGCGACGCGTGTAAGTTTCAGAAAAGGCTTTATAGCGAGCAGTGTAAACGTCAGGACACTGACTGTGCAAATCAAGGCGATCGAACCCTTTTATAATGCTGCAGCGAGAGCGCGTAGCGGTATATAGTGCCCCAAGAGTTATGCGACGTGTGTCAGCATCAGAAAAGGCTTTATTGCGAGCAGCGTAATCGTCAGGAGACTGCGTGTGCAAATCAAGGCGATTCAACCCTTTTCTAGTGCTGCAGCGAGAGCGCGCAGTGATATATATTGTCCCAAGAGTTATGCGACCCGTGTCAGTTTCAGAAAAGTCTTTCTTGCGAGCAGCGTAATCGTCAGGAAACTGCCTGTGCAAATCGAGGCGATCGAACACTTTTCTAGTGCTGCAGCGAGAGCGCGCAGTGATATATAGTGCCCCAAGAGTTATGCGACGCGTGTCAGTTTCAAAAAAGCCTTTGTTGCGAGCAGCGTAATCGCCAGGAGACTGCCTGTGCAAATCTAGGCGATCCAACCCTTTTCCAGTGCTGCAGCGAGAGCGCGCAGCGATATATATTGCCCCAAGAGTTATGCGACGCGTGTCAGTTTCAGAAAACTCTTTATTGCGAGCAGCATAATCGTCAGGAGACTGCCTGTGCAAAATAAGGCGATCCAACCCTTTTCTAGTGCTGCAGCGAGAGCGCGCAGCGATATATAGTGCCCCAAGAGTTATGCGACGCGTGTCAGCTTCAGAAAAGACTTCATTGCGAGCAGCGTAATCGTCAGGAAACTGCCTGTGCAAATCAAGGCGATCGAACCCTTTTCTAGCGCTGCAGCGAGAGCGCGCAGCGATATATAGTGCCCCAAGAGTTATGCGACGCGTGTCAGTTTCAGAAAAGTGTTTATTGCGAGCAGCGTAATCGTCAGGAGACTGCCTGTGCAAATCAAGGCGATCCAACCCTTTTCTAGTGTTGCAGCGAGAGCTCGCAGCGATATATAGTGCCCCAAGAGGTATGCGACGCGTGTAAGTTTCAGAAAAGGCTTTACTGCGAGCACCGTAAACGTCAGGAGACTGCCTGTGCAAATCAAGGCGATCCAACCCTTTTCTAGTACTGCAGCGAGAGCGCGCAGCGATATATAGTGCCCCAAGAGTTATGCGACGCGTGTCAGTTTCAGAAAAGGCTTTATTGCGAGCAGCTTAATCGCTAGGAGACTGCCTGTGCAAATCGAGGCGATCGAACCCTTTTTTAATGCTGCAGCAAGAGCGCGTAGCGATTTATAGTGCCCCTAGAGTTATACGACGCGTGTCACCTTCAGAAAAGGCTTCATTGCGAGCAGCGTAATCGTCAGGAGAATGCCTGTGCAAATCAAGGCGATCCAACCCTTTTCTAGTGCTGCAGCGAGAGCGCGCAGCGATATATAGTGCCCCAAGAGTTATGCGACGCTTTAAGTTTCAGAAAAGGCTTTATAGCGAGCAGTGTAAACGTCAGGACACTGACTGTGCAAATCAAGGCGATCGAACCCTTTTATAATGCTGCAGCGAGAGCGCGTAGCGGTATATAGTGCCCCAAGAGTTATGCGACGTGTGTCAGCATCAGAAAAGGCTTTATTGCGAGCAGCGTAATCGTCAGGAGACTGCGTGTGCAAATCAAGGCGATTCAACCCTTTTCTAGTGCTGCAGCGAGAGCGCGCAGTGATATTTATTGTCCCAAGAGTTATGCGACCCGTGTCAGTTTCAGAAAAGTCTTTCTTGCGAGCAGCGTAATCGTCAGGAGACTGCCTGTGCAAATCATGGCGATCCAACCCTTTTCTAGTCCAGCAGCGAGAGCGCGCAGCGATATGTAGTGCTCCAAGAGTTATGCGACGCGTGTCAGTTTCAGAAAACTCTTGATTGCGAGCACCATTATCGTCAGGAGACTGCCTGTGCAACTCAAGGCGATCCAACCCTTTTCTAGTGCTGCAGCGAGAGCGCGCAGCAATATATAGTGCCCCAAGAGTTATGCGACGCGTGTCAGCTTCAGAAAAGGCTTCATTGCGAGCAGCGTAATCGTCAGGAAATTGCCTGTGCAAATCGAGGCGATCGAACCCTTTTCTAGTGCTGCAGCGAGAGCGCGCAGCGATATATAGTGCCCCAGGAGTTATGCGACGCGTGTCAGTTTCAGAAAAGTCTTTATTGCGAGCAGCGTAATCGTCAGGAGACTGCCTGTGCAAATCAAGGCGATCCATCCATTTTCTAGTGCTGCAGCTAGAGCGCGCAGAGATATATCGCGCCCCAAGAGTTATGCGACGCGTGTCAGTTTCAGAAAAGTCTTTACTAAGAGCAGCGTAATCTTCAGGAGACTGCGTGTGCAAATAAAGGCGATCCAGCCTCTTTCAAGTGCTGCAGCGAGAGCGCGCAGCGATATATAGTGCCCCAAGAGTTATGTGACGAGTGTCAGTTTCAGAAAAGGCTTTATTGCGAGCAGCGTAAGCGCCTGGAGACTGCTTGTGCAAATCTAGGCGATCCAACCCTTTTCCAGTGCTGCAGCGAGAGCGCGCAGCGATATATAGTGCCCCAAGAGTTATGCGACGCGTGTCAGTTTCAGAAAACTCTTTATTGCGAGCAGCATAATCGTCAGGAGACTGCCTGTGCAAATCAAGGCGATCCAACCCTTTTCTAGTGCTGCAGCGAGAGCGCGCAGCGATATATAGTGCCCCAAGAGTTATGCGACGCGTGCAAGTTTCAGAAAAGGCTTTATAGCGAGCAGTGTAAACGTCAGGACACTGACTGTGCAAATCAAGGCGATCGAACCCTTTTATAATGCTGCAGCGAGAGCGCGTAGCGGTATATAGTGCCCCAAGAGTTATGCGACGTGTGTCAGCATCAGAAAAGGCTTTATTGCGAGCAGCGTAATCGTCAGGAGACTGCGTGTGCAAATCAAGGCGATTCAACCCTTTTCTAGTGCTGCAGCGAGAGCGCGCAGTGATATATATTGTCCCAAGAGTTATGCGACCCGTGTCAGTTTCAGAAAAGTCTTTCTTGCGAGCAGCGTAATCGTCAGGAGACTGCCTGTGCAAATCATGGCGATCCAACCCTTTTCTAGTCCTGCAGCGAGAGCGCGCAGCGATATGTAGTGCTCCAAGAGTTATGCGACGGGTGTCAGTTTCAGAAAACTCTTGATTGCGAGCAGCATAATCGTCAGGAGACTGACTGTGCAAATCAAGGCGATCCAACCCTTTTTTAGTGCTGCAGCGAGAGCCCGCAACGATATATAGTGCCCCAATAGTTGTGCGACGCGTGTCAGCTTCAGAAAAGGCTTCATTGCGAGCAGCGTAATCGTCAGGAAACTGCCTGTGCAAATCGAGGCGATCGAACACTTTTCTAGTGCTGCAGCGAGAGCGCGCAGTGATATATAGTGCCCCAAGAGTTATGCGACGCGTGTCAGTTTCAAAAAAGCCTTTGTTGCGAGCAGCGTAATCGCCAGGAGACTGCCTGTGCAAATCTAGGCGATCCAACCCTTTTCCAGTGCTGCAGCGAGAGCGCGCAGCGATATATAGTGCCCCAAGAGTTATGCGACGCGTGTCAGTTTAAGAAAACTCTTTATTGCGAGCACCATTATCGTCAGGAGACTGCCTGTGCAACTCAAGGCGATCCAACCCTTTTCTAGTGCTGCAGCGAGAGCGCGCAGCAATATATAGTGCCCCAAGAGTTATGCGACGCGTGTCAGCTTCAGAAAAGGCTTCATTGCGAGCAGCGTAATCGTCAGGAAATTGCCTGTGCAAATCGAGGCGATCGAACCCTTTTCTAGTGCTGCAGCGAGAGCGCGCAGCGATATATAGTGCCCCAGGAGTTATGCGACGCGTGTCAGTTTCAGAAAAGTCTTTATTGCGAGCAGCGTAATCGTCAGGAGACTGCCTGTGCAAATCAAGGCGATCCATCCATTTTCTAGTGCTGCAGCTAGAGCGCGCAGAGATATATCGCGCCCCAAGAGTTATGCGACGCGTGTCAGTTTCAGAAAAGTCTTTACTAAGAGCAGCGTAATCTTCAGGAGACTGCGTGTGCAAATAAAGGCGATCCAGCCTCTTTCAAGTGCTGCAGCGAGAGCGCGCAGCGATATATAGTGCCCCAAGAGTTATGTGACGAGTGTCAGTTTCAGAAAAGGCTTTATTGCGAGCAGCGTAAGCGCCTGGAGACTGCTTGTGCAAATATAGGCGATCCAACCCTTTTCCAGTGCTGCAGCGAGAGCGCGCAGCGATATATAGTGCCCCAAGAGTTATGCGACGCGTGTCAGTTTCAGAAAACTCTTTATTGCGAGCAGCATAATCGTCAGGAGACTGCCTGTGCAAATCAAGGCGATCCAACCCTTTTCTAGTGCTGCAGCGAGAGCGCGCAGCGATATATAGTGCCCCAAGAGTTATGCGACGCGTGTAAGTTTCAGAAAAGGCTTTATAGCGAGCAGTGTAAACGTCAGGACACTGACTGTGCAAATCAAGGCGATCGAACCCTTTTATAATGCTGCAGCGAGAGCGCGTAGCGGTATATAGTGCCCCAAGAGTTATGCGACGTGTGTCAGCATCAGAAAAGGCTTTATTGCGAGCAGCGTAATCGTCAGGAGACTGCGTGTGCAAATCAAGGCGATTCAACCCTTTTCTAGTGCTGCAGCGAGAGCGCGCAGTGATATATATTGTCCCAAGAGTTATGCGACCCGTGTCAGTTTCAGAAAAGTCTTTCTTGCGAGCAGCGTAATCGTCAGGAGACTGCCTGTGCAAATCATGGCGATCCAACCCTTTTCTAGTCCTGCAGCGAGAGCGCGCAGCGATATGTAGTGCTCCAAGAGTTATGCGACGCGTGTCAGTTTCAGAAAAGGCTTTATTGCGAGCAGCGTAATCGCCAGGAGACTGCCTGTGCAAATCTAGGCGATCCAACCCTTTTCCAGTGCTGCAGCGAGAGCGCGCAGCGATATATAGTGCCCCAAGAGTTATACGACGCGTGTCAGTTTCAGAAAACTCTTGATTGCGAGCAGCATAATCGTCAGGAGACTGCCTGTGCAAATCAAGGCGATCCAACCCTTTTTTAGTGCTGCAGCGAGAGCCCGCAACGATATATAGTGCCCCAATAGTTGTGCGACGCGTGTCAGCTTCAGAAAAGGCTTCATTGCGAGCAGCGTAATCGTCAGGAAACTGCCTGTGCAAATCGAGGCGATCGAACACTTTTATAGTGCTGCAGCGAGAGCGCGCAGTGATATATAGTGCCCCAAGAGTTATGCGACGCGTGTCAGTTTCAGAAAAGTCTTTGTTGCGAGCAGCGTAATCGCCAGGAGACTGCCTGTGCAAATCAAGGCGATCCAACCCTTTTGTAGTGTTGCAGCGAGAGCGCGCATCGATATATAGTGCCCCAAGAGGTATGCGACGCGTGTAAGTTTCAGAAAAGGCTTTATTGCGAGCACCGTAAACGTCAGGAGACTGCCTGTGCAAATCAAGGCGATCCAACCCTTTTCTAGTGCTGCAGCGAGAGCGCGCAGCGATATATAGTGCCCCAAGTGTTATGCGACGCGTGTCAGTTTCAGAAAAGGCTTTTTTGCGAGCAGCTTAATCGCTAGGAGACTGCCTGTGCAAATCGAGGCGATCGAACCCTTTTTTATAGCTGCAGCAAGAGCGCGTAGCGATTTATAGAGCCCCAAGAGTTATGCGACGCGTGTCAGGTTCAGAAAAGGCTTTATTGCGAGCAGCGTAAACTTCAGGAGACTGCCTGTGCAAATCAAGGCGATGCAACCCTTTTCTAGTGCTGCAGCGAGAGCGCGCAGCGATATATAGTGCCCCAAGGGTTATGCGACGCGTGTAAGTTTCAGAAAAGGCTTTATTGCGAGCAGCGTAAACGTCAGGAGACTGCCTGTGCAAATCTAGGCGATCCAACCCTTTTCTAGTGCTGCAGCGAGAGCGCGCAGCGATATATAGTGCCCCAAGGGTTATACGACGCGTGTCACCTTCAGAAAAGGCTTCATTGCGAGCAGCGTAATCGTCAGGAGACTGCGTGTGGAAATCAAGGCGATCCAACCCTTTTCTAGTGCTGCAGCGAGAGCGCGCAGTGATATATAGTGCCCCAAGATTATGCGACGCGTGTCAGTTTCAGAAAAGTCTTTGTTGCGAGCAGCGTAATCGCCAGGAGACTGCGTGTGCAAATCATGGCGATCCAACCCTTTTCTAGTCCTGAATCGAGAGCGCGCAGCGATATATTGTGCCCCAAGACTTATGCGACGCGTGTCAGTTTCAGAAAATGCTTCATTGCGAGCAGCGTAATCGCCAGGAGACTGCCTGTGCAAATCTAGGCGATCCAACCCTTTTCCAGCGCTGCAGCGAGGGCGCGCAGCGATATATGGTGCCCCAAGAGATATGCAACGCGTGTCAGTTTCAGAAAACTCTTTATTGCGAGCAGCATAATCGTCACGAGACTGCCTGTGCAAATCAAGGCGATCCAACCCTTTTCTAGTTCTGCAGCGAGAGCGCGCAGCGATATATAGTGCCCCAAGAGTTATGCGACGCGTGTCAGTTTCAGAAAAGGCTTTATTGCGAGCAGCTTAATCGCTAGGAGACTGCCTGTGCAAATCGAGGCGATCGAACCCTTTTTTAATGCTGCAGCAAGAGCGCGTAGCGATTTATAGAGCCCCAAGAGTTATGCGACGCGTGTCAGGTTCAGAAAACTCTTGATTGCGAGCAGCATAATCGTCAGGAGACTGACTGTGCAAATCAAGGCGATCCAACCCTTTTTTAGTGCTGCAGCGAGAGCCCGCAACGATATATAGTGCCCCAATAGTTGTGCGACGCGTGTCAGCTTCAGAAAAGGCTTCATTGCGAGCAGCGTAATCGTCAGGAAACTGCCTGTGCAAATCGAGGCGATCGAACACTTTTCTAGTGCTGCAGCGAGAGCGCGCAGTGATATATAAAGCCCCAAGAGTTATGCGACGCGTGTCAGTTTCAAAAAAGCCTTTGTTGCGAGCAGCGTAATCGCCAGGAGACTGCCTGTGCAAATCTAGGCGATCCAACCCTTTTCCAGTGCTGCAGCGAGAGCGCGCAGCGATATATAGTGCCCCAAGAGTTATGCGACGCGTGTCAGTTTAAGAAAACTCTTTATTGCGAGCACCATTATCGTCAGGAGACTGCCTGTGCAACTCAAGGCGATCCAACCCTTTTCTAGTGCTGCAGCGAGAGCGCGCAGCAATATATAGTGCCCCAAGAGTTATGCGACGCGTGTCAGCTTCAGAAAAGGCTTCATTGCGAGCAGCGTAATCGTCAGGAAATTGCCTGTGCAAATCGAGGCGATCGAACCCTTTTCTAGTGCTGCAGCGAGAGCGCGCAGCGATATATAGTGCCCCAGGAGTTATGCGACGCGTGTCAGTTTCAGAAAAGTCTTTATTGCGAGCAGCGTAATCGTCAGGAGACTGCCTGTGCAAATCAAGGCGATCCATCCATTTTCTAGTGCTGCAGCTAGAGCGCGCAGAGATATATCGCGCCCCAAGAGTTATGCGACGCGTGTCAGTTTCAGAAAAGTCTTTACTAAGAGCAGCGTAATCTTCAGGAGACTGTGTGTGCAAATAAAGGCGATCCAGCCTCTTTCAAGTGCTGCAGCGAGAGCGCGCAGCGATATATAGTGCCCCAAGAGTTATGTGACGAGTGTCAGTTTCAGAAAAGGCTTTATTGCGAGCAGCGTAAGCGCCTGGAGACTGCTTGTGCAAATCTAGGCGATCCAACCCTTTTCCAGTGCTGCAGCGAGAGCGCGCAGCGATATATAGTGCCCCAAGAGTTATGCGACGCGTGTCAGTTTCAGAAAACTCTTTATTGCGAGCAGCATAATCGTCAGGAGACTGCCTGTGCAAATCAAGGCGATCCAACCCTTTTCTAGTGCTGCAGCGAGAGCGCGCAGCGATATATAGTGCCCCAAGAGTTATGCGACGCGTGTAAGTTTCAGAAAAGGCTTTATAGCGAGCAGTGTAAACGTCAGGACACTGACTGTGCAAATCAAGGCGATCGAACCCTTTTATAATGCTGCAGCGAGAGCGCGTAGCGGTATATAGTGCCCCAAGAGTTATGCGACGTGTGTCAGCATCAGAAAAGGCTTTATTGCGAGCAGCGTAATCGTCAGGAGACTGCGTGTGCAAATCAAGGCGATTCAACCCTTTTCTAGTGCTGCAGCGAGAGCGCGCAGTGATATATATTGTCCCAAGAGTTATGCGACCCGTGTCAGTTTCAGAAAAGTCTTTCTTGCGAGCAGCGTAATCGTCAGGAGACTGCCTGTGCAAATCATGGCGATCCAACCCTTTTCTAGTCCTGCAGCGAGAGCGCGCAGCGATATGTAGTGCTCCAAGAGTTATGCGACGCGTGTCAGTTTCAGAAAAGGCTTTATTGCGAGCAGCGTAATCGCCAGGAGACTGCCTGTGCAAATCTAGGCGATCCAACCCTTTTCCAGTGCTGCAGCGAGAGCGCGCAGCGATACATAGTGCCCCAAGAGTTATACGACGCGTGTCAGTTTCAGAAAACTCTTGATTGCGAGCAGCATAATCGTCAGGAGACTGCCTGTGCAAATCAAGGCGATCCAACCCTTTTTTAGTGCTGCAGCGAGAGCCCGCAACGATATATAGTGCCCCAATAGTTGTGCGACGCGTGTCAGCTTCAGAAAAGGCTTCATTGCGAGCAGCGTAATCGTCAGGAAACTGCCTGTGCAAATCGAGGCGATCGAACACTTTTATAGCGCTGCAGCGAGAGCGCGCAGTGATATATAGTGCCCCAAGAGTTATGCGACGCGTGTCAGTTTCAGAAAAGTCTTTGTTGCGAGCAGCGTAATCGCCAGGAGACTGCCTGTGCAAATCAAGGCGATCCAACCCTTTTGTAGTGTTGCAGCGAGAGCGCGCATCGATATATAGTGCCCCAAGAGGTATGCGACGCGTGTAAGTTTCAGAAAAGGCTTTTTTGCGAGCAGCTTAATCGCTAGGAGACTGCCTGTGCAAATCGAGGCGATCGAACCCTTTTTTATAGCTGCAGCAAGAGCGCGTAGCGATTTATAGAGCCCCAAGAGTTATGCGACGCGTGTCAGGTTCAGAAAAGGCTTTATTGCGAGCAGCGTAAACTTCAGGAGACTGCCTGTGCAAATCAAGGCGATGCAACCCTTTTCTAGTGCTGCAGCGAGAGCGCGCAGCGATATATAGTGCCCCAAGGGTTATGCGACGCGTGTAAGTTTCAGAAAAGGCTTTATTGCGAGCAGCGTAAACGTCAGGAGACTGCCTGTGCAAATCTAGGCGATCCAACCCTTTTCTAGTGCTGCAGCGAGAGCGCGCAGCGATATATAGTGCCCCAAGGGTTATACGACGCGTGTCACCTTCAGAAAAGGCTTCATTGCGAGCAGCGTAATCGTCAGGAGACTGCGTGTGGAAATCAAGGCGATCCAACCCTTTTCTAGTGCTGCAGCGAGAGCGCGCAGTGATATATAGTGCCCCAAGATTATGCGACGCGTGTCAGTTTCAGAAAAGTCTTTGTTGCGAGCAGCGTAATCGCCAGGAGACTGCGTGTGCAAATCATGGCGATCCAACCCTTTTCTAGTCCTGAATCGAGAGCGCGCAGCGATATATTGTGCCCCAAGACTTATGCGACGCGTGTCAGTTTCAGAAAATGCTTCATTGCGAGCAGCGTAATCGCCAGGAGACTGCCTGTGCAAATCTAGGCGATCCAACCCTTTTCCAGCGCTGCAGCGAGGGCGCGCAGCGATATATGGTGCCCCAAGAGATATGCAACGCGTGTCAATTTCAGAAAACTCTTTATTGCGAGCAGCATAATCGTCACGAGACTGCCTGTGCAAATCAAGGCGATCCAACCCTTTTCTAGTTCTGCAGCGAGAGCGCGCAGCGATATATAGTGCCCCAAGAGTTATGCGACGCGTGTCAGTTTCAGAAAAGGCTTTATTGCGAGCAGCTTAATCGCTAGGAGACTGCCTGTGCAAATCGAGGCGATCGAACCCTTTTTTAATGCTGCAGCAAGAGCGCGTAGCGATTTATAGAGCCCCAAGAGTTATGCGACGCGTGTCAGGTTCAGAAAAGGCTTTATTGCGAGCAGCGTAAACGTCAGGAGACTGCCTGTGCAAATCAAGGCGATGCAACCCTTTTCTAGTGCTGCAGCGAGAGCGCGCAGCGATATATAGTGCCCCAAGAGTTATACGACGCGTGTCACCTTCAGAAAAGGCTTCATTGCGAGCAGCGTAATCGTCAGGAGAATGCCTGTGCAAATCAAGGCGATCCAACCCTTTTCTAGTGCTGCAGCGAGAGCGCGCAGCGATATATAGTGCCCCAAGAGTTATGCGACGCGTGTAAGTTTCAGAAAAGGCTTTATAGCGAGCAGTGTAAACGTCAGGACACTGACTGTGTAAATCAAGGCGATCGAACCCTTTTATAATGCTGCAGCGAGAGCGCGTAGCGGTATATAGTGCCCCAAGAGTTATGCGACGTGTGTCAGCATCAGAAAAGGCTTTATTGCGAGCAGCGTAATCGTCAGGAGACTGCGTGTGCAAATCAAGGCGATTCAACCCTTTTCTAGTGCTACAGCGAGAGCGCGCAGTGATATATATTCTCCCAAGAGTTATGCGACCCGTGTCAGTTTCAGAAAAGTCTTTCTTGCGAGCAGCGTAATCGTCAGGAGACTGCCTGTGCAAATCATGGCGATCCAACCCTTTTCTAGTCCTGCAGCGAGAGCGCGCAGCGATATGTAGTGCTCCAAGAGTTATGCGACGCGTGTCAGTTTCAGAAAACTCTTGATTGCGAGCAGCATAATCGTCAGGAGACTGCCTGTGCAAATCAAGGCGATCCAACCCTTTTTTAGTGCTGCAGCGAGAGCCCGCAACGATATATAGTGCCCCAATAGTTGTGCGACGCGTGTCAGCTTCAGAAAAGGCTTCATTGCGAGCAGCGTAATCGTCAGGAAACTGCCTGTGCAAATCGAGGCGATCGAACACTTTTCTAGTGCTGCAGCGAGAGCGCGCAGTGATATATAGTGCCCCAAGAGTTATGCGACGCGTGTCAGTTTCAAAAAAGTCTTTGTTGCGAGCAGCGTAATCGCCAGGAGACTGCCTGTGCAAATCTAGGCGATCCAACCCTTTTCCAGTGCTGCAGCGAGAGCGCGCAGCGATATATAGTGCCCCAAGAGTTATGCGACGCGTGTCAGTTTCAGAAAACTCTTTATTGTGAGCACCATTATCGTCAGGAGACTGCCTGTGCAACTCAAGGCGATCCAACCCTTTTCTAGTGCTGCAGCGAGAGCGCGCAGCGATATATAGTGCCCCAAGAGTTATGCGACGCGTGTCAGCTTCAGAAAAGGCTTCATTGCGAGCAGCGTAATCCTCAGGAGACTGCCTGTGCAAATCAAGGCGATCCAACCCTTTTCTAGTGTTGCAGCGAGAGCGCGCAGCGATATATAGTGCCCCAAGAGGTATGCGACGCGTGTAAGTTTCAGAAAAGGCTTTATTACGCGCACCGTAAACGTCAGGAGACGGCCTGTGCAAATCAAGGCGATCCAACCCTTTTCTAGTGCTGCAGCGAGAGCGCGCAGTGATATATAGTGCCCCAAGAGTTATGCGACGCGTGTCAGTTTCAGAAAAGTCTTTATTGCGAGCAGCGTAATCGTCAGGAGACTGCCTGTGCAAATCAAGGCGATCCATCCATTTTCTAGTGCTGCAGCTAGAGCGCGCAGAGATATATCGCGCCCCAAGAGTTATGCGACGCGTGTCAGTTTCAGAAAAGTCTTTACTAAGAGCAGCGTAATCTTCAGGAGACTGCTTGTGCAAATAAAGGCGATCCAGCCTCTTTCAAGTGCTGCAGCGAGAGCGCGCAGCGATATATAGTGCCCCAAGAGTTATGTGACGAGTGTCAGTTTCAGAAAAGGCTTTATTGTGAGCAGCGTAAGCGCCTGGAGACTGCTTGTGCAAATCTAGGCGATCCAACCCTTTTCCAGTGCTGCAGCGAGAGCGCGCAGTGATATATATTGTCCCAAGAGTAATGCGACCCGTGTCAGTTTCAGAAAAGTCTTTCTTGCGAGCAGCGTAATCGTCAGGAGACTGCCTGTGCAAATCATGGCGATCCAACCCTTTTCTAGTCCTGCAGCGAGAGCGCGCAGCGATATGTAGTGCTCCAAGAGTTATGCGACGCGTGTGAGTTTCAGAAAAGGCTTTATTGCGAGCAGCGTAATCGCCAGGAGACTGCCTGTGCAAATCTAGGCGATCCAACCCTTTTCCAGTGCTGCAGCGAGAGCGCGCAGCGATATATAGTGCCCCAAGAGTTATACGACGCGTGTCAGTTTCAGAAAACTCTTGATTGCGAGCAGCATAATCGTCAGGAGACTGCCTGTGCAAATCAAGGCGATCCAACCCTTTTTTAGTGCTGCAGCGAGAGCCCGCAACGATATATAGTGCCCCAATAGTTGTGCGACGCGTGTCAGCTTCAGAAAAGGCTTCATTGCGAGCAGCGTAATCGTCAGGAAACTGCCTGTGCAAATCGAGGCGATCGAACACTTTTATAGTGCTGCAGCGAGAGCGCGCAGTGATATATAGTGCCCCAAGAGTTATGCGACGCGTCTCAGTTTCAGAAAAGTCTTTGTTGCGAGCAGCGTAATCGCCAGGAGACTGCCTGTGCAAATCAAGGCGATCCAACCCTTTTGTAGTGTTGCAGCGAGAGCGCGCATCGATATATAGTGCCCCAAGAGGTATGCGACGCGTGTAAGTTTCAGAAAAGGCTTTATTGCGAGCACCGTAAACGTCAGGAGACTGCCTGTGCAAATCAAGGCGATCCAACCATTTTCTAGTGCTGCAGCGAGAGCGCGCAGCGATATATAGTGCCCCAAGTGTTATGCGACGCGTGTCAGTTTCAGAAAAGGCTTTTTTGCGAGCAGCTTAATCGCTAGGAGACTGCCTGTGCAAATCGAGGCGATCGAACCCTTTTCTAGTGCTGCAGCGAGAGCGCGCAGCGATATATAGTGCCCCAAGGGTTATACGACGCGTGTCACCTTCAGAAAAGGCTTCATTGCGAGCAGCGTAATCGTCAGGAGACTGCGTGTGGAAATCAAGGCGCTCCAAGCCTTTTCCAGTGCTGCACCGAGAGCGCGCAGTGATATATAGTGCCCCAAGAGTTATGCGACGCGTGTCAGTTTCAGAAAAGGCTTTATTGCGAGCAGCTTAATCGCTAGGAGACTACCTGTGCAAATCAAGGCGATCCAACCCTTTTCTAGTGCTGCAGCGAGAGCGCGCAGTGATATATAGTGCCCCAAGATAATGCGACGCGTGTCAGTTTCAGAAAATGCTTCATTGCGAGCAGCGTAATCGCCAGGAGACTGCCTCTGCAAATCTAGGCGATCCAACCCTTTTCCAGCGCTGCAGCGAGGGCGCGCAGCGATATATGGTGCCCCAAGAGATATGCAACGCGTGTCAGTTTCAGAAAACTCTTTATTGCGAGCAGCATAATCGTCAGGAGACTGCCTGTGCAAATCAAGGCGATCCAACCCTTTTCTAGTGCTGCAGCAATAGCGCAGCGATATATAGAGCCCCAAGAGTTATGCGACGCGTGCCAGTTTCAGAAAAGTCTTTGTTGCGAGCAGCGTAATCGTCAGGAGACTGCCTGTGCAAATCATGATGATCCAACCCTTTTCTAGTCCTGCAGGGAGAGCGCACAGCAATATATAGTGCCCCAAGAGTTATGCGACGCGTGTCAGTTTCAGAAAAGGCTTTATTGCGAGCAGTGTAATCGCCAGGAGACTGCCTGTGCAAATCTAGGCGATCCAACCCTTTTCCAGTGCTGCAGCGAGAGCGCGCAGCGATATATATTGCCCCAAGAGTTATGCGACGCGTGTCAGTTTCAGAAAACTCTTTATTGCGAGCAGCATAATCGTCAGGAGACTGCCTGTGCAAAATAAGGCGATCCAACCCTTTTCTAGTGCTGCAGCGAGAGCGCGCAGCGATATATAGTGCCCCAAGAGTTATGCGACGCGTGTCAGCTTCAGAAAAGACTTCATTGCGAGCAGCGTAATCGTCAGGAAACTGCCTGTGCAAATCGAGGCGATCGAACCCTTTTCTAGCGCTGCAGCGAGAGCGCGCAGCGATATATAGTGCCCCAAGAGTTATGCGACGCGTGTCAGTTTCAAAAAAGTCTTTGTTGCGAGCAGCGTAATCGCCAGGAGACTGCCTGTGCAAATCTAGGCGATCCAACCCTTTTCCAGTACTGCAGCGAGAGCGCGCAGCGATATATAGTGCCCCAAGAGTTATGCGACGCGTGTCAGTTTCAGAAAACTCTTTATTGCGAGCACCATTATCGTCAGGAGACTGCCTGTGCAACTCAAGGCGATCCAACCCTTTTCTAGTGCTGCAGCGAGAGCGCGCAGCGATATATAGTGCCCCAAGAGTTATGCGACGCGTGTCAGCTTCAGAAAAGGCTTCATTGCGAGCAGCGTAATCGTCAGGAGACTGCCTGTGCAAATCAAGGCGATCCAACCCTTTTCTAGTGTTGCAGCGAGAGCGCGCAGCGATATATAGTGCCCCAAGAGGTATGCGACGCGTGTAAGTTTCAGAAAAGGCTTTATTACGCGCACCGTAAACGTCAGGAGACTGCCTGTGCAAATCAAGGCGATCCAACCCTTTTGTAGTGTTGCAGCGAGAGCGCGCATCGATATATAGTGCCCCAAGAGGTATGCGACGCGTGTAAGTTTCAGAAAAGGCTTTATTGCGAGCACCGTAAACGTCAGGAGACTGCCTGTGCAAATCAAGGCGATCCAACCCTTTTCTAGTGCTGCAGCGAGAGCGCGCAGCGATATATAGTGCCCCAAGTGTTATGCGACGCGTGTCAGTTTCAGAAAAGGCTTTTTTGCGAGCAGCTTAATCGCTAGGAGACTGCCTGTGCAAATCGAGGCGATCGAACCCTTTTCTAGTGCTGCAGCGAGAGCGCGCAGCGATATATAGTGCCCCAAGGGTTATACGACGCGTGTCACCTTCAGAAAAGGCTTCATTGCGAGCAGCGTAATCGTCAGGAGACTGCGTGTGGAAATCAAGGCGCTCCAAGCCTTTTCCAGTGCTGCACCGAGAGCGCGCAGTGATATATAGTGCCCCAAGAGTTATGCGACGCGTGTCAGTTTCAGAAAAGGCTTTATTGCGAGCAGCTTAATCGCTAGGAGACTACCTGTGCAAATCAAGGCGATCCAACCCTTTTCTAGTGCTGCAGCGAGAGCGCGCAGTGATATATAGTGCCCCAAGATAATGCGACGCGTGTCAGTTTCAGAAAAGTCTTTGTTGCGAGCAGCGTAATCGCCAGGAGACTGCGTGTGCAAATCATGGCGATCCAACCCTTTTCTAGTCCTGAATCGAGAGCGCGCAGCGATATATTGTGCCCCAAGACTTATGCGACGCGTGTCAGTTTCAGAAAATGCTTCATTGCGAGCAGCGTAATCGCCAGGAGACTGCCTGTGCAAATCTAGGCGATCCAACCCTTTTCCAGCGCTGCAGCGAGGGCGCGCAGCGATATATGGTGCCCCAAGAGATATGCAACGCGTGTCAGTTTCAGAAAACTCTTTATTGCGAGCAGCATAATCGTCAGGAGACTGCCTGTGCAAATCAAGGCGATCCAACCCTTTTCTAGTGCTGCAGCAATAGCGCAGCGATATATAGAGCCCCAAGAGTTATGCGACGCGTGCCAGTTTCAGAAAAGTCTTTGTTGCGAGCAGCGTAATCGTCAGGAGACTGCCTGTGCAAATCATGGCGATCCAACCCTTTTCTAGTCCTGCAGCGAGAGCGCACAGCAATATATAGTGCCCCAAGAGTTATGCGACGCGTGTCAGTTTCAGAAAAGGCTTTATTGCGAGCAGTGTAATCGCCAGGAGACTGCCTGTGCAAATCTAGGCGATCCAACCCTTTTCCAGTGCTGCAGCGAGAGCGCGCAGCGATATATATTGCCCCAAGAGTTATGCGACGCGTGTCAGTTTCAGAAAACTCTTTATTGCGAGCAGCATAATCGTCAGGAGACTGCCTGTGCAAAATAAGGCGATCCAACCCTTTTCTAGTGCTGCAGCGAGAGCGCGCAGCGATATATAGTGCCCCAAGAGTTATGCGACGCGTGTCAGCTTCAGAAAAGACTTCATTGCGAGCAGCGTAATCGTCAGGAAACTGCCTGTGCAAATCGAGGCGATCGAACCCTTTTCTAGCGCTGCAGCGAGAGCGCGCAGCGATATATAGTGCCCCAAGAGTTATGCGACGCGTGTCAGTTTCAAAAAAGTCTTTGTTGCGAGCAGCGTAATCGCCAGGAGACTGCCTGTGCAAATCTAGGCGATCCAACCCTTTTCCAGTGCTGCAGCGAGAGCGCGCAGCGATATATAGTGCCCCAAGAGTTATGCGACGCGTGTCAGTTTCAGAAAACTCTTTATTGCGAGCACCATTATCGTCAGGAGACTGCCTGTGCAACTCAAGGCGATCCAACCCTTTTCTAGTGCTGCAGCGAGAGCGCGCAGCGATATATAGTGCCCCAAGAGTTATGCGACGCGTGTCAGCTTCAGAAAAGGCTTCATTGCGAGCAGCGTAATCGTCAGGAGACTGCCTGTGCAAAGCAAGGCGATCCAACCCTTTTCTAGTGTTGCAGCGAGAGCGCGCAGCGATATATAGTGCCCCAAGAGGTATGCGACGCGTGTAAGTTTCAGAAAAGGCTTTATTACGCGCACCGTAAACGTCAGGAGACTGCCTGTGCAAATCAAGGCGATCCAACCCTTTTCTAGTGCTGCAGCGAGAGCGCGCAGTGATATATAGTGCCCCAAGAGTTATGCGACGCGTGTCAGTTTCAGAAAAGTCTTTATTGCGAGCAGCGTAATCGTCAGGAGACTGCCTGTGCAAATCAAGGCGATCCATCCATTTTCTAGTGCTGCAGCTAGAGCGCGCAGAGATATATCGCGCCCCAAGTGTTATGCGACGCGTGTCAGTTTCAGAAAAGTCTTTACTAAGAGCAGCGTAATCTTCAGGAGACTGCTTGTGCAAATCTAGGCGATCCAACCCTTTTCCAGTGCTGCAGCGAGAGCGCGCAGCGATATATAGTGCCCCAAGAGTTATGCGACGCGTGTCAGTTTCAGAAAACTCTTTATTGCGAGCAGCATAATCGTCAGGAGACTGCCTGTGCAAATCAAGGCGATCCAACCCTTTTCTAGTGCTGCAGCGAGAGCGCGCAGCGATATATAGTGCCCCAAGAGTTATGCGACGCGTGTAAGTTTCAGAAAAGGCTTTATAGCGAGCAGTGAAAACGTCAGGACACTGACTGTGCAAATCAAGGCGATCGAACCCTTTTATAATGCTGCAGCGAGAGCGCGTAGCGGTATATAGTGCCCCAAGAGTTATGCGACGTGTGTCAGCATCAGAAAAGGCTTTATTGCGAGCAGCGTAATCGTCAGGAGACTGCGTGTGCAAATCAAGGCGATTCAACCCTTTTCTAGTGCTGCAGCGAGAGCGCGCAGTGATATATATTGTCCCAAGAGTTATGCGACCCGTGTCAGTTTCAGAAAAGTCTTTCTTGCGAGCAGCGTAATCGTCAGGAGACTGCCTGTGCAAATCATGGCGATCCAACCCTTTTCTAGTCCTGCAGCGAGAGCGCGCAGCGATATGTAGTGCTCCAAGAGTTATGCGACGCGTGTCAGTTTCAGAAAAGGCTTTATTGCGAGCAGCGTAATCGCCAGGAGACTGCCTGTGCAAATCTAGGCGATCCAACCCTTTTCCAGTGCTGCAGCGAGAGCGCGCAGCGATATATAGTGCCCCAAGAGTTATACGACGCGTGTCAGTTTCAGAAAACTCTTGATTGCGAGCAGCATAATCGTCAGGAGACTGCCTGTGCAAATCAAGGCGATCCAACCCTTTTTTAGTGCTGCAGCGAGAGCCCGCAACGATATATAGTGCCCCAATAGTTGTGCGACGCGTGTCAGCTTCAGAAAAGGCTTCATTGCGAGCAGCGTAATCGTCAGGAAACTGCCTGTGCAAATCGAGGCGATCGAACACTTTTATAGTGCTGCAGCGAGAGCGCGCAGTGATATATAGTGCCCCAAGAGTTATGCGACGCGTCTCAGTTTCAGAAAAGTCTTTGTTGCGAGCAGCGTAATCGCCAGGAGACTGCCTGTGCAAATCAAGGCGATCCAACCCTTTTGTAGTGTTGCAGCGAGAGCGCGCATCGATATATAGTGCCCCAAGAGGTATGCGACGCGTGTAAGTTTCAGAAAAGGCTTTATTGCGAGCACCGTAAACGTCAGGAGACTGCCTGTGCAAATCAAGGCGATCCAACCCTTTTCTAGTGCTGCAGCGAGAGCGCGCAGCGATATATAGTGCCCCAAGTGTTATGCGACGCGTGTCAGTTTCAGAAAAGGCTTTTTTGCGAGCAGCTTAATCGCTAGGAGACTGCCTGTGCAAATCGAGGCGATCGAACCCTTTTCTAGTGCTGCAGCGAGAGCGCGCAGCGATATATAGTGCCCCAAGGGTTATACGACGCGTGTCACCTTCAGAAAAGGCTTCATTGCGAGCAGCGTAATCGTCAGGAGACTGCGTGTGGAAATCAAGGCGCTCCAAGCCTTTTCCAGTGCTGCACCGAGAGCGCGCAGTGATATATAGTGCCCCAAGAGTTATGCGACGCGTGTCAGTTTCAGAAAAGGCTTTATTGCGAGCAGCTTAATCGCTAGGAGACTACCTGTGCAAATCAAGGCGATCCAACCCTTTTCTAGTGCTGCAGCGAGAGCGCGCAGTGATATATAGTGCCCCAAGATAATGCGACGCGTGTCAGTTTCAGAAAAGTCTTTGTTGCGAGCAGCGTAATCGCCAGGAGACTGCGTGTGCAAATCATGGCGATCCAACCCTTTTCTAGTCCTGAATCGAGAGCGCGCAGCGATATATTGTGCCCCAAGACTTATGCGACGCGTGTCAGTTTCAGAAAATGCTTCATTGCGAGCAGCGTAATCGCCAGGAGACTGCCTGTGCAAATCTAGGCGATCCAACCCTTTTCCAGCGCTGCAGCGAGGGCGCGCAGCGATATATGGTGCCCCAAGAGATATGCAACGCGTGTCAGTTTCAGAAAACTCTTTATTGCGAGCAGCATAATCGTCAGGAGACTGCCTGTGCAAATCAAGGCGATCCAACCCTTTTCTAGTGCTGCAGCAATAGCGCAGCGATATATAGAGCCCCAAGAGTTATGCGACGCGTGCCAGTTTCAGAAAAGTCTTTGTTGCGAGCAGCGTAATCGTCAGGAGACTGCCTGTGCAAATCATGGCGATCCAACCCTTTTCTAGTCCTGCAGCGAGAGCGCACAGCAATATATAGTGCCCCAAGAGTTATGCGACGCGTGTCAGTTTCAGAAAAGGCTTTATTGCGAGCAGTGTAATCGCCAGGAGACTGCCTGTGCAAATCTAGGCGATCCAACCCTTTTCCAGTGCTGCAGCGAGAGCGCGCAGCGATATATATTGCCCCAAGAGTTATGCGACGCGTGTCAGTTTCAGAAAACTCTTTATTGCGAGCAGCATAATCGTCAGGAGACTGCCTGTGCAAATCAAGGCGATCCAACCCTTTTTTAGTGCTGCAGCGAGAGCCCGCAACGATATATAGTGCCCCAATAGTTGTGCGACGCGTGTCAGCTTCAGAAAAGGCTTCATTGCGAGCAGCGTAATCGTCAGGAAACTGCCTGTGCAAATCGAGGCGATCGAACACTTTTATAGTGCTGCAGCGAGAGCGCGCAGTGATATATAGTGCCCCAAGAGTTATGCGACGCGTCTCAGTTTCAGAAAAGTCTTTGTTGCGAGCAGCGTAATCGCCAGGAGACTGCCTGTGCAAATCAAGGCGATCCAACCCTTTTGTAGTGTTGCAGCGAGAGCGCGCATCGATATATAGTGCCCCAAGAGGTATGCGACGCGTGTAAGTTTCAGAAAAGGCTTTATTGCGAGCACCGTAAACGTCAGGAGACTGCCTGTGCAAATCAAGGCGATCCAACCCTTTTCTAGTGCTGCAGCGAGAGCGCGCAGCGATATATAGTGCCCCAAGTGTTATGCGACGCGTGTCAGTTTCAGAAAAGGCTTTTTTGCGAGCAGCTTAATCGCTAGGAGACTGCCTGTGCAAATCGAGGCGATCGAACCCTTTTCTAGTGCTGCAGCGAGAGCGCGCAGCGATATATAGTGCCCCAAGGGTTATACGACGCGTGTCACCTTCAGAAAAGGCTTCATTGCGAGCAGCGTAATCGTCAGGAGACTGCGTGTGGAAATCAAGGCGCTCCAAGCCTTTTCCAGTGCTGCACCGAGAGCGCGCAGTGATATATAGTGCCCCAAGAGTTATGCGACGCGTGTCAGTTTCAGAAAAGGCTTTATTGCGAGCAGCTTAATCGCTAGGAGACTACCTGTGCAAATCAAGGCGATCCAACCCTTTTCTAGTGCTGCAGCGAGAGCGCGCAGTGATATATAGTGCCCCAAGATAATGCGACGCGTGTCAGTTTCAGAAAAGTCTTTGTTGCGAGCAGCGTAATCGCCAGGAGACTGCGTGTGCAAATCATGGCGATCCAACCCTTTTCTAGTCCTGAATCGAGAGCGCGCAGCGATATATTGTGCCCCAAGACTTATGCGACGCGTGTCAGTTTCAGAAAATGCTTCATTGCGAGCAGCGTAATCGCCAGGAGACTGCCTGTGCAAATCTAGGCGATCCAACCCTTTTCCAGCGCTGCAGCGAGGGCGCGCAGCGATATATGGTGCCCCAAGAGATATGCAACGCGTGTCAGTTTCAGAAAACTCTTTATTGCGAGCAGCATAATCGTCAGGAGACTGCCTGTGCAAATCAAGGCGATCCAACCCTTTTCTAGTGCTGCAGCAATAGCGCAGCGATATATAGAGCCCCAAGAGTTATGCGACGCGTGCCAGTTTCAGAAAAGTCTTTGTTGCGAGCAGCGTAATCGTCAGGAGACTGCCTGTGCAAATCATGGCGATCCAACCCTTTTCTAGTCCTGCAGCGAGAGCGCACAGCAATATATAGTGCCCCAAGAGTTATGCGACGCGTGTCAGTTTCAGAAAAGGCTTTATTGCGAGCAGTGTAATCGCCAGGAGACTGCCTGTGCAAATCTAGGCGATCCAACCCTTTTCCAGTGCTGCAGCGAGAGCGCGCAGCGATATATATTGCCCCAAGAGTTATGCGACGCGTGTCAGTTTCAGAAAACTCTTTATTGCGAGCAGCATAATCGTCAGGAGACTGCCTGTGCAAAATAAGGCGATCCAACCCTTTTCTAGTGCTGCAGCGAGAGCGCGCAGCGATATATAGTGCCCCAAGAGTTATGCGACGCGTGTCAGCTTCAGAAAAGACTTCATTGCGAGCAGCGTAATCGTCAGGAAACTGCCTGTGCAAATCGAGGCGATCGAACCCTTTTCTAGCGCTGCAGCGAGAGCGCGCAGCGATATATAGTGCCCCAAGAGTTATGCGACGCGTGTCAGTTTCAGAAAACTCTTTATTGCGAGCAGCATAATCGTCAGGAGACTGCCTGTGCAAATCAAGGCGATCCAACCCTTTTCTAGTGCTGCAGCGAGAGCGCGCAGCGATATATAGTGCCCCAAGAGTTATGCGACGCGTGTAAGTTTCAGAAAAGGCTTTATAGCGAGCAGTGTAAACGTCAGGACACTGACTGTGCAAATCAAGGCGATCGAACCCTTTTATAATGCTGCAGCGAGAGCGCGTAGCGGTATATAGTGCCCCAAGAGTTATGCGACGTGTGTCAGCATCAGAAAAGGCTTTATTGCGAGCAGCGTAATCGTCAGGAGACTGCGTGTGCAAATCAAGGCGATTCAACCCTTTTCTAGTGCTGCAGCGAGAGCGCGCAGTGATATATATTGTCCCAAGAGTTATGCGACCCGTGTCAGTTTCAGAAAAGTCTTTCTTGCGAGCAGCGTAATCGTCAGGAGACTGCCTGTGCAAATCATGGCTATCCAACCCTTTTCTAGTCCTGCAGCGAGAGCGCGCAGCGATATGTAGTGCTCCAAGAGTTATGCGACGCGTGTCAGTTTCAGAAAAGGCTTTATTGCGAGCAGCGTAATCGCCAGGAGACTGCCTGTGCAAATCTAGGCGATCCAACCCTTTTCCAGTGCTGCAGCGAGAGCGCGCAGCGATATATAGTGCCCCAAGAGTTATACGACGCGTGTCAGTTTCAGAAAACACTTGATTGCGAGCAGCATAATCGTCAGGAGACTGCCTGTGCAAATCAAGGCGATCCAACCCTTTTTTAGTGCTGCAGCGAGAGCCCGCAACGATATATAGTGCCACAAGAGGTATGCGACGCGTGTAAGTTTCAGAAAAGGCTTTATTGCGAGCACCGTAAACGTCAGGAGACTGCCTGTGCAAATCAAGGCGATCCAACCCTTTTCTAGTGCTGCAGCGAGAGCGCGCAGCGATATATAGTGCCCCAAGTGTTATGCGACGCGTGTCAGTTTCAGAAAAGGCTTTTTTGCGAGCAGCTTAATCGCTAGGAGACTGCCTGTGCAAATCGAGGCGATCGAACCCTTTTTTATAGCTGCAGCAAGAGCGCGTAGCGATTTATAGAGCCCCAAGAGTTATGCGACGCGTGTCAGGTTCAGAAAAGGCTTTATTGCGAGCAGCGTAAACTTCAGGAGACTGCCTGTGCAAATCAAGGCGATGCAACCCTTTTCTAGTGCTGCAGCGAGAGCGCGCAGCGATATATAGTGCCCCAAGAGTTATGCGACGCGTGTAAGTTTCAGAAAAGGCTTTATTGCGAGCAGCGTACACGTCAGGAGACTGCCTGTGCAAATCAAGGCGATCCAACCCTTTTCTAGTGCTGCAGCGAGAGCGCGCAGCGATATATAGTGCCCCAAGGGTTATACGACGCGTGTCACCTTCAGAAAAGGCTTCATTGCGAGCAGCGTAATCGTCAGGAGACTGCGTGTGGAAATCAAGGCGCTCCAAGCCTTTTCCAGTGCTGCACCGAGAGCGCGCAGTGATATATAGTGCCCCAAGAGTTATGCGACGCGTGTCAGTTTCAGAAAAGGCTTTATTGCGAGCAGCTTAATCGCTAGGAGACTACCTGTGCGAATCAAGGCGATCCAACCCTTTTCTAGTGCTGCAGCGAGAGCGCGCAGTGATATATAGTGCCCCAAGATTATGCGACGCGTGTCAGTTTCAGAAAAGTCTTTGTTGCGAGCAGCGTAATCGCCAGGAGACTGCGTGTGCAAATCATGGCGATCCAACCCTTTTCTAGTCCTGAATCGAGAGCGCGCAGCGATATATTGTGCCCCAAGACTTATGCGACGCGTGTCAGTTTCAGAAAATGCTTCATCGCGAGCAGCGCAATCGCCAGGAGACTGCCTGTGCAAATCTAGGCGATCCAACCCTTTTCCAGCGCTGCAGCGAGGGCGCGCAGCGATATATGGTGCCCCAAGAGATATGCAACGCGTGTCAGTTTCAGAAAACTCTTTATTGCGAGCAGCATAATCGTCAGGAGACTGCCTGTGCAAATCAAGGCGATCCAACCCTTTTCTAGTGCTGCAGCAATAGCGCGCAGCGATATATAGAGCCCCAAGAGTTATGCGACGCGTGCCAGTTTCAGAAAAGTCTTTGTTGCGAGCAGCGTAATCGTCAGGAGACTGCCTGTGCAAATCATGGCGATCCAACCCTTTTCTAGTCCTGCAGCGAGAGCGCACAGCAATATATAGTGCCCCAAGAGTTATGCGACGCGTGTCAGTTTCAGAAAAGGCTTTATTGCGAGCAGCGTAATCGCCAGGAGACTGCCTGTGCAAATCTAGGCGATCCAACCCTTTTCCAGTGCTGCAGCGAGAGCGCGCAGCGATATATATTGCCCCAAGAGTTATGCGACGCGTGTCAGTTTCAGGAAACTCTTTATTGCGAGCAGCATAATCGTCAGGAGACTGCCTGTGCAAAATAAGGCGATCCAACCCTTTTCTAGTGCTGCAGCGAGAGCGCGCAGCGATATATAGTGCCCCAAGAGTTATGCGACGCGTGTCAGCTTCAGAAAAGACTTCATTGCGAGCAGCGTAATCGTCAGGAAACTGCCTGTGCAAATCGAGGCGATCGAACCCTTTTCTAGCGCTGCAGCGAGAGCGCGCAGCGATATATAGTGCCCCAAGAGTTATGCGACGCGTGTCAGTTTCAGAAAAGTGTTTATTGCGAGCAGCGTAATCGTCAGGAGACTGCCTGTGCAAATCAAGGCGATCCAACCCTTTTCTAGTGTTGCAGCGAGAGCTCGCAGCGATATATAGTGCCCCAAGAGGTATGCGACGCGTGTAAGTTTCAGAAAAGGCTTTACTGCGAGCACCGTAAACGTCAGGAGACTGCCTGTGCAAATCAAGGCGATCCAACCCTTTTCTAGTACTGCAGCGAGAGCGCGCAGCGATATATAGTGACCCAAGAGTTATGCGACGCGTGTCAGTTTCAGAAAAGGCTTTATTGCGAGCAGCTTAATCGCTAGGAGACTGCCTGTGCAAATCGAGGCGATCGAACCCTTTTTTAATGCTGCAGCAAGAGCGCGTAGCGATTTATAGAGCCCCAAGAGTTATGCGACGCGTGTCAGGTTCAGAAAAGGCTTTATTGCGAGCAGCGTAATCGTCAGGAGACTGTCTGTGCAAATCATGGCGATCCAACCCTTTTCTAGTCCTGCAGCGAGAGCGCGCAGCGATATGTAGTGCTCCAAGAGTTATGCGACGCGTGTCAGTTTCAGAAAACTCTTGATTGCGAGCAGCATAATCGTCAGGAGACTGACTGTGCAAATCAAGGCGATCCAACCCTTTTTTAGTGCTGCAGCGAGAGCCCGCAACGATATATAGTGCCCCAATAGTTGTGCGACGCGTGTCAGCTTCAGAAAAGGCTTCATTGCGAGCAGCGTAATCGTCAGGAAACTGCCTGTGCAAATCGAGGCGATCGAACACTTTTCTAGTGCTGCAGCGAGAGCGCGCAGTGATATATAGTGCCCCAAGAGTTATGCGACGCGTGTCAGTTTCAAAAAAGCCTTTGTTGCGAGCAGCGTAATCGCCAGGAGACTGCCTGTGCAAATCTAGGCGATCCAACCCTTTTCCAGTGCTGCAGCGAGAGCGCGCAGCGATATATATTGCCCCAAGAGTTATGCGACGCGTGTCAGTTTCAGAAAACTCTTTATTGCGAGCAGCATAATCGTCAGGAGACTGCCTGTGCAAAATAAGGCGATCCAACCCTTTTCTAGTGCTGCAGCGAGAGCGCGCAGCGATATATAGTGCCCCAAGAGTTATGCGACGCGTGTCAGCTTCAGAAAAGACTTCATTGCGAGCAGCGTAATCGTCAGGAAACTGCCTGTGCAAATCGAGGCGATCGAACCCTTTTCTAGCGCTGCAGCGAGAGCGCGCAGCGATATATAGTGCCCCAAGAGTTATGCGACGCGTGTCAGTTTCAGAAAAGTGTTTATTGCGAGCAGCGTAATCGTCAGGAGACTGCCTGTGCAAATCAAGGCGATCCAACCCTTTTCTAGTGTTGCAGCGAGAGCTCGCAGCGATATATAGTGCCCCAAGAGGTATGCGACGCGTGTAAGTTTCAGAAAAGGCTTTACTGCGAGCACCGTAAACGTCAGGAGACTGCCTGTGCAAATCAAGGCGATCCAACCCTTTTCTAGTACTGCAGCGAGAACGCGCAGCGATATATAGTGCCCCAAGTGTTATGCGACGCGTGTCAGTTTCAGAAAAAGCTTTATTGCGAGCAGCTTAATCGCTAGGAGACTGCCTGTGCAAATCGAGGCGATCGAACCCTTTTTTAATGCTGCAGCAAGAGCGCGTAGCGATTTATAGAGCCCCAAGAGTTATGCGACGCGTGTCAGGTTCAGAAAAGGCTTTATTGCGAGCAGCGTAAACGTCAGGAGACTGCCTGTGCAAATCAAGGCGATGCAACCCTTTTCTAGTGCTGCAGCGAGAGCGCGCAGCGATATATAGTGCCCCAAGAGTTATGCGACGCGTGTAAGTTTCAGAAAAGGCTTTATTGCGAGCAGCGTAAACGTCATGAGACTGCCTGTGCAAATCAAGGCGATCCAACCCTTTTCTAGTGCTGCAGCGAGAGCGCGCAGCGATATATAGTGCCCCAAGAGTTATACGACGCGTGTCACCTTCAGAAAAGGCTTCATTGCGACCAGCGTAATCGTCAGGAGAATGCCTGTGCAAATCAAGGCGATCCAACCCTTTTCTAGTGCTGCAGCGAGAGCGCGCAGCGATATATAGTGCCCCAAGAGTTATGCGACGCGTGTAAGTTTCAGAAAAGGCTTTATAGCGAGCAGTGTAAACGTCAGGACACTGACTGTGCAAATCAAGGCGATCGAACCCTTTTATAATGCTGCAGCGAGAGCGCGTAGCGGTATATAGTGCCCCAAGATTTATGCGACGTGTGTCAGCATCAGAAAAGGCTTTATTGCGAGCAGCGTAATCGTCAGGAGACTGCGTGTGCAAATCAAGGCGATTCAACCCTTTTCTAGTGCTGCAGCGAGAGCGCGCAGTGATATATATTGTCCCAAGAGTTATGCGACCCGTGTCAGTTTCAGAAAAGTCTTTCTTGCGAGCAGCGTAATCGTCAGGAGACTGCCTGTGCAAATCATGGCGATCCAACCCTTTTCTAGTCCTGCAGCGAGAGCGCGCAGCGATATGTAGTGCTCCAAGAGTTATGCGACGCGTGTCAGTTTCAGAAAACTCTTGATTGCGAGCAGCATAATCGTCAGGAGACTGACTGTGCAAATCAAGGCGATCCAACCCTTTTTTAGTGCTGCAGCGAGAGCCCGCAACGATATATAGTGCCCCAATAGTTGTGCGACGCGTGTCAGCTTCAGAAAAGGCTTCATTGCGAGCAGCGTAATCGTCAGGAAACTGCCTGTGCAAATCGAGGCGATCGAACACTTTTCTAGTGCTGCAGCGAGAGCGCGCAGTGATATATAGTGCCCCAAGAGTTATGCGACGCGTGTCAGTTTCAAAAAAGCCTTTGTTGCGAGCAGCGTAATCGCCAGGAGACTGCCTGTGCAAATCTAGGCGATCCAACCCTTTTCCAGTGCTGCAGCGAGAGCGCGCAGCGATATATAGTGCCCCAAGAGTTATGCATCGCGTGTCAGTTTCAGAAAACTCTTTATTGCGAGCTCCATTATCGTCAGGAGACTGCCTGTGCAACTCAAGGCGATCCAACCCTTTTCTAGTGCTGCAGCGAGAGCGCGCAGCAATATATAGTGCCCCAAGAGTTATGCGACGCGTGTCAGCTTCAGAAAAGGCTTCATTGCGAGCAGCGTAATCGTCAGGAAATTGCCTGTGCAAATCGAGGCGATCGAACCCTTTTCTAGTGCTGCAGCGAGAGCGCGCAGCGATATATAGTGCCCCAGGAGTTATGCGACGCGTGTCAGTTTCAGAAAAGTCTTTATTGCGAGCAGCGTAATCGTCAGGAGACTGCCTGTGCAAATCAAGGCGATCCATCCATTTTCTAGTGCTGCAGCTAGAGCGCGCAGAGATATATCGCGCCCCAAGAGTTATGCGACGCGTGTCAGTTTCAGAAAAGTCTTTACTAAGAGCAGCGTAATCTTCAGGAGACTGCGTGTGCAAATAAAGGCGATCCAGCCTCTTTCAAGTGCTGCAGCGAGAGCGCGCAGCGATATATAGTGCCCCAAGAGTTATGTGACGAGTGCCAGTTTCAGAAAAGGCTTTATTGCGAGCAGCGTAAGCGCCTGGAGACTGCTTGTGCAAATCTAGGCGATCCAACCCTTTTCCAGTGCTGCAGCGAGAGCGCGCAGCGATATATAGTGCCCCAAGAGTTATGCGACGCGTGTCAGTTTCAGAAAACTCTTTATTGCGAGCAGCATAATCGTCAGGAGACTGCCTGTGCAAATCAAGGCGATCCAACCCTTTTCTAGTGCTGCAGCGAGAGCGCGCAGCGATATATAGTGCCCCAAGAGTTATGCGACGCGTGTAAGTTTCAGAAAAGGCTTTATAGCGAGCAGTGTAAACGTCAGGACACTGACTGTGCAAATCAAGGCGATCGAACCCTTTTATAATGCTGCAGCGAGAGCGCGTAGCGGTATATAGTGCCCCAAGAGTTATGCGACGTGTGTCAGCATCAGAAAAGGCTTTATTGCGAGCAGCGTAATCGTCAGGAGACTGCGTGTGCAAATCAAGGCGATTCAACCCTTTTCTAGTGCTGCAGCGAGAGCGCGCAGTGATATATATTGTCCCAAGAGTTATGCGACCCGTGTCAGTTTCAGAAAAGTCTTTCTTGCGAGCAGCGTAATCGTCAGGAGACTGCCTGTGCAAATCATGGCGATCCAACCCTTTTCTAGTCCTGCAGCGAGAGCGCGCAGCGATATGTAGTGCTCCAAGAGTTATGCGACGCGTGTCAGTTTCAGAAAACTCTTGATTGCGAGCAGCATAATCGTCAGGAGACTGACTGTGCAAATCAAGGCGATCCAACCCTTTTTTAGTGCTGCAGCGAGAGCCCGCAACGATATATAGTGCCCCAATAGTTGTGCGACGCGTGTCAGCTTCAGAAAAGGCTTCATTGCGAGCAGCGTAATCGTCAGGAAACTGCCTGTGCAAATCGAGGCGATCGAACACTTTTCTAGTGCTGCAGCGAGAGCGCGCAGTGATATATAGTGCCCCAAGAGTTATGCGACGCGTGTCAGTTTCAAAAAAGCCTTTGTTGCGAGCAGCGTAATCGCCAGGAGACTGCCTGTGCAAATCTAGGCGATCCAACCCTTTTCCAGTGCTGCAGCGAGAGCGCGCAGCGATATATAGTGCCCCAAGAGTTATGCATCGCGTGTCAGTTTCAGAAAACTCTTTATTGCGAGCTCCATTATCGTCAGGAGACTGCCTGTGCAACTCAAGGCGATCCAACCCTTTTCTAGTGCTGCAGCGAGAGCGCGCAGCAATATATAGTGCCCCAAGAGTTATGCGACGCGTGTCAGCTTCAGAAAAGGCTTCATTGCGAGCAGCGTAATCGTCAGGAAATTGCCTGTGCAAATCGAGGCGATCGAACCCTTTTCTAGTGCTGCAGCGAGAGCGCGCAGCGATATATAGTGCCCCAGGAGTTATGCGACGCGTGTCAGTTTCAGAAAAGTCTTTATTGCGAGCAGCGTAATCGTCAGGAGACTGCCTGTGCAAATCAAGGCGATCCATCCATTTTCTAGTGCTGCAGCTAGAGCGCGCAGAGATATATCGCGCCCCAAGAGTTATGCGACGCGTCTCAGTTTCAGAAAAGTCTTTACTAAGAGCAGCGTAATCTTCAGGAGACTGCGTGTGCAAATAAAGGCGATCCAGCCTCTTTCAAGTGCTGCAGCGAGAGCGCGCAGCGATATATAGTGCCCCAAGAGTTATGTGACGAGTGCCAGTTTCAGAAAAGGCTTTATTGCGAGCAGCGTAAGCGCCTGGAGACTGCTTGTGCAAATCTAGGCGATCCAACCCTTTTCCAGTGCTGCAGCGAGAGCGCGCAGCGATATATAGTGCTCCAAGAGTTATGCGACGCGTGTCAGTTTCAGAAAACTCTTTATTGCGAGCAGCATAATCGTCAGGAGACTGCCTGTGCAAATCAAGGCGATCCAACCCTTTTCTAGTGCTGCAGCGAGAGCGCGCAGCGATATATAGTGCCCCAAGAGTTATGCGACGCGTGTAAGTTTCAGAAAAGGCTTTATAGCGAGCAGTGTAAACGTCAGGACACTGACTGTGCAAATCAAGGCGATCGAACCCTTTTATAATGCTGCAGCGAGAGCGCGTAGCGGTATATAGTGCCCCAAGAGTTATGCGACGTGTGTCAGCATCAGAAAAGGCTTTATTGCGAGCAGCGTAATCGTCAGGAGACTGCGTGTGCAAATCAAGGCGATTCAACCCTTTTCTAGTGCTGCAGCGAGAGCGCGCAGTGATATATATTGTCCCAAGAGTTATGCGACCCGTGTCAGTTTCAGAAAAGTCTTTCTTGCGAGCAGCGTAATCGTCAGGAGACTGCCTGTGCAAATCATGGCGATCCAACCCTTTTCTAGTCCTGCAGCGAGAGCGCGCAGCGATATGTAGTGCTCCAAGAGTTATGCGACGCGTGTCAGTTTCAGAAAAGGCTTTATTGCGAGCAGCGTAATCGCCAGGAGACTGCCTGTGCAAATCTAGGCGATCCAACCCTTTTCCAGTGCTGCAGCGAGAGCGCGCAGCGATATATAGTGCCCCAAGAGTTATACGACGCGTGTCAGTTTCAGAAAACTCTTGATTGCGAGCAGCATAATCGTCAGGAGACTGCCTGTGCAAATCAAGGCGATCCAACCCTTTTTTAGTGCTGCAGCGAGAGCCCGCAACGATATATAGTGCCCCAATAGTTGTGCGACGCGTGTCAGCTTCAGAAAAGGCTTCATTGCGAGCAGCGTAATCGTCAGGAAACTGCCTGTGCAAATCGAGGCGATCGAACACTTTTATAGTGCTGCAGCGAGAGCGCGCAGCGATATGTAGTGCTCCAAGAGTTATGCGACGCGTGTCAGTTTCAGAAAAGGCTTTATTGCGAGCAGCGTAATCGCCAGGAGACTGCCTGTGCAAATCAAGGCGATCCAACCCTTTGTAGTGTTGCAGCGAGAGCGCGCATCGATATATAGTGCCCCAAGAGGTATGCGACGCGTGTAAGTTTCAGAAAAGGCTTTATTGCGAGCACCGTAAACGTCAGGAGACTGCCTGTGCAAATCAAGGCGATCCAACCCTTTTCTAGTGCTGCAGCGAGAGCGCGCAGCGATATATAGTGCCCCAAGTGTTATGCGACGCGTGTCAGTTTCAGAAAAGGCTTTTTTGCGAGCAGCTTAATCGCTAGGAGACTGCCTGTGCAAATCGAGGCGATCGAACCCTTTTTTATAGCTGCAGCAAGAGCGCGTAGCGATTTATAGAGCCCCAAGAGTTATGCGACGCGTGTCAGGTTCAGAAAAGGCTTTATTGCGAGCAGCGTAAACTTCAGGAGACTGCCTGTGCAAATCAAGGCGATGCAACCCTTTTCTAGTGCTGCAGCGAGAGCGCGCAGCGATATATAGTGCCCCAAGAGTTATGCGACGCGTGTAAGTTTCAGAAAAGGCTTTATTGCGAGCAGCGTAAACGTCAGGAGACTGCCTGTGCAAATCTAGGCGATCCAACCCTTTTCTAGTGCTGCAGCGAGAGCGCGCAGCGATATATAGTGCCCCAAGGGTTATACGACGCGTGTCACCTTCAGAAAAGGCTTCATTGCGAGCAGCGTAATCGTCAGGAGACTGCGTGTGGAAATCAAGGCGCTCCAAGCCTTTTCCAGTGCTGCACCGAGAGCGCGCAGTGATATATAGTGCCCCAAGAGTTATGCGACGCGTGTCAGTTTCAGAAAAGGCTTTATTGCGAGCAGCTTAATCGCTAGGAGACTACCTGTGCAAATCAAGGCGATCCAACCCTTTTCTAGTGCTGCAGCGAGAGCGCGCAGTGATATATAGTGCCCCAAGATTATGCGACGCGTGTCAGTTTCAGAAAAGTCTTTGTTGCGAGCAGCGTAATCGCCAGGAGACTGCGTGTGCAAATCATGGCGATCCAACCCTTTTCTGGTCCTGAATCGAGAGCGCGCAGCGATATATTGTGCCCCAAGACTTATGCGACGCGTGTCAGTTTCAGAAAATGCTTCATTGCGAGCAGCGTAATCGCCAGGAGACTGCCTGTGCAAATCTAGGCGATCCAACCCTTTTCCAGCGCTGCAGCGAGGGCGCGCAGCGATATATGGTGCCCCAAGAGATATGCAACGCGTGTCAGTTTCAGAAAACTCTTTATTGCGAGCAGCATAATCGTCACGAGACTGCCTGTGCAAATCAAGGCGATCCAACCCTTTTCTAGTTCTGCAGCGAGAGCGCGCAGCGATATATAGTGCCCCAAGAGTTATGCGACGCGCGTCAGTTTCAGAAAAGGCTTTATTGCGAGCAGCTTAATCGCTAGGAGACTGCCTGTGCAAATCGAGGCGATAGAACCCTTTTTTAATGCTGCAGCAAGAGCGCGTAGCGATTTATAGAGCCCCAAGAGTTATGCGACGCGTGTCAGGTTCAGAAAAGGCTTTATTGCGAGCAGCGTAAACGTCAGGAGACTGCCTGTGCAAATCAAGGCGATGCAACCCTTTTCTAGTGCTGCAGCGAGAGCGCGCAGCGATATATAGTGCCCCAAGAGTTATGCGACGCGTGTAAGTTTCAGAAAAGGCTTTATTGCGAGCAGCGTAAACGTCATGAGACTGCCTGTGCAAATCAAGGCGGTCCAACCCTTTTCTAGTGCTGCAGCGAGAGCGCGCAGCGATATATAGTGCCCCAAGAGTTATACGACGCGTGTCACCTTCAGAAAAGGCTTCATTGCGAGCAGCGTAATCGTCAGGAGAATGCCTGTGCAAATCAAGGCGATCCAACCCTTTTCTAGTGCTGCAGCGAGAGCGCGCAGCGATATATAGTGCCCCAAGAGTTATGCGACGCGTGTAAGTTTCAGAAAAGGCTTTATAGCGAGCAGTGTAAACGTCAGGACACTGACTGTGTAAATCAAGGCGATCGAACCCTTTTATAATGCTGCAGCGAGAGCGCGTAGCGGTATATAGTGCCCCAAGAGTTATGCGACGTGTGTCAGCATCAGAAAAGGCTTTATTGCGAGCAGCGTAATCGTCAGGAGACTGCGTGTGCAAATCAAGGCGATTCAACCCTTTTCTAGTGCTGCAGCGAGAGCGCGCAGTGATATATATTCTCCCAAGAGTTATGCGACCCGTGTCAGTTTCAGAAAAGTCTTTCTTGCGAGCAGCGTGATCGTCAGGAGACTGCCTGTGCAAATCATGGCGATCCAACCCTTTTCTAGTCCTGCAGCGAGAGCGCGCAGCGATATGTAGTGCTCCAAGAGTTATGCGACGCGTGTCAGTTTCAGAAAACTCTTGATTGCGAGCAGCATAATCGTCAGGAGACTGCCTGTGCAAATCAAGGCGATCCAACCCTTTTTTAGTGCTGCAGCGAGAGCCCGCAACGATATATAGTGCCCCAATAGTTGTGCGACGCGTGTCAGCTTCAGAAAAGGCTTCATTGCGAGCAGCGTAATCGTCAGGAAACTGCCTGTGCAAATCGAGGCGATCGAACACTTTTCTAGTGCTGCAGCGAGAGCGCGCAGTGATATATAGTGCCCCAAGAGTTATGCGACGCGTGTCAGTTTCAAAAAAGTCTTTGTTGCGAGCAGCGTAATCGCCAGGAGACTGCCTGTGCAAATCTAGGCGATCCAACCCTTTTCCAGTGCTGCAGCGAGAGCGCGCAGCGATATATAGTGCCCCAAGAGTTATGCGACGCGTGTCAGTTTCAGAAAACTCTTTATTGCGAGCACCATTATCGTCAGGAGACTGCCTGTGCAACTCAAGGCGATCCAACCCTTTTCTAGTGCTGCAGCGAGAGCGCGCAGCGATATATAGTGCCCCAAGAGTTATGCGACGCGTGTCAGCTTCAGAAAAGGCTTCATTGCGAGCAGCGTAATCGTCAGGAGACTGCCTGTGCAAATCAAGGCGATCCAACCCTTTTCTAGTGTTGCAGCGAGAGCGCGCAGCGATATATAGTGCCCCAAGAGGTATGCGACGCGTGTAAGTTTCAGAAAAGGCTTTATTACGCGCACCGTAAACGTCAGGAGACTGCCTGTGCAAATCAAGGCGATCCAACCCTTTTCTAGTGCTGCAGCGAGAGCGCGCAGTGATATATAGTGCCCCAAGAGTTATGCGACGCGTGTCAGTTTCAGAAAAGTCTTTATTGCGAGCAGCGTAATCGTCAGGAGACTGCCTGTGCAAATCAAGGCGATCCATCCATTTTCTAGTGCTGCAGCTAGAGCGCGCAGAGATATATCGCGCCCCAAGAGTTATGCGACGCGTGTCAGTTTCAGAAAAGTCTTTACTAAGAGCAGCGTAATCTTCAGGAGACTGCTTGTGCAAATAAAGGCGATCCAGCCTCTTTCAAGTGCTGCAGCGAGAGCGCGCAGCGATATATAGTGCCCCAAGAGTTATGTGACGAGTGTCAGTTTCAGAAAAGGCTTTATTGCGAGCAGCGTAAGCGCCTGGAGACTGCTTGTGCAAATCTAGGCGATCCAACCCTTTTCCAGTGCTGCAGCGAGAGCGCGCAGCGATATATAGTGCCCCAAGAGTTATGCGACGCGTGTCAGTTTCAGAAAACTCTTTATTGCGAGCAGCATAATCGTCAGGAGACTGCCTGTGCAAATCAAGGCGATCCAACCCTTTTCTAGTGCTGCAGCGAGAGCGCGCAGCGATATATAGTGCCCCAAGAGTTATGCGACGCGTGTAAGTTTCAGAAAAGGCTTTATAGCGAGCAGTGTAAACGTCAGGACACTGACTGTGCAAATCAAGGCGATCGAACCCTTTTATAATGCTGCAGCGAGAGCGCGTAGCGGTATATAGTGCCCCAAGAGTTATGCGACGTGTGTCAGCATCAGAAAAGGCTTTATTGCGAGCAGCGTAATCGTCAGGAGACTGCGTGTGCAAATCAAGGCGATTCAACCCTTTTCTAGTGCTGCAGCGAGAGCGCGCAGTGATATATATTGTCCCAAGAGTAATGCGACCCGTGTCAGTTTCAGAAAAGTCTTTCTTGCGAGCAGCGTAATCGTCAGGAGACTGCCTGTGCAAATCATGGCGATCCAACCCTTTTCTAGTCCTGCAGCGAGAGCGCGCAGCGATATGTAGTGCTCCAAGAGTTATGCGACGCGTGTCAGTTTCAGAAAAGGCTTTATTGCGAGCAGCGTAATCGCCAGGAGACTGCCTGTGCAAATCTAGGCGATCCAACCCTTTTCCAGTGCTGCAGCGAGAGCGCGCAGCGATATATAGTGCCCCAAGAGTTATACGACGCGTGTCAGTTTCAGAAAACTCTTGATTGCGAGCAGCATAATCGTCAGGAGACTGCCTGTGCAAATCAAGGCGATCCAACCCTTTTTTAGTGCTGCAGCGAGAGCCCGCAACGATATATAGTGCCCCAATAGTTGTGCGACGCGTGTCAGCTTCAGAAAAGGCTTCATTGCGAGCAGCGTAATCGTCAGGAAACTGCCTGTGCAAATCGAGGCGATCGAACACTTTTATAGTGCTGCAGCGAGAGCGCGCAGTGATATATAGTGCCCCAAGAGTTATGCGACGCGTCTCAGTTTCAGAAAAGTCTTTGTTGCGAGCAGCGTAATCGCCAGGAGACTGCCTGTGCAAATCAAGGCGATCCAACCCTTTTGTAGTGTTGCAGCGAGAGCGCGCATCGATATATAGTGCCCCAAGAGGTATGCGACGCGTGTAAGTTTCAGAAAAGGCTTTATTGCGAGCACCGTAAACGTCAGGAGACTGCCTGTGCAAATCAAGGCGATCCAACCCTTTTCTAGTGCTGCAGCGAGAGCGCGCAGCGATATATAGTGCCCCAAGTGTTATGCGACGCGTGTCAGTTTCAGAAAAGGCTTTTTTGCGAGCAGCTTAATCGCTAGGAGACTGCCTGTGCAAATCGAGGCGATCGAACCCTTTTCTAGTGCTGCAGCGAGAGCGCGCAGCGATATATAGTGCCCCAAGGGTTATACGACGCGTGTCACCTTCAGAAAAGGCTTCATTGCGAGCAGCGTAATCGTCAGGAGACTGCGTGTGGAAATCAAGGCGCTCCAAGCCTTTTCCAGTGCTGCACCGAGAGCGCGCAGTGATATATAGTGCCCCAAGAGTTATGCGACGCGTGTCAGTTTCAGAAAAGGCTTTATTGCGAGCAGCTTAATCGCTAGGAGACTACCTGTGCAAATCAAGGCGATCCAACCCTTTTCTAGTGCTGCAGCGAGAGCGCGCAGTGATATATAGTGCCCCAAGATAATGCGACGCGTGTCAGTTTCAGAAAAGTCTTTGTTGCGAGCAGCGTAATCGCCAGGAGACTGCGTGTGCAAATCATGGCGATCCAACCCTTTTCTAGTCCTGAATCGAGAGCGCGCAGCGATATATTGTGCCCCAAGACTTATGCGACGCGTGTCAGTTTCAGAAAATGCTTCATTGCGAGCAGCGTAATCGCCAGGAGACTGCCTGTGCAAATCTAGGCGATCCAACCCTTTTCCAGCGCTGCAGCGAGGGCGCGCAGCGATATATGGTGCCCCAAGAGATATGCAACGCGTGTCAGTTTCAGAAAACTCTTTATTGCGAGCAGCATAATCGTCAGGAGACTGCCTGTGCAAATCAAGGCGATCCAACCCTTTTCTAGTGCTGCAGCAATAGCGCAGCGATATATAGAGCCCCAAGAGTTATGCGACGCGTGCCAGTTTCAGAAAAGTCTTTGTTGCGAGCAGCGTAATCGTCAGGAGACTGCCTGTGCAAATCATGGCGATCCAACCCTTTTCTAGTCCTGCAGCTTGAGCGCACAGCAATATATAGTGCCCCAAGAGTTATGCGACGCGTGTCAGTTTCAGAAAAGGCTTTATTGCGAGCAGTGTAATCGCCAGGAGACTGCCTGTGCAAATCGAGGCGATCGAACCCTTTTCTAGCGCTGCAGCGAGAGCGCGCAGCGATATATAGTGCCCCAAGAGTTATGCGACGCGTGTCAGTTTCAAAAAAGTCTTTGTTGCGAGCAGCGTAATCGCCAGGAGACTGCCTGTGCAAATCTAGGCGATCCAACCCTTTTCCAGTGCTGCAGCGAGAGCGCGCAGCGATATATAGTGCCCCAAGAGTTATGCGACGCGTGTCAGTTTCAGAAAACTCTTTATTGCGAGCACCATTATCGTCAGGAGACTGCCTGTGCAACTCAAGGCGATCCAACCCTTTTCTAGTGCTGCAGCGAGAGCGCGCAGCGATATATAGTGCCCCAAGAGTTATGCGACGCGTGTCAGCTTCAGAAAAGGCTTCATTGCGAGCAGCGTAATCGTCAGGAGACTGCCTGTGCAAATCAAGGCGATCCAACCCTTTTCTAGTGTTGCAGCGAGAGCGCGCAGCGATATATAGTGCCCCAAGAGGTATGCGACGCGTGTAAGTTTCAGAAAAGGCTTTATTACGCGCACCGTAAACGTCAGGAGACTGCCTGTGCAAATCAAGGCGATCCAACCCTTTTCTAGTGCTGCAGCGAGAGCGCGCAGTGATATATAGTGCCCCAAGAGTTATGCGACGCGTGTCAGTTTCAGAAAAGTCTTTATTGCGAGCAGCGTAATCGTCAGGAGACTGCCTGTGCAAATCAAGGCGATCCATCCATTTTCTAGTGCTGCAGCTAGAGCGCGCAGAGATATATCGCACCCCAAGTGTTATGCGACGCGTGTCAGTTTCAGAAAAGTCTTTACTAAGAGCAGCGTAATCTTCAGGAGACTGCTTGTGCAAATAAAGGCGATCCAGCCTCTTTCAAGTGCTGCAGCGAGAGCGCGCAGCGATATATAGTGCCCCAAGAGTTATGTGACGAGTGTCAGTTTCAGAAAAGGCTTTATTGCGAGCAGCGTAAGCGCCTGGAGACTGCTTGTGCAAATCTAGGCGATCCAACCCTTTTCCAGTGCTGCAGCGAGAGCGCGCAGCGATATATAGTGCCCCAAGGGTTATACGACGCGTGTCACCTTCAGAAAAGGCTTCATTGCGAGCAGCGTAATCGTCAGGAGACTGCGTGTGGAAATCAAGGCGCTCCAAGCCTTTTCCAGTGCTGCACCGAGAGCGCGCAGTGATATATAGTGCCCCAAGAGTTATGCGACGCGTGTCAGTTTCAGAAAAGGCTTTATTGCGAGCAGCTTAATCGCTAGGAGACTACCTGTGCAAATCAAGGCGATCCAACCCTTTTCTAGTGCTGCAGCGAGAGCGCGCAGTGATATATAGTGCCCCAAGATAATGCGACGCGTGTCAGTTTCAGAAAAGTCTTTGTTGCGAGCAGCGTAATCGCCAGGAGACTGCGTGTGCAAATCATGGCGATCCAACCCTTTTCTAGTCCTGAATCGAGAGCGCGCAGCGATATATTGTGCCCCAAGACTTATGCGACGCGTGTCAGTTTCAGAAAATGCTTCATTGCGAGCAGCGTAATCGCCAGGAGACTGCCTGTGCAAATCTAGGCGATCCAACCCTTTTCCAGCGCTGCAGCGAGGGCGCGCAGCGATATATGGTGCCCCAAGAGATATGCAACGCGTGTCAGTTTCAGAAAACTCTTTATTGCGAGCAGCATAATCGTCAGGAGACTGCCTGTGCAAATCAAGGCGATCCAACCCTTTTCTAGTGCTGCAGCAATAGCGCAGCGATATATAGAGCCCCAAGAGTTATGCGACGCGTGCCAGTTTCAGAAAAGTCTTTGTTGCGAGCAGCGTAATCGTCAGGAGACTGCCTGTGCAAATCATGGCGATCCAACCCTTTTCTAGTCCTGCAGCTTGAGCGCACAGCAATATATAGTGCCCCAAGAGTTATGCGACGCGTGTCAGTTTCAGAAAAGGCTTTATTGCGAGCAGTGTAATCGCCAGGAGACTGCCTGTGCAAATCGAGGCGATCGAACCCTTTTCTAGCGCTGCAGCGAGAGCGCGCAGCGATATATAGTGCCCCAAGAGTTATGCGACGCGTGTCAGTTTCAAAAAAGTCTTTGTTGCGAGCAGCGTAATCGCCAGGAGACTGCCTGTGCAAATCTAGGCGATCCAACCCTTTTCCAGTGCTGCAGCGAGAGCGCGCAGCGATATATAGTGCCCCAAGAGTTATGCGACGCGTGTCAGTTTCAGAAAACTCTTTATTGCGAGCACCATTATCGTCAGGAGACTGCCTGTGCAACTCAAGGCGATCCAACCCTTTTCTAGTGCTGCAGCGAGAGCGCGCAGCGATATATAGTGCCCCAAGAGTTATGCGACGCGTGTCAGCTTCAGAAAAGGCTTCATTGCGAGCAGCGTAATCGTCAGGAGACTGCCTGTGCAAATCAAGGCGATCCAACCCTTTTCTAGTGTTGCAGCGAGAGCGCGCAGCGATATATAGTGCCCCAAGAGGTATGCGACGCGTGTAAGTTTCAGAAAAGGCTTTATTACGCGCACCGTAAACGTCAGGAGACTGCCTGTGCAAATCAAGGCGATCCAACCCTTTTCTAGTGCTGCAGCGAGAGCGCGCAGTGATATATAGTGCCCCAAGAGTTATGCGACGCGTGTCAGTTTCAGAAAAGTCTTTATTGCGAGCAGCGTAATCGTCAGGAGACTGCCTGTGCAAATCAAGGCGATCCATCCATTTTCTAGTGCTGCAGCTAGAGCGCGCAGAGATATATCGCACCCCAAGTGTTATGCGACGCGTGTCAGTTTCAGAAAAGTCTTTACTAAGAGCAGCGTAATCTTCAGGAGACTGCTTGTGCAAATAAAGGCGATCCAGCCTCTTTCAAGTGCTGCAGCGAGAGCGCGCAGCGATATATAGTGCCCCAAGAGTTATGTGACGAGTGTCAGTTTCAGAAAAGGCTTTATTGCGAGCAGCGTAAGCGCCTGGAGACTGCTTGTGCAAATCTAGGCGATCCAACCCTTTTCCAGTGCTGCAGCGAGAGCGCGCAGCGATATATAGTGCCCCAAGAGTTATGCGACACGTGTCAGTTTCAGAAAACTCTTTATTGCGAGCAGCATAATCGTCAGGAGACTGCCTGTGCAAATCAAGGCGATCCAACCCTTTTCTAGTGCTGCAGCGAGAGCGCGCAGCGATATATAGTGCCCCAAGAGTTATGCGACGCGTGTAAGTTTCAGAAAAGGCTTTATAGCGAGCAGTGTAAACGTCAGGACACTGACTGTGCAAATCAAGGCGATCGAACCCTTTTATAATGCTGCAGCGAGAGCGCGTAGTGGTATATAGTGCCCCAAGAGTTATGCGACGTGTGTCAGCATCAGAAAAGGCTTTATTGCGAGCAGCGTAATCGTCAGGAGACTGCCTGTGCAAATCATGGCGATCCAACCCTTTTCTAGTCCTGCAGCGAGAGCGCGCAGCGATATGTAGTGCTCCAAGAGTTATGCGACGCGTGTCAGTTTCAGAAAAGGCTTTATTGCGAGCAGCGTAATCGCCAGGAGACTGCCTGTGCAAATCTAGGCGATCCAACCCTTTTCCAGTGCTGCAGCGAGAGCGCGCAGCGATATATAGTGCCCCAAGAGTTATACGACGCGTGTCAGTTTCAGAAAACTCTTGATTGCGAGCAGCATAATCGTCAGGAGACTGCCTGTGCAAATCAAGGCGATCCAACGCTTTTTTAGTGCTGCAGCGAGAGCCCGCAACGATATATAGTGCCCCAATAGTTGTGCGACGCGTGTCAGCTTCAGAAAAGGCTTCATTGCGAGCAGCGTAATCGTCAGGAAACTGCCTGTGCAAATCGAGGCGATCGAACACTTTTATAGTGCTGCAGCGAGAGCGCGCAGTGATATATAGTGCCCCAAGAGTTATGCGACGCGTCTCAGTTTCAGAAAAGTCTTTGTTGCGAGCAGCGTAATCGCCAGGAGACTGCCTGTGCAAATCAAGGCGATCCAACCCTTTTGTAGTGTTGCAGCGAGAGCGCGCATCGATATATAGTGCCCCAAGAGGTATGCGACGCGTGTAAGTTTCAGAAAAGGCTTTATTGCGAGCACCGTAAACGTCAGGAGACTGCCTGTGCAAATCAAGGCGATCCAACCCTTTTCTAGTGCTGCAGCGAGAGCGCGCAGCGATATATAGTGCCCCAAGTGTTATGCGACGCGTGTCAGTTTCAGAAAAGGCTTTTTTGCGAGCAGCTTAATCGCTAGGAGACTGCCTGTGCAAATCGAGGCGATCGAACCCTTTTCTAGTGCTGCAGCGAGAGCGCGCAGCGATATATAGTGCCCCAAGGGTTATACGACGCGTGTCACCTTCAGAAAAGGCTTCATTGCGAGCAGCGTAATCGTCAGGAGACTGCGTGTGGAAATCAAGGCGCTCCAAGCCTTTTCCAGTGCTGCACCGAGAGCGCGCAGTGATATATAGTGCCCCAAGAGTTATGCGACGCGTGTCAGTTTCAGAAAAGGCTTTATTGCGAGCAGCTTAATCGCTAGGAGACTACCTGTGCAAATCAAGCCGATCCAACCCTTTTCTAGTGCTGCAGCGAGAGCGCGCAGTGATATATAGTGCCCCAAGATAATGCGACGCGTGTCAGTTTCAGAAAAGTCTTTGTTGCGAGCAGCGTAATCGCCAGGAGACTGCGTGTGCAAATCATGGCGATCCAACCCTTTTCTAGTCCTGAATCGAGAGCGCGCAGCGATATATTGTGCCCCAAGACTTATGCGACGCGTGTCAGTTTCAGAAAATGCTTCATTGCGAGCAGCGTAATCGCCAGGAGACTGCCTGTGCAAATCTAGGCGATCCAACCCTTTTCCAGCGCTGCAGCGAGGGCGCGCAGCGATATATGGTGCCCCAAGAGATATGCAACGCGTGTCAGTTTCAGAAAACTCTTTATTGCGAGCAGCATAATCGTCAGGAGACTGCCTGTGCAAATCAAGGCGATCCAACCCTTTTCTAGTGCTGCAGCAATAGCGCAGCGATATATAGAGCCCCAAGAGTTATGCGACGCGTGCCAGTTTCAGAAAATGATGATGATGATGATGATATGTGGTGTTTAATGGCGCAAGGGCCAGGTGTGGCCAAAGAGCGCCATGACAAGTGGTGATGTTGACGATGTATTATGGAGATGTGACTTGGCTGTAAAGTGGCCTAAAAATAGTTGCTGTAAAGTGCATAAAATCTACGTGATATAAAATTATGGCGATGACTAATGACGAATACTATGAACATTAAAATCCATCGTAAAAGAATGACATAGAAATGAAAATATATGAGATGGTAAAAATAGCTGGAGCACTGTTGCCTCGCCGGAGCCCTTGAAACACAAGGGCCTAGAGGCACGTGCTATACGAGAGAACTATCACAGCGCCATCCTCTGAAGAGAGGAGACGCTACGAACATGTGGGGCTAACAACATGCAATACAACATCTTTCAGGTAACTTAAGACTGCATTGGTGTCAAAGAGTGGTTCTGGGCCAAGTAACATAACAGGATGAAGGGGGATGTGCTGCCGGTACGCTAAGAGAAAATGTTTCCTTCTTTCAGATTCGGCTTCCCGACACTCCAGTAGAACGTGGAGGACTGTCAGCCTCTCCCCGCATCTACCACAGGTTGGAGGCTCGTTTCCCGTGAGTAAAAAGTTATGTGTTCCAAAAGTGTGTCCTATTCTTAGACGGCAGAAGAGGACATCTGTCCGGCGGGATTTTGTTACAGGAGGCCAGAAACCTAATTGTGGCTTTATTACATGCAGTTTATTATTTATTTCTTCGTCCCACATGCGTTGCCAGTGGTTTCGTAGTTTCCTTCTTAAGAAAGGCTTCAGGTCTTTGACAGGGACCGAAGCAGTAGGACTAACTGCATGTAATGAAATTGATGTAGCCATCTGGTCCACTAGAACGTTACCCTGGATGCCCCTATGGCCAGGCACCCAGCATATAATCACATGCTGGTTAGATACATATGCTTTACATAACACGGAATAGAGTTCAATTAAAACGGGATTTTTGCACTTACAGAACGATATCAAAGCCTTCACAACACTTAGGGAGTCCGTAAAAATAACTGATTTTTTGAGTTTTGTTTTCCTTATATGCTTCACGGTCGACAATATTGCGTAGGCCTCAGCCGTAAAGATACTAGTTTCCGGATGCAGTACGTCGGATTCCGAGAAGGATGAACCGACGGCTGCATAGGACACCCCGTCGTGTGACTTCGATGCGTCTGTGTAGAACTCCGTACAGGAGTATTTGTGCTGGAGTTCCCGGAAATGCATTTGGATTGCAATCTCTGGAGCGTTTTTTGTAACTTCCATGAAAGATGTATCGCATTGTATCAACTGCCACTCCCAAGGAGGTAGCAGCTTGGCTGGATGCATTAGGCGAAGTTCGAGAAGTGGAACATGCATTTCATGACTAAGCTCCCTCACACGCAGCGAGAAAGGCGGTCTTACGGAAGGACGATTACGAAACAGTGTAGCATTTGTCAGGTCGTTAATGGTGTTAAAACAGGGATGTTCAGGATTAGAGTGGACTTTCAAAAAATATGTTTGGCTGATGTGTGTTCTCTGGATATGAAGTGACCACTCATTCGATTCTGCATATAAGCTTTGTACGGGACTCGTTCTGAAAGCTCCTGTGGCTAAACGGATACCCAGATGGTGAACAGGGTCTAGCATCTTTAGCGCGCTCGGGGCGGCAGAGTTATATACCACGGCACCATAATCTAATCGTGACCGGATGAGGCTCTTATACAGATTCATTAGGCACTTTCTGTCACTACCCCACGTAGTCTGGGATAGAAGTTTCATTAGGTTCATTGTTTTCAGACACTTTTCTTTGAGTTGTTTAATGTGTGGGACGAGAGTGAGTCTATTGTCAAGTATAACACCTAGGAATTTGTGCTCTTTGTTTACAGGTATCTGTTGTCCACACATTTGTAAGCAAGGATCCGGAACTAGGCCTCTCTTCCTTGTAAACAGCACACAAGAACTCTTTTGAGGATTGATTTTAAAACCATTTTTCTCTGCCCACTCTGACACCTTGTTCAAAGCATGCTGTACCTGTCTCTCGCATACTGCGAGGTTACAGGATTTGAAGCCTATTTGAATGTCGTCCACATAGACGGAATACAAAATGACTGGTGGTAAGGAAGCACGAAGCGTTGTCATTTTAACAATAAAAAGTGTGCAACTGAGCACGCCTCCCTGGGGTACACCAGTTTCTTGTGTAAAAGGACGTGACAGCACATTGCCGACTTTCACCCGGAAGGTACGATTGCACAAGTAGCTTTTTATTATGTTTATCATATTACCATGAATGCCCATTTCCGATAAGTCTCGCAAGATGCCGTACCGCCACGTTGTGTCGTAAGCCTTCTCCATATCCAGAAATACCGATAGGAAAAACTGTTTGTGGATGAAAGCGTCGCGAATATATCCTTCAATACGTACAAGATGATCGGTTGTGGACCGCCCTTCTCTAAAGCCACACTGACAGGGATCTAGCGCTTTCTTCAGTTCAAGGAAGTGAATTAGTCGTCGATTAATCATCTTTTCAAATACCTTACAAAGGCAGCTTGTGAGGGCTATCGGGCGGTAACTTGCCACTAAGGAAGGATCTTTGCCCTGTTTCAAAGCAGGGACAACAATGGCTTGTTTCCATGCGGTTGGAAGGTACCCCCCAGCCCAAATAGTGTTAAATAGTGCAAGTATTGTAACTTGCGTGTCACCGTGTACGTTTTTAATCATTTCATACATTATTCTATCCGGTCCTGGCGCAGAGCTCTTGCATGCGTTCAAGGCAGCTCTCAACTCTGCAATACTAAAAGGACGGTTGTATGGTTCGTTCTGACGACATTTTCTGATTAGAGGCTTACATTCTTCTATTTGTTTGTGTTTGAGAAACGATTGTGAATAATTTGTTGAGCTTGACACGTTTTCAAAATGCTCCCCAAGTGAGTCTGCCTGGTCTTGTAGTGTATCGCCCTGTGTGTTTACCAGGGGGAGTGAATGTGTTTGCCGCCCTCTAATCCTATTAACTCTGTTCCAGGCTTTGGCCTCATCCCTAAACGAGTTAATGCTCGATAAAAACTTGTGCCAGCTTTCTCTTCTGGCCTGTCGGCGGGTTCGCCTGCCTTGGGACTTTATTTTTTTAAAGTTGATAAGATTCTCTGCAGTGGGAGAAGCGCGTAGCAACCCCCACGCCTTGTTCTGATTCTTACGGGCGATCCTACATTCGCTGTTCCACCACGGTACACGTCGTTTGCATGCCAGACCACTCGCTTCGGATATGCATTTTGATGCGGCATCTATTATGAATGATGTAAGATACTCTACAGCAGCATCAATTTCTAGAGAAGACATGTCGGCCCATGAGATGTTAGTGAGAGTTCGAAATTTCTCCCAGTCGGCTGTGTCTATCTTCCACCTAGGAGCTTGCGGAGAATATTCGTTTTCTTTTGATGTTCTTATCAGTATGGGAAAGTGATCGCTCCCGTAAGGATTCTTCGTAACTTCCCATTCAAGTTCGAGCAGTATAGACGGGGAAACTATAGTAAGATCTATTGAAGAAAATGTTCTGTTTGCTAGAGAGTAATATGTGGGTTCCTTTTTATTCAGCAAGCACGCACCGGAAGAAAAGAGGAGCTGTTCAACAAGACGACCTCGCGCGTCTGTACGAGAGTCGCCCCACAGGGAGCTGTGCGCATTGAAATCGCCAAGAACAAGATAAGGTTCTGGCAATTCGTCTATAAATGACTGAAATTCATGCTTGTTTAATTTGAAGTGTGGGGGTACATAAAGCGAGCAAATGGTGACGAGTTTATTTAAAAGAACAGCTCGAACCGCCACTGCTTCAAGGGGCGTTTGTAGCTGTAAACGCTGACAGGAAATATTTTTATGAACCAAAATGGCAACACCGCCTGATGATACGACAGCATCATCGCGATCTTTGCGAAACGTGACATACGGTCGGAGAAAGTTTGTGTGTTGTGGTTTTAAGTGTGTTTCCTGTAGACACAGCACTTTTGGATTGTGTTTTTGGATAAGCTCTTGCACGTCATCAAGGTTCCTGAGAAGTCCTCTGACGTTCCATTGAATTATTGGTGTATCCATATTGGTAGTAAATAAGTGCTGTGTATACGGAAACAGATGTATTAATTACAGAGATTTCAGAGCTTAGGTTCCAGAGCTCTTTCGAGGCCCTGTAACCGGGGTTTTACTCTTTTTGAAGCGTTCGAGAGAACCTCGACGCTCCTTAGGCGCTTGGTGCGCCTTGAGGATGGGTGTAGTGTCCATTGCCTCTTGTGAGGCGCCGGACACGTGCTCTTGCGAGCGAGATGTTTCCCGAGAGAGTCCCGCCTTGGAGGGCAAGACCCCTGCGCCCACCAGCCCGGAGGTCGATGGGGCTCCCTGAGGGATCTGGCTGCGCCGGCTGTTGCCAGCGCTGGAAGGGGCCGGGGAGGTTGGGACAGCCTCGGCGGCGGCCACCTTCGGGGTCGGTGGTCCCTCATTCTGCGTCGACGGAGCAGCGCTAGCTGCAACCGCCGCGGGGGCAGATGGCGTAACTGCCGACTCACTGCCTGTGGGTCGGACAGCCACCGGAGGCCGTTGTGACGCTGCCCCCTCACGCGCCACATCGGCAAAGGTTTTCTTGGGCAGGTACGATACCCGCCTGCGTGCCTCCTTGAAACTTATATTTTCCTTTACTTTAACTGTTACAATTTCCTTTTCTTTTTTCCAGGATGGGCACGCCCGCGAATACGCGGCGTGCTCCCCGTCACAGTTTACACAGTGGAGAGCATTCTCACAAGCTTCAGATGTGTGTTCGTGGGCACTGCATTTTGCACATGTTTGGCGGCCTCGGCAGCTCTGCGAGCTGTGGCCGAAGCGCTGGCATTTGAAACATCGGAGTGGGTTTGGCACGTACGGCCTGACACGGAGCTTGATGTACCCGGCCTCGATTGATTCGGGCAAGATACTTGATCCAAATGTAATTATTAGGTGCTTTGTCTGAATCTCTTTACCATCCCGCCTCATCTTAATTCTTCTGACATTGATCACATTTTGTTCGCTGAAGCCCTCCAGTAGTTCCGCTTCAGTCAGCTCAAGCAAATCATCATCTGACACAACACCACGGGTGGTGTTCATTGTGCGGTGCGGGGTAACTGTTATGGGGGTCTCTCCAAATGACAGTAGTTGCGGTAGTTTCTCATACTGTTTTGCATCGCGGAGCTCCAAGAGGAGGTCGCCGCTTGCCATCCTCGACACTTTGTAACCTGGACCAAAAATATCAGTAAGGGACTTTGAAACAAGGAATGGTGAGATGTTTCGCACTGCTTTGTTTGGCTTTTCGGAATGAATAACATGGAAGCGGGGAAAGTTCTGGGTTTGGCGTCCAAAAAACTTGAAGACATCTTCGGTGCGCCCTCGTTTCTGAGGGCGATCAGTAAGGGAGGGGAAAGAAGTTTCCATGAAAAATGTATGCATTCGGCAACAGCGCCGACCGCCCACCACGGAGCCCAACTAGGGGACGCGGCAGAGCTTGCGTACAAGTCTGCACGACGCCAGTCGTACGCCGTCACTATAACCGAATATGGTGTACCCAAGGTTGGATAACCACACAGGGTTAACCCTTGCCGCCAGGAGAAAGGAAGTAAAAAGAAGAGAGAAGGAGACAGGAAAGGTCAAAAAGTGAGAGATAAAGACGAAGATTCGAGGAGGGAGAGACAGGAAAAGGCGACTGCCGATGTCCTCCAGGTGGGTCAGCCTGGAGGTGCCGTCTATGTGAAGCCGAGGCCGAAGAGGTGTGTTGCCTCCGCCGGGGGGCCTTAAAGGTCCAAGCACCCAGCTTCGGCTCAACCCCCAGGATCCTCTTTTCCCCAGACACGGCTAAGCCGCGCACGGCTAGACGCGGGAGGGTCCGACCCTCATGTGCTCGGGTCCGTGGTGTCGCAACACACCAAACGCCTGCTGACGCAGACGCCCCTGCGGGGGTGTTTCAGAAAAGTCTTTGTTGCGAGCAGCGTAATCGTCAGGAGACTGCCTGTGCAAATCATGGCGATCCAACCCTTTTCTAGTCCTGCAGCGAGAGCGCACAGCAATATATAGTGCCCCAAGAGTTATGCGACGCGTGTCAGCTTCAGAAAAGACTTCATTGCGAGCAGCGTAATCGTCAGGAAACTGCCTGTGCAAATCGAGGCGATCGAACCCTTTTCTAGCGCTGCAGCGAGAGCGCGCAGCGATATATAGTGCCCCAAGAGTTATGCGACGCGTGTCAGTTTCAGAAAAGTGTTTATTGCGAGCAGCGTAATCGTCAGGAGACTGCCTGTGCAAATCAAGGCGATCCAACCCTTTTCTAGTGTTGCAGCGAGAGCTCGCAGCGATATATAGTGCCCCAAGAGGTATGCGACGCGTGTAAGTTTCAGAAAAGGCTTTACTGCGAGCACCGTAAACGTCAGGAGACTGCCTGTGCAAATCAAGGCGATCCAACCCTTTTCTAGTACTGCAGCGAGAGCGCGCAGCGATATATAGTACCCCAAGAGTTATGCGACGCGTGTCAGTTTCAGAAAAGGCTTTATTGCGAGCAGCTTAATCGCTAGGAGACTGCCTGTGCAAATCAAGGCGATCGAACCCTTTTTTAATGCTGCAGCAAGAGCGCGTAGCGATTTATAGAGCCCCAAGAGTTATGCGACGCGTGTCAGGTTCAGAAAAGGCTTTATTGCGAGCAGCGTAAACGTCAGGAGACTGCCTGTGCAAATCAAGGCGATGCAACCCTTTTCTAGTGCTGCAGCGAGAGCGCGCAGCGATATATAGTGCCCCAAGAGTTATGCGACGCGTGTAAGTTTCAGAAAAGGCTTTATTGCGAGCAGCGTAAACGTCATGAGACTGCCTGTGCAAATCAAGGCGATCCAACCCTTTTCTAGTGCTGCAGCGAGAGCGCGCAGCGATATATAGTGCCCCAAGAGTTATACGACGCGTGTCACCTTCAGAAAAGGCTTCATTGCGAGCAGCGTAATCGTCAGGAGACTGCGTGTGGAAATCAAGGCGCTCCAAGCCTTTTCCAGAGCTGCACCGAGAGCGCGCAGTGATATATAGTGCCCCAAGAGTTATGCGACGCGTGTCAGTTTAAGAAAAGTCTTTATTGCGAGCAGCGTAATCGTCAAGACACTGCCTGTGCAAATCAAGCGATCTAACACTTTTCTACTGCTGCAGCGAGAGCGCGCAGCGGTATATAGTGCCCCAAAGGTTATGCGACGCGTGTCAGTTTCAGAAAAGGCTTTTTGCGAGCAGCTTAATCGCTAGGAGACTACCTGTGCAAATCAAGGCGATCCAACCCTTTTCTAGTGCTGCACCGAGAGCGCGCAGTGATATATAGTGCCCCAAGAGTTATGCGACGCGTGTCAGTTTCAGAAAAGTCTTTATTGCGAGCACCGTAATCGTCAAGAGGCTGCCTGTGCAAATGAAGCGATCTAACACTTTTCTATTGCTGCAACGAGAGCGCGCAGCGATATATAGTGCCCCATAAGTTATGCGACGCGTGTAAGTTTCAGAAAAGGCTTTATTGCGAGCAGCTTAATCGCTAGGAGACTACCTGTGCAAATCAAGGCGATCCAACCCTTTTCTAGTGCTGCAGCGAGAGCACGCAGTGATATATAGTGCCCCAAGAGTTATGCGACGCGTGTCAGTTTCAGAAAAGTCTTTATTGCGAGCAGCTTATTCGCTAGGAGACTGCCTGTGCAAATCGAGGCGATCGAACCCTTTTATAATGCTGCAGTGAGAGCGCGTAGTCATATGTAGTGCCCCAAGAGTTATGCGACACGTGTCAGCTTCAGAAAAGGCTTTATTGCGAGCAGCGTAAACGTCAGGAGACTGCCTGTGCAAATCAAGGCGATTCAACCCTTTTCTAGTGCTGCAGCGAGAGTGCGCAGTGATATATTGTGCCCCAAGAGTTATGCAACGTGTGTAAGTTTCAGAAAACGCTTTATTGCGAGAAGCGTAAACGTGAGGAGACTGCCTGTGCAAATCAACGCGATCCAACCCTTTTCTAGTGCTGCAGCGAGAGCGCGCAGTGATATATAGTGCCCCAAGATAATGCGACGCGTGTCAGTTTCAGAAAAGTCTTTGTTGCGAGCAGCGTAATCGCCAGGAGACTGCGTGTGCAAATCATGGCGATCCAACCCTTTTCTAGTCCTGAATCGAGAGCGCGCAGCGATATATTGTGCCCCAAGACTTATGCGACGCGTGTCAGTTTCAGAAAATGCTTCATTGCGAGCAGCGTAATCGGCAGGAGACTGCCTGTGCAAATCTAGGCGATCCAACCCTTTTCCAGCGCTGCAGCGAGGGCGCGCAGCGATATATGGTGCCCCAAGAGATATGCAACGCGTGTCAGTTTCAGAAAACTCTTTATTGCGAGCAGCATAATCGTCAGGAGACTGCCTGTGCAAATCAAGGCGATCCAACCCTTTTCTAGTGCTGCAGCAATAGCGCAGCGATATATAGAGCCCCAAGAGTTATGCGACGCGTGCCAGTTTCAGAAAAGTCTTTGTTGCGAGCAGCGTAATCGTCAGGAGACTGCCTGTGCAAATCATGGCGATCCAACCCTTTTCTAGTCCTGCAGCGAGAGCGCACAGCAATATATAGTGCCCCAAGAGTTATGCGACGCGTGTCAGTTTCAGAAAAGGCTTTATTGCGAGCAGTGTAATCGCCAGGAGACTGCCTGTGCAAATCTAGGCGATCCAACCCTTTTCCAGTGCTGCAGCGAGAGCGCGCAGCGATATATATTGCCCCAAGAGTTATGCGACGCGTGTCAGTTTCAGAAAACTCTTTATTGCGAGCAGCATAATCGTCAGGAGACTGCCTGTGCAAAATAAGGCGATCCAACCCTTTTCTAGTGCTGCAGCGAGAGCGCGCAGCGATATATAGTGCCCCAAGAGTTATGCGACGCGTGTCAGCTTCAGAAAAGACTTCATTGCGAGCAGCGTAATCGTCAGGAAACTGCCTGTGCAAATCGAGGCGATCGAACCCTTTTCTAGCGCTGCAGCGAGAGCGCGCAGCGATATATAGTGCCCCAAGAGTTATGCGACGCGTGTCAGTTTCAAAAAAGTCTTTGTTGCGAGCAGCGTAATCGCCAGGAGACTGCCTGTGCAAATCTAGGCGATCCAACCCTTTTCCAGTGCTGCAGCGAGAGCGCGCAGCGATATATAGTGCCCCAAGAGTTATGCGACGCGTGTCAGTTTCAGAAAACTCTTTATTGCGAGCACCATTATCGTCAGGAGACTGCCTGTGCAACTCAAGGCGATCCAACCCTTTTCTAGTGCTGCAGCGAGAGCGCGCAGCGATATATAGTGCCCCAAGAGTTATGCGACGCGTGTCAGCTTCAGAAAAGGCTTCATTGCGAGCAGCGTAATCGTCAGGAGACTGCCTGTGCAAATCAAGGCGATCCAACCCTTTTCTAGTGTTGCAGCGAGAGCGCGCAGCGATATATAGTGCCCCAAGAGGTATGCGACGCGTGTAAGTTTCAGAAAAGGCTTTATTACGCGCACCGTAAACGTCAGGAGACTGCCTGTGCAAATCAAGGCGATCCAACCCTTTTCTAGTGCTGCAGCGAGAGCGCGCAGTGATATATAGTGCCCCAAGAGTTATGCGACGCGTGTCAGTTTCAGAAAAGTCTTTATTGCGAGCAGCGTAATCGTCAGGAGACTGCCTGTGCAAATCAAGGCGATCCATCCATTTTCTAGTGCTGCAGCTAGAGCGCGCAGAGATATATCGCACCCCAAGTGTTATGCGACGCGTGTCAGTTTCAGAAAAGTCTTTACTAAGAGCAGCGTAATCTTCAGGAGACTGCTTGTGCAAATAAAGGCGATCCAGCCTCTTTCAAGTGCTGCAGCGAGAGCGCGCAGCGATATATAGTGCCCCAAGAGTTATGTGACGAGTGTCAGTTTCAGAAAAGGCTTTATTGCGAGCAGCGTAAGCGCCTGGAGACTGCTTGTGCAAATCTAGGCGATCCAACCCTTTTCCAGTGCTGCAGCGAGAGCGCGCAGCGATATATAGTGCCCCAAGAGTTATGCGACGCGTGTCAGTTTCAGAAAACTCTTTATTGCGAGCAGCATAATCGTCAGGAGACTGCCTGTGCAAATCAAGGCGATCCAACCCTTTTCTAGTGCTGCAGCGAGAGCGCGCAGCGATATATAGTGCCCCAAGAGTTATGCGACGCGTGTAAGTTTCAGAAAAGGCTTTATAGCGAGCAGTGTAAACGTCAGGACACTGACTGTGCAAATCAAGGCGATCGAACCCTTTTATAATGCTGCAGCGAGAGCGCGTAGCGGTATATAGTGCCCCAAGAGTTATGCGACGTGTGTCAGCATCAGAAAAGGCTTTATTGCGAGCAGCGTAATCGTCAGGAGACTGCGTGTGCAAATCAAGGCGATTCAACCCTTTTCTAGTGCTGCAGCGAGAGCGCGCAGTGATATATATTGTCCCAAGAGTTATGCGACCCGTGTCAGTTTCAGAAAAGTCTTTCTTGCGAGCAGCGTAATCGTCAGGAGACTGCCTGTGCAAATCATGGCGATCCAACCCTTTTCTAGTCCTGCAGCGAGAGCGCGCAGCGATATGTAGTGCTCCAAGAGTTATGCGACGCGTGTCAGTTTCAGAAAAGGCTTTATTGCGAGCAGCGTAATTGCCAGGAGACTGCCTGTGCAAATCTAGGCGATCCAACCCTTTTCCAGTGCTGCAGCGAGAGCGCGCAGCGATATATAGTGCCCCAAGAGTTATACGACGCGTGTCAGTTTCAGAAAACTCTTGATTGCGAGCAGCATAATCGTCACGAGACTGCCTGTGCAAATCAAGGCGATCCAACGCTTTTTTAGTGCTGCAGCGAGAGCCCGCAACGATATATAGTGCCCCAATAGTTGTGCGACGCGTGTCAGCTTCAGAAAAGGCTTCATTGCGAGCAGCGTAATCGTCAGGAAACTGCCTGTGCAAATCGAGGCGATCGAACACTTTTATAGTGCTGCAGCGAGAGCGCGCAGTGATATATAGTGCCCCAAGAGTTATGCGACGCGTCTCAGTTTCAGAAAAGTCTTTGTTGCGAGCAGCGTAATCGCCAGGAGACTGCCTGTGCAAATCAAGGCGATGCAACCCTTTTGTAGTGTTGCAGCGAGAGCGCGCATCGATATATAGTGCCCCAAGATGTATGCGACGCGTGTAAGTTTCAGAAAAGGCTTTATTGCGAGCACCGTAAACGTCAGGAGACTGCCTGTGCAAATCAAGGCGATCCAACCCTTTTCTAGTGCTGCAGCGAGAGCGCGCAGCGATATATAGTGCCCCAAGTGTTATGCGACGCGTGTCAGTTTCAGAAAAGGCTTTTTTGCGAGCAGCTTAATCGCTAGGAGACTGCCTGTGCAAATCGAGGCGATCGAACCCTTTTCTAGTGCTGCAGCGAGAGCGCGCAGCGATATATAGTGCCCCAAGGGTTATACGACGCGTGTCACCTTCAGAAAAGGCTTCATTGCGAGCAGCGTAATCGTCAGGAGACTGCGTGTGGAAATCAAGGCGCTCCAAGCCTTTTCCAGTGCTGCACCGAGAGCGCGCAGTGATATATAGTGCCCCAAGAGTTATGCGACGCGTGTCAGTTTCAGAAAAGGCTTTATTGCGAGCAGCTTAATCGCTAGGAGACTACCTGTGCAAATCAAGGCGATCCAACCCTTTTCTAGTGCTGCAGCGAGAGCGCGCAGTGATATATAGTGCCCCAAGATAATGCGACGCGTGTCAGTTTCAGAAAAGTCTTTGTTGCGAGCAGCGTAATCGCCAGGAGACTGCGTGTGCAAATCATGGCGATCCAACCCTTTTCTAGTCCTGAATCGAGAGCGCGCAGCGATATATTGTGCCCCAAGACTTATGCGACGCGTGTCAGTTTCAGAAAATGCTTCATTGCGAGCAGCGTAATCGCCAGGAGACTGCCTGTGCAAATCTAGGCGATCCAACCCTTTTCCAGCGCTGCAGCGAGGGCGCGCAGCGATATATGGTGCCCCAAGAGATATGCAACGCGTGTCAGTTTCAGAAAACTCTTTATTGCGAGCAGCATAATCGTCAGGAGACTGCCTGTGCAAATCAAGGCGATCCAACCCTTTTCTAGTGCTGCAGCAATAGCGCAGCGATATATAGAGCCCCAAGAGTTATGCGACGCGTGTCAGTTTCAGAAAAGTCTTTGTTGCGAGCAGCGTAATCGTCAGGAGACTGCCTGTGCAAATCATGGCGATCCAACCCTTTTCTAGTCCTGCAGCGAGAGCGCACAGCAATATATAGTGCCCCAAGAGTTATGCGACGCGTGTCAGTTTCAGAAAAGGCTTTATTGCGAGCAGTGTAATCGCCAGGAGACTGCCTGTGCAAATCTAGGCGATCCAACCCTTTTCCAGTGCTGCAGCGAGAGCGCGCAGCGATATATATTGCCCCAAGAGTTATGCGACGCGTGTCAGTTTCAGAAAACTCTTTATTGCGAGCAGCATAATCGTCAGGAGACTGCCTGTGCAAAATAAGGCGATCCAACCCTTTTCTAGTGCTGCAGCGAGAGCGCGCAGCGATATATAGTGCCCCAAGAGTTATGCGACGCGTGTCAGCTTCAGAAAAGACTTCATTGCGAGCAGCGTAATCGTCAGGAAACTGCCTGTGCAAATCGAGGCGATCGAACCCTTTTCTAGCGCTGTAGCGAGAGCGCGCAGCGATATATAGTGCCCCAAGAGTTATGCGACGCGTGTCAGTTTCAGAAAAGTGTTTATTGCGAGCAGCGTAATCGTCAGGAGACTGCCTGTGCAAATCAAGGCGATCCAACCCTTTTCTAGTGTTGCAGCGAGAGCTCGCAGCGATATATAGTGCCCCAAGAGGTATGCGACGCGTGTAAGTTTCAGAAAAGGCTTTACTGCGAGCACCGTAAACGTCAGGAGACTGCCTGTGCAAATCAAGGCGATCCAACCCTTTTCTAGTACTGCAGCGAGAGCGCGCAGCGATATATAGTACCCCAAGAGTTATGCGACGCGTGTCAGTTTCAGAAAAGGCTTTATTGCGAGCAGCTTAATCGCTAGGAGACTGCCTGTGCAAATCAAGGCGATCGAACCCTTTTTTAATGCTGCAGCAAGAGCGCGTAGCGATTTATAGAGCCCCAAGAGTTATGCGACGCGTGTCAGGTTCAGAAAAGGCTTTATTGCGAGCAGCGTAAACGTCAGGAGACTGCCTGTGCAAATCAAGGCGATGCAACCCTTTTCTAGTGCTGCAGCGAGAGCGCGCAGCGATATATAGTGCCCCAAGAGTTATGCGACGCGTGTAAGTTTCAGAAAAGGCTTTATTGCGAGCAGCGTAAACGTCATGAGACTGCCTGTGCAAATCAAGGCGATCCAACCCTTTTCTAGTGCTGCAGCGAGAGCGCGCAGCGATATATAGTGCCCCAAGAGTTATACGACGCGTGTCACCTTCAGAAAAGGCTTCATTGCGAGCAGCGTAATCGTCAGGAGACTGCGTGTGGAAATCAAGGCGCTCCAAGCCTTTTCCAGAGCTGCACCGAGAGCGCGCAGTGATATATAGTGCCCCAAGAGTTATGCGACGCGTGTCAGTTTAAGAAAAGTCTTTATTGCGAGCAGCGTAATCGTCAAGACACTGCCTGTGCAAATCAAGCGATCTAACACTTTTCTACTGCTGCAGCGAGAGCGCGCAGCGATATATAGTGCCCCAAAGGTTATGCGACGCGTGTCAGTTTCAGAAAAGGCTTTTTGCGAGCAGCTTAATCGCTAGGAGACTACCTGTGCAAATCAAGGCGATCCAACCCTTTTCTAGTGCTGCAGCGAGAGCGCGCAGTGATATATAGTGCCCCAAGATTATGCGACGCGTGTCAGTTTCAGAAAAGTCTTTATTGCGAGCAGCGTAATTGCCAGGATACTGCGTGTGCAAATCATGGCGATCCAACCCTTTTCTAGTCCTGAATCGAGAGCGCGCAGCGATATATTGTGCCCCAAGACTTATGCGACGCGTGTCAGTTTCAGAAAATGCTTCATTGCGAGCAGCATATTCGCCAGGAGACTGCCTGTGCAAATCTAGGCGATCCAACCCTTTTCCAGCGCTGCAGCGAGAGCGCGCAGCGATACATGGTGCCCCAAGAGATATGCAACGCGTGTCAGTTTCAGAAAACTCTTTATTGCGAGCAGCATAATCGTAAGGAAACTGCCTGTGCAAATCAAGGCGATCCAACCCTCTTCTAGTGCTGCAGCGATAGCGCGCAGCGATATATAGTGCCCCAAGAGATATGCGACGCGTGTAAGTTTCAGAAAACGCTTTATTGCGAGCAGCGTAAACGTCAGGAGACTGCTTGTGCAAATCAAGGCGATCCAACCCTGTTCTAATGCTGCAGCGAGAGCGCGCAGCGATATATAGTGCCCCAAGAGTTATGCGACGCGTGTCAGTTTCAGAAAACTCTTTATTGCGAGCAGCATAATCGTCAGGAGACTGCCTGTGCAAATCAAGGCGATCCAACCCTTTTCTAGTGCTGCAGCGAGAGCTCGCAGCGACATATAGTGCCCCAAGAGTTATGCGACGCGTGTCAGTTTCAGAAAAGGCTTTATTGCGAGCAGCTTAATCGCTAGGAGACTGCCTGTGCAAATCGAGGCGATCGAACCCTTTTTTAATGCTGCAGCAAGAGCGCGTAGCGATTTATAGAGCCCCAAGAGTTATGCGACGCGTGTCAGGTTCAGAAAAGGCTTTATTGCGAGCAGCGTAAACGTCAGGAGACTGCCTGTGCAAATCAAGGCGATGCAACCCTTTTCTAGTGCTGCAGCGAGAGCGCGCAGCGATATATAGTGCCCCAAGAGTTATGCGACGCGTGTAAGTTTCAGAAAAGGCTTTATTGCGAGCAGCGTAAACGTCATGAGACTGCCTGTGCAAATCAAGGCGATCCAACCCTTTTCTAGTGCTGCAGCGAGAGCGCGCAGCGATATATAGTGCCCCAAGAGTTATACGACGCGTGTCACCTTCAGAAAAGGCTTCATTGCGAGCAGCGTAATCGTCAGGAGACTGCGTGTGGAAATCAAGGCGCTCCAAGCCTTTTCCAGAGCTGCACCGAGAGCGCGCAGTGATATATAGTGCCCCAAGAGTTATGCGACGCGTGTCAGTTTCAGAAAAGTTTTTATTGCGAGCAGCGTAATCGTCAAGACACTGCCTGTGCAAATCAAGCGATCTAACACTTTTCTACTGCTGCAGCGAGAGCGCGCAGCGATATATAGTGCCCCAAAGGTTATGCGACGCGTGTCAGTTTCAGAAAAGGCTTTTTGCGAGCAGCTTAATCGCTAGGAGACTACCTGTGCAAATCAAGGCGATCCAACCCTTTTCTAATGCTGCAGCGAGAGCGCGCAGTGATATATAGTGCCCCAAGATTATGCGACGCGTGTCAGTTTCAGAAAAGTCTTTATTGCGAGCAGCGTAATTGCCAGGATACTGCGTGTGCAAATCATGGCGATCCAACCCTTTTCTAGTCCTGAATCGAGAGCGCGCAGCGATATATTGTGCCCCAAGACTTATGCGACGCGTGTCAGTTTCAGAAAATGCTTCATTGCGAGCAGCATATTCGCCAGGAGACTGCCTGTGCAAATCTAGGCGATCCAACCCTTTTCCAGCGCTGCAGCGAGAGCGCGCAGCGATACATGGTGCCCCAAGAGATATGCAACGCGTGTCAGTTTCAGAAAACTCTTTATTGCGAGCAGCATAATCGTCAGGAAACTGCCTGTGCAAATCAAGGCGATCCAACCCTCTTCTAGTGCTGCAGCGATAGCGCGCAGCGATATATAGTGCTCCAAGAGATATGCGACGCGTGTAAGTTTCAGAAAACGCTTTATTGCGAGCAGCGTAAACGTCAGGAGACTGCCTGTGCAAATCAAGGCGATCCAACCCTTTTCTAGTGCTGCAGCGAGAGCGCGCAACGATATATAGTGCCCCAAGAGTTATGCGACGCGTGTCAGCTTCAGAAAAGGCTTCATTGCGAGCAGCGTAATCGTCAGGAAACTGCCTTTGCAAATCGAGGCGATCGAACCCTTTTCTAGAGCTGCAGCGAGAGCGCGCAGTGATATATGGAGCCCCAAGGGTTATGCGACGCGTGTCAGTTTCAGAAAAGTCTTTGTTGCGAGCAGCGTAATCGTCAGGAGACTGCCTGTGCAAATCATGGCTATCCAACCTATTTCTAGTCCTGCAGCGAGAGCGCGCCGCAATATATAGTGCTCCAAGAGTTATGCGACGGGTGTCAGTTTCAGAAAAGGCTTTATTGCGAGCAGTGTAATCGCCAGGAGACTGCCTGTGCAAATCTAGGCGATCCAACTCTTTTCCAGTGCTGCAGCGAGAGCGCGCAGCGATATATAGTGCCCCAAGAGTTATGCGACGCGTGTCAGTTTCAGAAAAGGCTTTATTGCGAGCAGCTTAATCGCTAGGAGACTGCCTGTGCAAATCGAGGCGATCGAACCCTTTTTTAATGCTGCAGCAAGAGCGCGTAGCGATTTATAGAGCCCCAAGAGTTATGCGACGCGTGTCAGGTTCAGAAAAGGCTTTATTGCGAGCAGCGTAAACGTCAGGAGACTGCCTGTGCAAATCAAGGCGATGCAACCTTTTTCTAGTGCTGCAGCGAGAGCGCGCAGCGATATATAGTGCCCCAAGAGTTATGCGACGCGTGTAAGTTTCAGAAAAGGCTTTATTGCGAGCAGCGTAAACGTCATGAGACTGCCTGTGCAAATCAAGGCGATCCAACCCTTTTCTAGTGCTGCAGCGAGAGCGCGCAGCGATATATAGTGCCCCAAGAGTTATACGACGCGTGTCACCTTCAGAAAAGGCTTCATTGCGAGCAGCGTAATCGTCAGGAGACTGCGTGTGGAAATCAAGGTGCTCCAAGCCTTTTCCAGAGCTGCACCGAGAGCGCGCAGTGATATATAGTGCCCCAAGAGTTATGCGACGCGTGTCAGTTTCAGAAAAGTCTTTATTGCGAGCAGCGTAATCGTCAAGAGACTGCCTGTGCAAATCAAGCGATCTAATACTTTTCTACTGCTGCAGCGAGAGCGCGCAGCGATATATTGTGCCCCAAGACTTATGCGACGCGTGTCAGTTTCAGAAAATGCTTCATTGCGAGCAGCATATTCGCCAGGAGACTGCCTGTGCAAATCTAGGCGATCCAACCCTTTTCCAGCGCTGCAGCGAGAGCGCGCAGCGATACATGGTGCCCCAAGAGATATGCAACGCGTGTCAGTTTCAGAAAACGCTTTATTGCGAGCAGCGTAAACGTCAGGAGACTGCCTGTGCAAATCAAGGCGATCCAACCCTTTTCTAGTGCTGCAGCGAGAGCGCGCAACGATATATAGTGCCCCAAGAGTTATGCGACGCGTGTCAGCTTCAGAAAAGGCTTCATTGCGAGCAGCGTAATCGTCAGGAAACTGCCTTTGCAAATCGAGGCGATCGAACCCTTTTCTAGAGCTGCAGCGAGAGCGCGCAGTGATATATAGAGCCCCAAGGGTTATGCGACGCGTGTCAGTTTCAGAAAAGTCTTTGTTGCGAGCAGCGTAATCGTCAGGAGACTGCCTGTGCAAATCATGGCGATTCATTGATTTTCTAGTGCTGCAGCTAGAGCGAACTACCTGTGCAAATCAAGGCGATCCAACCCTTTTCTAGCGCTGCAGCGAGAGCGCGCAGCGATATATAGTGCCCCAAGGGTTATGCGACGCATGTCAGCTTCAGAAAAGGCTTCATTGCGAGCAGCGTAATCGTCAGGAGACTGCCTGTGCAAATCAAGGCGATCCAACCTTTTTCTAGTGTTGCGGCGAGAGCGTGCAGCGATATATAGTGCCCCAAGAGGTATGCGACGCGTGTAAGTTTCAGAAAAGGCTTTATTGCGAGCACCGTAAACGTCAGGAGACTGCCTGTGCAAATCAAGGCGATCCAACCTTTTTCTAGTGTTGCAGCGAGAGCGTGCAGCGATATATAGTGCCCCAAGAGGTATGCGACGCGTGTAAGTTTCAGAAAAGGCTTTATTGCGAGCACCGTAAACGTCAGGAGACTGCCTGTGCAAATCAAGGCGATCCAACCCTTTTCTAGTGCTGCAGCTAGAGCGCGCAGAGATATATCGCGCCCCAAGAGTTATGCGACGCGTGTCAGTTTCAGAAAAGTCTTTACTAAGAGCAGCGTAATCGTCAGGAGACTGCGTGTGCAAATAAAGGCGATCCAGCCTCTTTCTAGTGCTGCAGCGAGAGCGCGCAGCGATATATAGTGCCCCAAGAGTTATGTGACGCGTGTCAGTTTCAGAAAAGGCTTTATTGCGAGCAGCGTAAGCGCCAGGAGACTGCCTGTGCAAATCTAGGCGATCCAACCCTTTTCCAGCGCTGCAGCGTGAGCGCGCAGCGATATATAGTGCCCCAAGAGTTATGCGACGCGTGTAAGTTTCAGAAAGGCTTTAGAGCGAGCAGCGTAAACGTCAGGACACTGCCTGTGCAAATCAAGGCGATCCAACCCTTTTCTAGTGCTGCAGCGAGAGCGCGCAGCGATATATAGTGCCCCAAGAGTTATGCGACGCGTGTCAGCTTCAGAAAACTCTTTATTGCGAGCAGCATAATCGTCAGAAGACTGCCTGTGCAAATCAAGGCGATCCAACCCTTTTCTAGTGCTGCAGCGAGAGCGCGCAGCGATATATAGTGCCCCAAGAGTTATGCGACGTGTGTCAGCATCAGAAAAGGCTTTATTGCGAGCAGCGTAATCGTCAGGAGACTGCGTGTGCAAATCAAGGCGATCCAACCCTTTTCTAGTGCTGCAGCGAGAGCGCGCAGTGATATATATTGTCCCAAGAGTTATGCGACGCGTGTCAGTTTCAGAAAAGTCTTTCTTGCGAGCAGCGTAATCGTCAGGAGACTGCCTGTGCAAATCATGGCGATCCAACCCTTTTCTAGTCCTGCAGCGAGAGCGCGCAGAGATATATCGCGCCCCAAATGTTATGCGACGCGTGTCAGTTTCAGAAAAGGCTTTATTGCGTGTAGCTTAATCGCTAGGAGACTACCTGTGCAAATCAAGGCGATCCAACCCTTTTCTAGTGCTGCAGCGAGAGCGCGCAGTGATATATAGTGCCCCAAGAGTTATGCGACGCGTGTAAGTTTCAGAAAGGCTTTAGAGCGAGCAGCGTAAACGTCAGGAGACTGCCTGTGCAAATCAAGGCGATCCAACCCTTTTCTAGGGCTGCAGCGAGAGCGCGCAGCGATATATAGTGCCCCAAGAGTTATGAGACGCGTGTCAGTTTCAGAAAAGGCTTTATTGCGAGCAGCTTATTCGCTAGGAGACTGCCTGTGCAAATCGAGGCGATCGAACCCTTTTATAATGCTGCAGCGAGAGCGCGTAGTCATATGTAGTGCCCCAAGAGTTATGCGACACGTGTCAGCTTCAGAAAAGGCTTTATTGCGAGCAGCGTAAACGTCAGGAGACTGCCTGTGCAAATCAAGGCGATTCAACCCTTTTCTAGTGCTGCAGCGAGAGTGCGCAGTGATATATTGTGCCCCAAGAGTTATGCAACGTGTGTAAGTTTCAGAAAACGCTTTATTGTGAGCAGCGTAATCGTCAGGAGACTGCCTGAGCAAATCATGGCGATCCAATCCTTTTCTAGTCCTGCAGCGAGAGCGCGCACCGATATATAGTGCCCCAAGAGCTATGCGACGCGTGTCAGTTTCAGAAAAGGCTTTATTGCGAGCAGCGTAATCGCCAGGAGACTGCCTGTGCAAATCAAGGCGATTCATCCATTTTCTAGTGATGCAGCTAGAGCGCGCAGAGATATATCGCGCCCCAAATGTTATGCGACGCGTGTCAGTTTCAGAAAAGGCTTTATTGCGTGTAGCTTAATCGCTAGGAGACTACCTGTGCAAATCAAGGCGATCCAACCCTTTTCTAGTGCTGCAGCGAGAGCGCGCAGTGATATATAGTGCCCCAAGAGTTATGCGACGCGTGTAAGTTTCAGAAAAGGCTTTAGAGCGAGCAGCGTAAACGTCAGGAGACTGCCTGTGCAAATCAAGGCGATCCAACCCTTTTCTAGTGCTGCAGCGAGAGCGCGCAGCGATATATAGTGCCCCAAGAGTTATGAGACGCGTGTCAGTTTCAGAAAAGTCTTTATTGCGAGCAGCTTATTCGCTAGGAGACTGCCTGTGCAAATCGAGGCGATCGAACCCTTTTATAATGCTGCAGCGAGAGCGCGTAGTCATATGTAGTGCCCCAAGTGTTATGCGACACGTGTCAGCTTCAGAAAAGGCTTTATTGCGAGCAGCGTAAACGTCAGGAGACTGCCTGTGCAAATCAAGGCGATTCAACCCTTTTCTAGTGCTGCAGCGAGAGTGCGCAGTTATATATTGTGCCCAAGAGTTATGCAACGTGTGTAGGTTTCAGAAAACGCTTTATTGCGAGCAGCGTAAACGTCAGGAGACTGCCTGTGCAAATCAAGGCGATCCAACCCTTTTCTAGTGCTGCAGCTAGAGCGCGCAGAGATATATCGCGCCCCAAGAGTTATGCGACGCGTGTCAGTTTCAGAAAAGTCTTTACTAAGAGCAGCGTAATCGTCAGGAGACTGCGTGTGCAAATAAAGGCGATCCAGCCTCTTTCTAGTGCTGCAGCGAGAGCGCGCAGCGATATATAGTGCCCCAAGAGTTATGTGACGCGTGTCAGTTTCAGAAAAGGCTTTATTGCGAGCAGCGTAAGCGCCAGGAGACTGCCTGTGCAAATCTAGGCGATCCAACCCTTTTCCAGCGCTGCAGCGTGAGCGCGCAGCGATATATAGTGCCCCAAGAGTTATGCGACGCGTGTAAGTTTCAGAAAGGCTTTAGAGCGAGCAGCGTAAACGTCAGGACACTGCCTGTGCAAATCAAGGCGATCCAACCCTTTTCTAGTGCTGCAGCGAGAGCGCGCAGCGATATATAGTGCCCCAAGAGTTATGCGACGCGTGTCAGCTTCAGAAAACTCTTTATTGCGAGCAGCATAATCGTCAGAAGACTGCCTGTGCAAATCAAGGCGATCCAACCCTTTTCTAGTGCTGCAGCGAGAGCGCGCAGCGATATATAGTGCCCCAAGAGTTATGCGACGTGTGTCAGCATCAGAAAAGGCTTTATTGCGAGCAGCGTAATCGTCAGGAGACTGCGTGTGCAAATCAAGGCGATCCAACCCTTTTCTAGTGCTGCAGCGAGAGCGCGCAGTGATATATATTGTCCCAAGAGTTATGCGACGCGTGTCAGTTTCAGAAAAGTCTTTCTTGCGAGCAGCGTAATCGTCAGGAGACTGCCTGTGCAAATCATGGCGATCCAACCCTTTTCTAGTCCTGCAGCGAGAGCGCGCAGAGATATATCGCGCCCCAAATGTTATGCGACGCGTGTCAGTTTCAGAAAAGGCTTTATTGCGTGTAGCTTAATCGCTAGGAGACTACCTGTGCAAATCAAGGCGATCCAACCCTTTTCTAGTGCTGCAGCGAGAGCGCGCAGTGATATATAGTGCCCCAAGAGTTATGCGACGCGTGTAAGTTTCAGAAAGGCTTTAGAGCGAGCAGCGTAAACGTCAGGAGACTGCCTGTGCAAATCAAGGCGATCCAACCCTTTTCTAGTGCTGCAGCGAGAGCGCGCAGCGATATATAGTGCCCCAAGAGTTATGAGACGCGTGTCAGTTTCAGAAAAGGCTTTATTGCGAGCAGCTTATTCGCTAGGAGACTGCCTGTGCAAATCGAGGCGATCGAACCCTTTTATAATGCTGCAGCGAGAGCGCGTAGTCATATGTAGTGCCCCAAGAGTTATGCGACACGTGTCAGCTTCAGAAAAGGCTTTATTGCGAGCAGCGTAAACGTCAGGAGACTGCCTGTGCAAATCAAGGCGATTCAACCCTTTTCTAGTGCTGCAGCGAGAGTGCGCAGTGATATATTCTGCCCCAAGAGTTATGCAACGTGTGTAAGTTTCAGAAAACGCTTTATTGTGAGCAGCGTAATCGTCAGGAGACTGCCTGAGCAAATCATGGCGATCCAATCCTTTTCTAGTCCTGCAGCGAGAGCGCGCACCGATATATAGTGCCCCAAGAGCTATGCGACGCGTGTCAGTTTCAGAAAAGGCTTTATTGCGAGCAGCGTAATCGCCAGGAGACTGCCTGTGCAAATCAAGGCGATTCATCCATTTTCTAGTGATGCAGCTAGAGCGCGCAGAGATATATCGCGCCCCAAATGTTATGCGACGCGTGTCAGTTTCAGAAAAGGCTTTATTGCGTGTAGCTTAATCGCTAGGAGACTACCTGTGCAAATCAAGGCGATCCAACCCTTTTCTAGTGCTGCAGCGAGAGCGCGCAGTGATATATAGTGCCCCAAGAGTTATGCGACGCGTGTAAGTTTCAGAAAAGGCTTTAGAGCGAGCAGCGTAAACGTCAGGAGACTGCCTGTGCAAATCAAGGCGATCCAACCCTTTTCTAGTGCTGCAGCGAGAGCGCGCAGCGATATATAGTGCCCCAAGAGTTATGAGACGCGTGTCAGTTTCAGAAAAGTCTTTATTGCGAGCAGCTTATTCGCTAGGAGACTGCCTGTGCAAATCGAGGCGATCGAACCCTTTTATAATGCTGCAGCGAGAGCGCGTAGTCATATGTAGTGCCCCAAGTGTTATGCGACACGTGTCAGCTTCAGAAAAGGCTTTATTGCGAGCAGCGTAAACGTCAGGAGACTGCCTGTGCAAATCAAGGCGATTCAACCCTTTTCTACTGCTGCAGCGAGAGTGCGCAGTTATATATTGTGCCCAAGAGTTATGCAACGTGTGTAGGTTTCAGAAAACGCTTTATTGCGAGCAGCGTAAACGTCAGGAGACTGCCTGTGCAAATCAACGCGATCCAACCCTTTTCTAGTGCTGCAGCGAGAGCGCGCAGCGATATATAGTGCCCCAAGAGGTATGCGACGCGTGTCAGTTTCAGAAAAGTTTTTATTGCTAGCAGCGTAATTGTTAGGAGGCTGCCTGTGCAAATCGAGGTGATCCAACCCTTTTCTAAGGTTGTAGCGAGAGCGAGCAGCGATATATCACGCCCCAAATGTTATGCGACGCGTGTCAGTTTCAGAAAAGTCTTTACTAAGAGCAGCGTAATCGTCAGGAGACTGCCTGTGCAAATAAAGGCGATCCAACCTATTTCTAGTGCTGCAGCGAGAGCGCGCAGCCATATATAGCCCCCCGAGTGTTATGCGACGCGTGTATGTTTCAGAAAAGTTTTTATTGCGAGAAGCGTAATCGTCAGGAGACTACCTGTGCAAATCGATGCGATCGAACCCTTTTTTAATGCTGCCACGAGAGCGCGTCGCGATATATAGTGCCCCAAGAGTTATGCGACGCATGTCAGTTTCAGAAAAGTTTTTATTGCGAGCAGCGTAATCGTCAGGAGACTGCCTTTGCAAATCGAGGCGATTGAACCCTTTTATAATGCTGCAGCGAGAGCGCGTAGCGATATATAGTGCCCCAAGAGTTATGCGACGCGTGTCAGCTTCAGAAAAGTATTTGTTGCGAGCAGCGTAATCGTCAGGAGACTGCCTGTGCAAATCATGGCGATCCAATCCTTTTCTAGTCCTGCAGCGAGAGCGCGCACCGATATATAGTGCCCCAAGAGCTATGCGACGCGTGTCAGTTTCAGAAAAGGCTTTATTGCGAGCAGCGTAATCGCCAGGAGACTGCCTGTGCAAATCTAGGCGATCCAACCCTTTTCCAGTGCTGCAGCGAGAGCGCGCAGCGATATATAGTGCCCCAAGAGTTATGCGACGCGTGTCAGTTTCAGAAAACTCTTTATTGCGAGCAGCATAATCGTCAGGAGACTGCCTGTGCAAATCAAGGCGATCCAACCTTTTCTAGTGCTGCAGCGAGAGCGCGCAGCGATATATAGTGCCCCAAGAGTTATGCGAAGCGTGTCAGTTTCAGAAAACTCTTTATTGCGAGCAGCATAATCGTCAGGAGACTGCCTGTGCAAATCATGGCGATCCAATCCTTTTCTAGTCCTGCAGCGAGAGCGCGCAGCGATATATAGTGCCCCAAGGGTTACGCGACGCATGTCTGCTTCAGAAAAGGCTTCATTGCGAGCAGCGTAATCGTCAGGACACTGCCTGTGCAAATCAAGGCGATCCAACCCTTTTCTAGTGTTGCAGCGAGAGCGTGCAGCGATATATAGTGCCCCAAGAGGTATGCGACGCGTGTAAGTTTCAGAAAAGGCTTTATTGCGAGCACCGTAAACGTCAGGAGACTGCCTGTGCAAATCAAGGCGATCCAACCCTTTTCTAGTGCTGCAGCGAGAGCGCGCAGCGATATATAGTGCCCCAAGAGTTATGCGACGCGTGTCAGTTTCAGAAAAGGCTTCATTGCGAGCAGCCTAATCGCTAGGAGACTGCCTGCGCAAATCGAGGCGATCCAACCATTTTCTAGTGCTGCAGCTAGAGCGCGCAGAGATATATCGCGCCCCAAGAGTTATGCGACGCGTGTCAGTTTCAGAAAAGTCTTTACTAAGAGCAGCGTAATCGCCAGGAGACTGCCTGTGCAAATCAAGGCGATTCATCCATTTTCTAGTGCTGCAGCTAGAGCGCGCAGAGATATATCGCGCCCCAAATGTTATGCGACGCGTGTCAGTTTCAGAAAAGGCTTTATTGCGTGTAGCTTAATCGCTAGGAGACTACCTGTGCAAATCAAGGCGATCCAACCCTTTTCTAGTGCTGCAGCGAGAGCGCGCAGTGATATATAGTGCCCCAAGAATTATGCGACGCGTGTAAGTTTCAGAAAAGGCTTTACAGCGAACAGCGTAAACGTCAGGAGACTGCCTGTGCAAATCAAGGCGATCCAACCCTTTTCTAGTGCTGCAGCGAGAGCGCGCAGCGATATATAGTACCCCAAGAGTTATGAGACGCGTGTCAGTTTCAGAAAAGGCTTTATTGCGAGCAGCTTAATCGCTAGGATACTACCTGTGCAAATCAAGGCGATCCAACCCTTTTCTAGTGCGGCAGCGAGAGCGCGCAGTGATATATAGTGCCCCAAGAGTTATGCGACGCGTGTCAGTTTCAGAAAAGTCTTTATTGCGAGCAGCGTAATCGTCAGGAGACTGCCTGTGCAAATCAAGGCGATCCAACCATTTTCTAGTGCTGCAGCTAGAGCGCGCAGAGATATATCGCGCCCCAAGAGTTATGCGACGCGTGTCAGTTTCAGAAAAGTCTTTACTAAGAGCAGCGTAATCATCAGGAGACTGCGTGTGCAAATAAAAGCGATCCAGCCTCTTTCTAGTGCTGCAGCGAGAGCGCGCAGCGATATATAGTGCCCCAAGAGTTATGTGACGCGTGTCAGTTTCAGAAAAGGCTTTATTGCGACCAGCGTAAGCGCCAGGAGACTGCCTGTGCAAATCTAGGCGATCCAAACCTTTTCCAGTGCTGCAGCGAGAGCGCGCAGCGATATATGGTGCCCCAAGAGTTATGCGACGCGTGTCAGTTTCAGAAAAGTTTTTATTGCGAGCAGCGTAAACGTCTGGAGACTGCCTGTGCAAATCAAGGCGATCCAACTCTTTTCTAGTGCTGCAGCGAGAGCGCGCAGCGATATATAGTGCCCCAAGACGTATGCGACGCGTGTCAGTTTCAGAAAAGTTTTTATTGCTAGCAGCGTAATTGTTAGGAGGCTGCCTGTGCAAATCGAGGTGATCCAGCCCTTTTCTATGGTTGTAGCCAGAGCGAGCAGCGATATATCGCGCCCCAAATGTTATGCGACGCGTGTCAGTTTCAGAAAAGTCTTTACTAAGAGCAGCGTAATCGTCAGGAGACTGCCTGTGCAAATAAAGGCGATCCAACCTCTAGTGCTGCAGCGAGAGCGCGCAGCCATATATAGCCCCCCGAGTGTTATGCGACGCGTGTCAGTTTCAGAAAAGTTTTTATTGCGAGAAGCGTAATCGTCAGGAGACTACCTGTGCAAATCGAGGCGATCGAACCCTTTTTTAATGCTGCAGCGAGAGCGCGTCGCGATATATAGTGCCCCAAGAGTTATGCGACGCGTGTCAGTTTCAGAAAAGTTTTTATTGCGAGCAGCGTAATCGTCAGGAGACTGCCTTTGCAAATCGAGGCGATCCAACCCTTTTCTAGTGCTGCAGCGAGAGCGCGCAGCGATATATAGTGCCCCAAGAGTTATGCGACGCGTGTCAGCTTCAGAAAACTCTTTATTGCGAGCAGCATAATCGTCAGAAGACTGCCTGTGCAAATCAAGGCGATCCAACCCTTTTCTAGTGCTGCAGCGAGAGCGCGCAGCGATATATAGTGCCCCAAGAGTTATGCGACGTGTGTCAGCATCAGAAAAGGCTTTATTGCGAGCAGCGTAATCGTCAGGAGACTGCGTGTGCAAATCAAGGCGATCCAACCCTTTTCTAGTGCTGCAGCGAGAGCGCGCAGTGATATATATTGTCCCAAGAGTTATGCGACGCGTGTCAGTTTCAGAAAAGTCTTTCTTGCGAGCAGCGTAATCGTCAGGAGACTGCCTGTGCAAATCATGGCGATCCAACCCTTTTCTAGTCCTGCAGCGAGAGCGCGCAGAGATATATCGCGCCCCAAATGTTATGCGACGCGTGTCAGTTTCAGAAAAGGCTTTATTGCGTGTAGCTTAATCGCTAGGAGACTACCTGTGCAAATCAAGGCGATCCAACCCTTTTCTAGTGCTGCAGCGAGAGCGCGCAGTGATATATAGTGCCCCAAGAGTTATGCGACGCGTGTCAGTTTCAGAAAAGTCTTTATTGCGAGCAGCGTAATCGTCAGGAGACTGCCTGTGCAAATCAAGGCGATCCAACCCTTTTCTAGTGCTGCAGCGAGAGTGCGCAGTGATATATTGTGCCCCAAGAGTTATGCGACGTGTGTAAGTTTCAGAAAACGCTTTATTGCGAGCAGCGTAAACGTCTGGAGACTGCCTGTGCAAATCAAGGCGATCCAACTCTTTTCTAGTGCTGCAGCGAGAGCGCGCAGCGATATATAGTGCCCCAAGACGTATGCGACGCGTGTCAGTTTCAGAAAAGTTTTTATTGCTAGCAGCGTAATTGTTAGGAGGCTGCCTGTGCAAATCGAGGTGATCCAGCCCTTTTCTATGGTTGTAGCCAGAGCGAGCAGCGATATATCGCGCCCCAAATGTTATGCGACGCGTGTCAGTTTCAGAAAAGTCTTTACTAAGAGCAGCGTAATCGTCAGGAGACTGCCTGTGCAAATAAAGGCGATCCAACCTCTAGTGCTGCAGCGAGAGCGCGCAGCCATATATAGCCCCCCGAGTGTTATGCGACGCGTGTCAGTTTCAGAAAAGTTTTTATTGCGAGAAGCGTAATCGTCAGGAGACTACCTGTGCAAATCGAGGCGATCGAACCCTTTTTTAATGCTGCAGCGAGAGCGCGTCGCGATATATAGTGCCCCAAGAGTTATGCGACGCGTGTCAGTTTCAGAAAAGTTTTTATTGCGAGCAGCGTAATCGTCAGGAGACTGCCTTTGCAAATCGAGGCGATTGAACCCTTTTATAATGCTGCAGCGAGAGCGCGTAGCGATATATAGTGCCCCAAGAGTTATGCGACGCGTGTCAGCTTCAGGAAAGTATTTGTTGCGAGCAGCGTAATCGTCAGGAGACTGCCTGTGCAAATCATGGCGATCCAATCCTTTTTTAGTCCTGCAGCGAGAACGCGCACCGATATATAGTGCCCCAAGAGCTATGCGACGCGTGTCAGCTTCAGAAAAGGCTTCATTGCGAGCAGCGTAATCGTCAGGAGACTGCCTGTGCAAATCAAGGCGATCCAACCCTTTTCTAGTGTTGCAGCGAGAGCGTGCAGCGATATATAGTGCCCCAAGAGGTATGCGACGCGTGTAAGTTTCAGAAAAGGCTTTATTGCGAGCACCGTAAACGTCAGGAGACTGCCTGTGCAAATCAAGGCGATCCAACCCTTTTCTAGTGCTGCAGCGAGAGCGCGCAGCGATATATAGTGCCCCAAGAGTTATGCGACGCGTGTCAGTTTCAGAAAAGGCTTCATTGCGAGCAGCCTAATCGCTAGGAGACTGCCTGCGCAAATCGAGGCGATCCAACCATTTTCTAGTGCTGCAGCTAGAGCGCGCAGAGATATATCGCGCCCCAAGAGTTATGCGACGCGTGTCAGTTTCAGAAAAGTCTTTACTAAGAGCAGTGTAATCGTCAGGAGACTGCCTGTGCAAATGAAGGCGATCCAACCCTTTTCTAGTGCTGCAGCGAGAGCGCGCAGCGATATATAGTGCCCCAAGAGTTATGCGACGCGTGTCACCTTCAGAAAAGGCTTCATTGCGAGCAGCGTAATCGTCAGGAGACTGCGTGTGGAAATCAAAGCGATCCAAGCCTTTTCTAGTGCTGCACCGAGAGCGCGCAGTGATATATAGTGCCCCAAGAGTTATGCGACGCGTGTCAGTTTAAGAAAAGTCTTTATTGCGAGCACCGTAATCGTCAAGAGACTGCCTGTGCAAATGAAGCGATCTAACACTTTTCTACTGCTGCAACGACAGCGCGCAGCGATATATAGTGCCCCATAAGTTATGCGACGCGTGTCAGTTTCAGAAAAGGCTTTATTGCGAGCAGCTTAATCGCTAGGATACTACCTGTGCAAATCAAGGCGATCCAACCCTTTTCTAGTGCGGCAGCGAGAGCGTGCAGTGATATATAGTGCCCCAAGAGTTATGCGACGCGTGTCAGTTTCAGAAAAGTCTTATTGCGAGCAGCGTAATCGTCAGGAGACTGCCTGTGCAAATCAAGGCGATCCAACCATTTTCTAGTGCTGCAGCTAGAGCGCGCAGAGATATATCGCGCCCCAAGAGTTATGCGACGCGTGTCAGTTTCAGAAAAGTCTTTACTAAGAGCAGCGTAATCATCAGGAGACTGCGTGTGCAAATAAAAGCGATCCAGCCTCTTTCTAGTGCTGCAGCGAGAGCGCGCAGCGATATATAGTGCCCCAAGAGTTATGTGACGCGTGTCAGTTTCAGAAAAGGCTTTATTGCGACCAGCGTAAGCGCCAGGAGACTACCTGTGCAAATCAAGGCGATCCAACCCTTTTCTAGTGCTGCAGCGAGAGCGCGCAGTGATATATAGTGCCCCAAGAATTATGCGACGCGTGTAAGTTTCAGAAAAGGCTTTACAGCGAGCAGCGTAAACGTCAGGAGACTGCCTGTGCAAATCAAGGCGATCCAACCCTTTTCTAGTGCTGCAGCGAGAGCGCGCAGCGATATATAGTACCCCAAGAGTTATGAGACGCGTGTCAGTTTCAGAAAAGGCTTTATTGCGAGCAGCTTATTCGCTAGGAGACTGCCTGTGCAAATCGAGGCGATCGAACCCTTTTATAATGCTGCAGCGAGAGCGCGTAGCCATATGTAGTGCCCCAAGAGTTATGCGACACGTGTCAGCTTCAGAAAAGGCTTTATTGCGAGCAGCGTAAACATCAGGAGACTGCCTGTGCAAATCAAGGCGATTCAACCCTTTTCTAGTGCTGCAGCGAGAGTGCGCAGTGATATATTGTGCCCCAAGAGTTATGCAACGTGTGTAAGTTTCAGAAAACGCTTTATTGCGAGCAGCGTAAACGTCAGGAGACTGCCTGTGCAAATCAAGGCGATCCAACCCTTTTCTAGTGCTGCAGCGAGAGCGCGCAGCGATATATAGTGCCCCAAGAGGTATGCGACGCGTGTCAGTTTCAGAAAAGTTTTTATTGCTAGCAGCGTAATTGTTAGGAGGCTGCCTGTGCAAATCGAGGTGATCCAACCCTTTTCTAAGGTTGTAGCGAGAGCGAGCAGCGATATATCACGCCCCAAATGTTATGCGACGCGTGTCAGTTTCAGAAAAGTCTTTACTAAGAGCAGCGTAATCGTCAGGAGACGGCCTGTGCAAATAAAGGCGATCCAACCTCTTTCTAGTGCTGCAGCGAGAGCGCGCAGCCATATATAGCCCCCCGAGTGTTATGCGACGCGTGTCAGTTTCAGAAAAGTTTTTATTGCGAGAAGCGTAATCGTCAGGAGACTACCTGTGCAAATCGATGCGATCGAACCCTTTTTTAATGCTGCCACGAGAGCGCGTCGCGATATATAGTGCCCCAAGAGTTATGCGACGCGTGTCAGTTTCAGAAAAGTTTTTATTGCGAGCAGCGTAATCGTCAGGAGACTGCCTTTGCAAATCGAGGCGATTGAGCCCTTTTATAATGCTGCAGCGAGAGCGCGTAGCGATATATAGTGCCCCAAGAGTTATGCGACGCGTGTCAGCTTCAGGAAAGTATTTGTTGCGAGCAGCGTAATCGTCAGGAGACTGCCTGTGCAAATCATGGCGATCCAATCCTTTTCTAGTCCTGCAGCGAGAACGCGCACCGATATATAGTGCCCCAAGAGCTATGCGACGCGTGTCAGTTTCAGAAAAGGCTTTATTGCGAGCAGCGTAATCGCCAGGAGACTGCCTGTGCAAATCTAGGCGATCCAACCCTTTTCCAGTGCTGCAGCGAGAGCGCGCAGCGATATATAGTGCCCCAAGAGTTATGCGACGCGTGTCAGCTTCAGAAAAGGCTTCATTGCGAGCAGCGTAATCGTCAGGAGACTGCCTGTGCAAATCAAGGCGATCCAACCCTTTTCTAGTGTTGCAGCGAGAGCGTGCAGCGATATATAGTGCCCCAAGAGGTATGCGACGCGTGTAAGTTTCAGAAAAGGCTTTATTGCGAGCACCGTAAACGTCAGGAGACTGCCTGTGCAAATCAAGGCGATCCAACCCTTTTCTAGTGCTGCAGCGAGAGCGCGCAGCGATATATAGTGCCCCAAGAGTTATGCGACGCGTGTCAGTTTCAGAAAAGGCTTCATTGCGAGCAGCCTAATCGCTAGGAGACTGCCTGCGCAAATCGAGGCGATCCAACCATTTTCTAGTGCTGCAGCTAGAGCGCGCAGAGATATATCGCGCCCCAAGAGTTATGCGACGCGTGTCAGTTTCAGAAAAGTCTTTACTAAGAGCAGCGTAATCGTCAGGAGACTGCCTGTGCAAATGAAGGCGATCCAACCCTTTTCTAGTGCTGCAGCGAGAGCGCGCAGCGATATATAGTGCCCCAAGAGTTATGTGACGCGTGTCAGTTTCAGAAAAGGCTTTATTGCGACCAGCGTAAGCGCCAGGAGACTGCCTGTGCAAATCTAGGCGATCCAAACCTTTTCCAGTGCTGCAGCGAGAGCGCGCAGCGATATATAGTGCCCCAAGAGTTATGCGACGCGTGTCAGTTTCAGAAAAGTTTTTATTGCGAGCAGCGTAATTGTCAGGAGACTGCCTGTGCAAATCGAGGCGATCGAACCCTTTTATAATGCTGCAGAGAGTGGGCGTAGCGATTTATAGAGCCGCAAGAGTTATGCGACGCGTGTCAGCTTCAGAAAAGGCTTTATTGCGAGCAGCGTAAACGTCAGGAGACTGCCTGTGCAAATCAAGGCGATCCAACCCTTTTCTAGTGCTGCAGCGAGAGCGCGCAGTGATATATAGTGCCCCAAGAGTTATGCGACGCGTGTCAGTTTCAGAAAAGTCTTTATTGCGAGCAGCGTAATCGTCAGGAGACTGCCTGTGCAAATCAAGGCGATCCAACCCTTTTCTAGTGCTGCAGCGAGAGTGCGCAGTGATATATTGTGCCCCAAGAGTTATGCGACGTGTGTAAGTTTCAGAAAACGCTTTATTGCGAGCAGCGTAAACGTCTGGAGACTGCCTGTGCAAATCAAGGCGATCCAACTCTTTTCTAGTGCTGCAGCGAGAGCGCGCAGCGATATATAGTGCCCCAAGACGTATGCGACGCGTGTCAGTTTCAGAAAAGTTTTTATTGCTAGCAGCGTAATTGTTAGGAGGCTGCCTGTGCAAATCGAGGTGATCCAGCCCTTTTCTATGGTTGTAGCCAGAGCGAGCAGCGATATATCGCGCCCCAAATGTTATGCGACGCGTGTCAGTTTCAGAAAAGTCTTTACTAAGAGCAGCGTAATCATCAGGAGACTGCCTGTGCAAATAAAGGCGATCCAACCTCTAGTGCTGCAGCGAGAGCGCGCACCCATATATAGCCCCCCGAGTGTTATGCGACGCGTGTCAGTTTCAGAAAAGTTTTTATTGCGAGAAGCGTAATCGTCAGGAGACTACCTGTGCAAATCGAGGCGATCGAACCCTTTTTTAATGCTGCAGCGAGAGCGCGTCGCGATATATAGTGCCCCAAGAGTTATGCGACGCGTGTCAGTTTCAGAAAAGTTTTTATTGCGAGCAGCGTAATCGTCAGGAGACTGCCTTTGCAAATCGAGGCGATTGAACCCTTTTATATTGCTGCAGCGAGAGCGCGTAGCGATATATAGTGCCCCAAGAGTTATGCGACGCGTGTCAGCTTCAGAAAAGTATTTGTTGCGAGCAGCGTAATCGTCAGGAGACTGCCTGTGCAAATCATGGCGATCCAATCCTTTTCTAGTCCTGCAGCGAGAACGCGCACCGATATATAGTGCCCCAAGAGCTATGCGACGCGTGTCAGTTTCAGAAAAGGCTTTATTGCGAGCAGCGTAATCGCCAGGAGACTGCCTGTGCAAATCTAGGCGATCCAACCCTTTTCCAGTGCTGCAGCGAGAGCGCGCAGCGATATATAGTGCCCCAAGAGTTATGCGACGCGTGTCAGTTTCAGAAAACTCTTTATTGCGAGCAGCATAATCGTCAGGAGACTGCCTGTGCAAATCAAGGCGATCCAACCCTTTTCCAGTGCTGCAGCGAGAGCGCGCAGCGATACATAGTGCCCCAAGAGTTATGCGACGCGTGTCAGTTTCAGAAAACTCTTTATTGCGAGCAGCATAATCGTCAGGAGACTGCCTGTGCAAATCATGGCGATCCAATCCTTTTCTAGTCCTGCAGCGAGAGCGCGCAGCGATATATAGTTCCCCAAGGGTTACGCGACGCATGTCAGCTTCAGAAAACTCTTTATTGCGAGCAGCATAATCGTCAGGAGACTGCCTGTGCAAATCATGGCGATCCAATCCTTTTCTAGTGTTGCAGCGAGAGCGTGCAGCGATATATAGTGCCCCAAGAGGTATGCGACGCGTGTAAGTTTCAGAAAAGGCTTTATTGCGAGCACCGTAAATGTCAGGAGACTGCCTGTGCAAATAAAGGCGATCCAACCCTTTTCTAGTGCTGCAGCGAGAGCGCGCAGCGATATATAGTGCCCCAAGAGTTATGCGACGCATGTCAGTTTCAGAAAAGGCTTCATTGCGAGCAGCCTAATCGCTAGGAGACTGCCTGCGCAAATCGAGGCGATCCAACCATTTTCTAGTGCTGCAGCTAGAGCGCGCAGAGATATATCGCGCCCCAAGAGTTATGCGACGCGTGTCAGTTTCAGAAAAGTCTTTACTAAGAGCAGCGTAATCGTCAGGAGACTGCCTGTGCAAATCAAGGCGATCCAACCCTTTTCTAGTGCTGCAGCGAGAGCGCGCAGCGATATATAGTGCCCCAAGAGTTATGCGACGCGTGTCAGTTTCAGAAAAGGCTTCATTGCGAGCAGCCTAATCGCTAGGAGACTGCCTGCGCAAATCGTGGCGATCCAACCATTTTCTAGTGCTGCAGCTAGAGCGCGCAGAGATATATCGCGCCCCAAGAGTTATGCGACGCGTGTCAGTTTCAGAAAAGTCTTTACTAAGAGCAGCGTAATCGTCAGGAGACTGCCTGTGCAAATGAAGGCGATCCAACCCTTTTCTAGTGCTGCAGCGAGAGCGCGCAGCGATATATAGTGCCCCAAGAGTTATGCGACGCGTGTCACCTTCAGAAAAGGCTTCATTGCGAGCAGCGTAATCGTCAGGAGACTGCGTGTGGAAATCAAAGCGATCCAAGCCTTTTCTAGTGCTGCACCGAGAGCGCGCAGTGATATATAGTGCCCCAAGAGTTATGCGACGCGTGTCAGTTTCAGAAAAGTCTTTATTGCGAGCAGCGTAATCGTCAGGAGACTGCATGTGCAAATCAAGGCGATCCAACCATTTTCTAGTGCTGCAGCTAGAGCGCGCAGAGATATATCGCGCCCCAAGAGTTATGCGACGCGTGTCAGTTTCAGAAAAGTCTTTACTAAGAGCAGCGTAATCATCAGGAGACTGCGTGTGCAAATAAAAGCGATCCAGCCTCTTTCTAGTGCTGCAGCGAGAGCGCGCAGCGATATATAGTGCCCCAAGAGTTATGTGACGCGTGTCAGTTTCAGAAAAGGCTTTATTGCGACCAGCGTAAGCGCCAGGAGACTGCCTGTGCAAATCTAGGCGATCCAAACCTTTTCCAGTGCTGCAGCGAGAGCGCGCAGCGATATATAGTGCCCCAAGAGTTATGCGACGCGTGTCAGTTTCAGAAAAGTTTTTATTGCGAGCAGCGTAATTGTCAGGAGACTGCCTGTGCAAATCGAGGCGATCGAACCCTTTTATAATGCTGCAGAGAGTGGGCGTAGCGATTTATAGAGCCGCAAGAGTTATGCGACGCGTGTCAGCTTCAGAAAAGGCTTTATTGCGAGCAGCGTAAACGTCAGGAGACTGCCTGTGCAAATCAAGGCGATCCAACCCTTTTCTAGTGCTGCAGCGAGAGCGCGCAGTGATATATAGTGCCCCAAGAGTTATGCGACGCGTGTCAGTTTCAGAAAAGTCTTTATTGCGAGCAGCGTAATCGTCAGGAGACTGCCTGTGCAAATCAAGGCGATCCAACCCTTTTCTAGTGCTGCAGCGAGAGTGCGCAGTGATATATTGTGCCCCAAGAGTTATGCGACGTGTGTAAGTTTCAGAAAACGCTTTATTGCGAGCAGCGTAAACGTCTGGAGACTGCCTGTGCAAATCAAGGCGATCCAACTCTTTTCTAGTGCTGCAGCGAGAGCGCGCAGCGATATATAGTGCCCCAAGACGTATGCGACGCGTGTCAGTTTCAGAAAAGTTTTTATTGCTAGCAGCGTAATTGTTAGGAGGCTGCCTGTGCAAATCGAGGTGATCCAGCCCTTTTCTATGGTTGTAGCCAGAGCGAGCAGCGATATATCGCGCCCCAAATGTTATGCGACGCGTGTCAGTTTCAGAAAAGTCTTTACTAAGAGCAGCGTAATCATCAGGAGACTGCCTGTGCAAATAAAGGCGATCCAACCTCTAGTGCTGCAGCGAGAGCGCGCAGCCATATATAGCCCCCCGAGTGTTATGCGACGCGTGTCAGTTTCAGAAAAGTTTTTATTGCGAGAAGCGTAATCGTCAGGAGACTACCTGTGCAAATCGAGGCGATCGAACCCTTTTTTAATGCTGCAGCGAGAGCGCGTCGCGATATATAGTGCCCCAAGAGTTATGCGACGCGTGTCAGTTTCAGAAAAGTTTTTATTGCGAGCAGCGTAATCGTCAGGAGACTGCCTTTGCAAATCGAGGCGATTGAACCCTTTTATATTGCTGCAGCGAGAGCGCGTAGCGATATATAGTGCCCCAAGAGTTATGCGACGCGTGTCAGCTTCAGAAAAGTATTTGTTGCGAGCAGCATAATCGTCAGGAGACTGCCTGTGCAAATCATGGCGATCCAATCCTTTTCTAGTCCTGCAGCGAGAGCGCGCAGCGATATATAGTTCCCCAAGGGTTACGCGACGCATGTCAGCTTCAGAAAACTCTTTATTGCGAGCAGCATAATCGTCAGGAGACTGCCTGTGCAAATCATGGCGATCCAATCCTTTTCTAGTGTTGCAGCGAGAGCGTGCAGCGATATATAGTGCCCCAAGAGCTATGCGACGCGTGTCAGTTTCAGAAAAGGCTTTATTGCGAGCAGCGTAATCGCCAGGAGACTGCCTGTGCAAATCAAGGCGATCCAACCCTTTTCCAGTGCTGCAGCGAGAGCGCGCAGCGATACATAGTGCCCCAAGAGTTATGCGACGCGTGTCAGTTTCAGAAAACTCTTTATTGCGAGCAGCATAATCGTCAGGAGACTGCCTGTGCAAATCATGGCGATCCAATCCTTTTCTAGTCCTGCAGCGAGAGCGCGCAGCGATATATAGTTCCCCAAGGGTTACGCGACGCATGTCAGCTTCAGAAAACTCTTTATTGCGAGCAGCATAATCGTCAGGAGACTGCCTGTGCAAATCATGGCGATCCAATCCTTTTCTAGTGTTGCAGCGAGAGCGTGCAGCGATATATAGTGCCCCAAGAGGTATGCGACGCGTGTAAGTTTCAGAAAAGGCTTTATTGCGAGCACCGTAAATGTCAGGAGACTGCCTGTGCAAATCAAGGCGATCCAACCCTTTTCTAGTGCTGCAGCGAGAGCGCGCAGCGATATATAGTGCCCCAAGAGTTATGCGACGCATGTCAGTTTCAGAAAAGGCTTCATTGCGAGCAGCCTAATCGCTAGGAGACTGCCTGCGCAAATCGAGGCGATCCAACCATTTTCTAGTGCTGCAGCTAGAGCGCGCAGAGATATATCGCGCCCCAAGAGTTATGCGACGCGTGTCAGTTTCAGAAAAGTCTTTACTAAGAGCAGCGTAATCGTCAGGAGACTGCCTGTGCAAATGAAGGCGATCCAACCCTTTTCTAGTGCTGCAGCGAGAGCGCGCAGCGATATATAGTGCCCCAAGAGTTATGCGACGCGTGTCACCTTCAGAAAAGGCTTCATTGCGAGCAGCGTAATCGTCAGGAGACTGCGTGTGGAAATCAAAGCGATCCAAGCCTTTTCTAGTGCTGCACCGAGAGCGCGCAGTGATATATAGTGCCCCAAGAGTTATGCGACGCGTGTCAGTTTCAGAAAAGTCTTTATTGCGAGCACCGTAATCGTCAAGAGACTGCCTGTGCAAATGAAGCGATCTAACACTTTTCTACTGCGGCAACGACAGCGCGCAGCGATATATAGTGCCCCATAAGTTATGCGACGCGTGTCAGTTTCAGAAAAGGCTTTATTGCGAGCAGCGTAATCATCAGGAGACTGCGTGTGCAAATAAAAGCGATCCAGCCTCTTTCTAGTGCTGCAGCGAGAGCGCGCAGCGATATATAGTGCCCCAAGAGTTATGTGACGCGTGTCAGTTTCAGAAAAGGCTTTATTGCGACCAGCGTAAGCGCCAGGAGACTGCCTGTGCAAATCTAGGCGATCCAAACCTTTTCCAGTGCTGCAGCGAGAGCGCGCAGCGATATATAGTGCCCCAAGAGTTATGCGACGCGTGTCAGTTTCAGAAAAGTTTTTATTGCGAGCAGCGTAATTGTCAGGAGACTGCCTGTGCAAATCGAGGCGATCGAACCCTTTTATAATGCTGCAGAGAGTGGGCGTAGCGATTTATAGAGCCGCAAGAGTTATGCGACGCGTGTCAGCTTCAGAAAAGGCTTTATTGCGAGCAGCGTAAACGTCAGGAGACTGCCTGTGCAAATCAAGGCGATCCAACCCTTTTCTAGTGCTGCAGCGAGAGCGCGCAGTGATATATAGTGCCCCAAGAGTTATGCGACGCGTGTCAGTTTCAGAAAAGTCTTTATTGCGAGCAGCGTAATCGTCAGGAGACTGCCTGTGCAAATCAAGGCGATCCAACCCTTTTCTAGTGCTGCAGCCAGAGTGCGCAGTGATATATTGTGCCCCAGGAGTTATGCGACGTGTGTAAGTTTCAGAAAACGCTTTATTGCGAGCAGCGTAAACGTCTGGAGACTGCCTGTGCAAAACAAGGCGATCCAACTCTTTTCTAGTGCTGCAGCGAGAGCGCGCAGCGATATATAGTGCCCCAAGACGTATGCGACGCGTGTCAGTTTCAGAAAAGTTTTTATTGCTAGCAGCGTAATTGTTAGGAGGCTGCCTGTGCAAATCGAGGTGATCCAGCCCTTTTCTATGGTTGTAGCCAGAGCGAGCAGCGATATATCGCGCCCCAAATGTTATGCGACGCGTGTCAGTTTCAGAAAAGTCTTTACTAAGAGCAGCGTAATCGTCAGGAGACTGCCTGTGCAAATAAAGGCGATCCAACCTCTAGTGCTGCAGCGAGAGCGCGCAGCCATATATAGCCCCCCGAGTGCTATGCGACGCGTGTCAGTTTCAGAAAAGTTTTTATTGCGAGAAGCGTAATCGTCAGGAGACTACCTGTGCAAATCGAGGCGATCGAACCCTTTTTTAATGCTGCAGCGAGAGCGCGTCGCGATATATAGTGCCCCAAGAGTTATGCGACGCGTGTCAGTTTCAGAAAAGGCTTCATTGCGAGCAGCTTAATCGCTAGGAGACTGCCTGTACAAATCGAGGCGATCGAACCCTTTTATAATGCTGCAGCGAGTGGGCGTAGCGATTTATAGAGCCCCAAGAGTTATGCGACGCGTGTCAGCTTCAGAAAAGGCTTCATTGCGAGCAGCGTAATCGTCAGGAGACTGCGTGTGGAAATCAAAGCGATCCAAGCCTTTTCTAGTGCTGCACCGAGAGCGCGCAGTGATATATAGTGCCCCAAGAGTTATGCGACGCGTGTCAGTTTCAGAAAAGTCTTTATTGCGAGCACCGTAATCGTCAAGAGACTGCCTGTGCAAATCAAGGCGATCCAACCCTTTTCTAGTGCGGCAGCGAGAGCGCGCAGTGATATATAGTGCCCCAAGAGTTATGTGACGCGTGTCAGTTTCAGAAAAGGCTTTATTGCGACCAGCGTAAGCGCCAGGAGACTGCCTGTGCAAATCTAGGCGATCCAAACCTTTTCCAGTGCTGCAGCGAGAGCGCGCAGCGATATATAGTGCCCCAAGAGTTATGCGACGCGTGTCAGTTTCAGAAAAGTTTTTATTGCGAGCAGCGTAATTGTCAGGAGACTGCCTTTGCAAATCGAGACGATTGAACCCTTTTATAATGCTGCAGCGAGAGCGCGTGGCGATATATAGTGCACCAAGAGCTATGCGACGCGTGTCAGTTTCAGAAAAGGCTTTATTGCTAGCAGCGTAATCGGCAGGAGACTGCCTGTGCAAATCTAGGCGATCCAACCCTTTTCCAGTCCTGCAGCGAGAGCGCGCAGCGATATATAGTGCCCCAAGAGTTATGCGACGCGTGTCAGTTTCAGAAAACTCTTTATTGCGAGCAGCATAATCGTCAGGAGACTGCCTGTGCAAATCAAGGCGATGCAACCCTTTTCTAGCGCTGCAGCGAGAGCGCGCAGCGATATATAGTGCCCCAAGGGTTATGCGACGCGTGTCAGCTCCAGAAAAGGCTTCAATACGAGCAGCGTAGTCGTCAGGAGACTGCCTGTG